>NC_140167.1:148044303-148484749 GCF_963971535.1 Notolepis coatsorum
TCCAGCGTGACGCTATCAACTTTTTGGCAGCCGTAAGACCCGCCAAAATGAGTCTCTTTACATGTACAGAGGTCGATAACTGAGAAACATCATTCAACAACAATACAGAAGGCAGTATCGGTATGGTCAGAGACAAAAATTCTGATAATTGAGTGGTGACATTTCCCCAGAAAGTCTTGACAGGAGGGCATTCCCAATACATATGCATATATGTACCAATAGCATCGCTTGAACAAAAGGAGCATCGAGAGTCCGGTCTGAGACCCATTAGGTGCAATCGTCTAGGGGTCAGGTAAGTCCTATCATGAACAAAGTTAAGATTAATCTGTTGGTGATCTGGGTTGCGTGATGAAAGCCGAACATTTTCCCAGACTGCATCACAATCAAAATCTGCTTCCAGGTTTGGGATATCCTTCCTCCAAACCGAGTCTAGGGGAAGGACCTTATATGAGGATGTAAGTAAGTGGCGATAAAAGTCAGAGACGAAGCCTCTCGACGTCTCCTTGTCATAAAATAATTTGTGAAATCTGTGGTGCTCAAATGGAACATCTAATGGGACTCCGTGAGCCTTCATAGCTGCTCTTATTTGTAGATAGAAGAGATAAGTGGAACTGGTGAGGTTAAATTTGTTGAATATATCTTGATAACTGCAGAAACCATGGTCATCGAAGATATCCCACAATGTGTGTATGTCTTTCTTTTCCCATCCAGGGTATCTGATAGGTTGTTGTGCAATAAGGAGTAAATTGTTATTAAATAGGGGAGAATGCCTGTGCCATTTATGTTGGTTAGTACACTTTTTCTGTGTGTCACGCCATATCCGGATCACATATATATAATAAGAGGGCCAAATCTTAAGTTGCATTGCTTAATTGATATGTTGGTGTACACTATATCCTGCAGTCTATGTGGTGCCACTATATTCTCCTCTAATGGTCTCCAGGGTACAACCATAGGCGGAGTTTGAACTTGACGCCAGGGGGTGCGACTGCTTGGCGAACGACACCCGCGCGCACGCCTTTATTTTATTATTTTAGCGTTTTTACAATGCCCTAACCCCTAATTTTTTATTTTATTTAGGTAGTACAGCAGCACACACACACACTCACACACACAGCACTATGGGGGATCATTTTTAACTGACTTACTCTTAATCATTGACAAAGTGACAAAGATAAAGAAGGAAATACTAAAATAAAAAGACCACAACAAGTATATTGCTGCTCCACTAGACCACTTTACTGTACCAAACATGACATACAAAAATAACAAAATACTGTGCAACACTCTGCCAAGCGCACAGCCGCGCACACGTATGCATACAGTAGGTTGTCAAAGGCTGTACAAACAAAAGTGTCTCACGAGTCACAACTCTCACCTAGTGGAGAAGCAGGCGCCTTTTTTTGCGTCCATCATAAATGTCCACAATCTTCTCCGGTTCCAGCTTTGCCGTTATATCATTCTCAATGTTCAGAATGGACAGAGAAGAAAACCTTTTATCATCCATTGTTGATCGCAGCCAATTTCGGATCCTTCTCATGGCAGAGAAACTTCTCTCTGTGGTAGCAGATCCAATGGGTAGAGTGAGTGCCAACTGTAGCAACTTGTACAGATTTGGATAGCTGCCCTTTTTAACAGTCTTTTTAAGATGATCAAGTGAAACAACTGTGTCACAAGACGCCTTTACAAGATCCATCTCTGATCCAACCAGAATAGGGTTGATTTTCAGCGGCTGTGCATATTTTTCCAGGAGAGGTTCGATTCCTTTTTTGTCACATGTAAACACTGCTGCACATGCCTGTGCAAGTGGTATTGCCTCTCCTGTGAATCGCCTGTCCAGTTCGCTGATGAGAGTATCCAGTACAGGTAGAAATAGGTGTGTCTCTCTGCTGTGTCAGTGTCACCCTCTGACACTGTCACAGTCACTACTGCACTGTCACGTTCAGTTTCATGCATTTCCCTTTGGCCCAAAGTAGACGTAACCAAATAACTGTCGAGGGCAGTGGGAGGTCTCGTGGCCCGTTTACGTTTGGGTGCTGTCGCTGCATCGGGGTCAACAGCAGTTTGGGTTGCATCATCATCATCAGGCACGTTGTTGTCCTTGCAGAACGCGCAAGTCTGACTGACTCACTTCCGTCGCAAGTCATTACGAAAATAATATAATGTGACATGTGTTATGGTTTGTAACCGACCCCAATCGCACAACACAAGACAGGTATGAGAGTAAGCCAAGAACTGGGCATTTATTGAAACACACAGAAAACGGCACTGTCCCTTTAAGGGAGAACACAAATTACTGGATAACAAGAATGGGAAAAGGTACAGTGCCTTTAAGAGGCGAGCTGGCTAAGGGGAAGGCTAAGGGAAGGCTAACGGAACAGGGCCGGGGCAAGGGACAAGGCAGGAACAGGGAGGACTAGGAGGACTGGAACAGGGAGGACTAGGAGGACTAGAGAGGGGAAACAGGAACAGAGGCCCGCGGAGGCGGGCTGGGGACAGGGAGGACTAGGAGGACTTGAGTGGGGAAACAGGGACAGAGGCTCGCGGAGGCGGGCTGGGGAGAGGGAGGACTGGAAGGACTAGACAGGGAGGACTAGGAGGATTAGACGGACTGGACGGACTGGACAGGGAGGACTAGAGAAAACAGGGTAAGGCCTTGGAACAGGGCGAGGGCTGGAGCTGCTTAAAGGGACAGAGAAAACAGACAAAGCCTGGGATACAAGCATTAATGAATGTTGCTGCTCTGCAGCTTCTCCCGGGATGGTTCGTCTGAGGAATCAGACGGTGACGTCAGAGCCGCTCTGCAGATTTCTCTCGGCAGATCTCCGAGGTGGTAAACGGGACCGAGAGGGAGAGAGGGAGCGGGTTAGCTCAGAGTACAGTTGGGAACAGAGCAGGTGACAGGAGAAGTGACTTGTCCCAAAAACAGAGTAATCCAAGTGACTGAATCTTCGGTGTATATACACACTGTGAGTAACGTCCCAAACACAAATCCACGTGATAGAATCTTCGGTGCAAATAAACACTGTGAGCGAAGTCCCAAATACAAATCCAAGTGATAATATCTTCGGTGTGTATACACACTGTGAGCGATGTTAAGGCCAAATATTATCCCAATGAACAATCCAAAAAGCTGACGCTGGGTGAGTGACAGTCTGACAAAAAGCAGGATATCTTCAGTGTCCTTAAACACACGAAAAACGAATAGGATCAAAGACAGTCATAAAAACTCACCCAGGCGCTGTGCGTAAAGAGAGTAGGATCAAAACGGGGCGAGCGCATCGCCACAGGGAACGGGTTGACCAAGCGGAGGTCTGAGTGGTGCGCGACTGCTTGGAGTACGCGCCGGTATGGAGGGCGCATCTGGCGCGGAGGTCTGAGTGGTGCGCGTCTGCTTGGAGTACGCGCCGGTACGGAGGGCGCATCTGGAGTGCGTCTGAATGCGCGTCTGGAGTGAAGAGCGCGTCTGCGCGGAAGAGCGCGCCGGCTCGGAGAGACGCATCCTCCCGTAGAGTATTAGGAAGCGATGCGCGTCTGGAGTGAAGAGCGCGTCTGCTGCGCGGAGGTCTGGATGCGCGTCTGGGCGTCTGCTGCGCGGAGGTCTGAATGCGCGTCTGGGCGTCTGCTGCGCGGAGGTCTGGATGCGCGTCTGGACGTCTGCTGCACGGAGGTCTGAAGTGGAACACTGGAAGACCTCCCGTGGAAGTTTAGAGAGCGCAGTCCAGTGTCTCCTTCCAGGCAAACGGAGACAGGAGGCGAAGGCTAGAGTGCATCTCACGCCGGAGATGAAAGCAGCATAACAGACAGAGAACCTCCCGAAGGAGTCTTGGTGATAGAGATATGATACGGAATGATACGGGACGACCCGACAAGGGACAGAGGGGAAGAGCGAGGTACTTAAAGCCCACGGGGGAACTAATTAGGATAAACATCAGGTGCGTGAAGGTAATTGATACTTGAACTAGAAGTGTGTGTTCGGCACCAGACCAATCAAACACATAATGACAGGTAGTCCAAGGGTGTGGCTGCTGAAGAGAAAACGAACGCGAGGGTGGGGGCTAGTGAAGTGAGGAGAATGCAATTGATTAACAGAAAACTAAAGGAACAGAGCGAGTAGGCTTAAAGGAACAGAGCGAGTAGGTGAGCAACGGACAAAAACCTCACAGTACCCCCCCCTCCACGGGAGCCACCCGGCGACCCAAAAATACAGACAGAGGGGCAGGGGACAAAACAAGGCAAAAAACAAAGAGTACTGGGCCATGCTAGCGGGGAAGCCACACCAAAAGTGGGGCTAGCAAAGGGGCAGGGTAGCTGAGGGGTAACCAGGGTAGCAGAGGGGTAACTAGGGTAGCCGAAGGGTAACTAGGGCAGCTGAGGGGTAAGTAGGGTAGCTGAGGGGTAACTAGAGGAGCTGAGGGGTAACCAGAGGAGCTGAGGGGTAACTAAAGGAGCTGAGGGGTAACTAGAGGAGCACCGGGAAGGGGCTAGCAGAGGGAAAGGGTAGCTGCCAGGGCACTGATAGCTACAGGGCCTATGCTAGCTGTACTGCTACATTAACATAGAGGCTGCGCTAGCTGCCGGAGCTAGGCTGGCAGACAGGGCTGGACCAGCATGAGAGAACAAGCTAGCTGGAAGGACAGTCCTAGCTGTGGGGAACTGACCTTGCTAGCTGAAGGGGCAGTCCTAGCAGTGAGAGAAAACTGACCCTGCTAGCTGAAGGGGCAGTCCTAGCAGTGGGAGCAAACTGACCTTGCTAGCTGAAAGGGCAGTCCAAGCAGTGGGAGAAAAACTGACATTGCTAGCTGAAGGGGCAGTCCTAGCAGTGGGAGAAAACTGACCTTGCTAGCTGAAGGGGCAGTCCTAGCAGCGGGGCAAACTGACCTTGCTAGCTGAAGCGGCAGTCCTAGCAGTGGGAGCAAACTGACCTTGCTAGCTGAAGGGGCAGTCCTAGCAGAGAGAGAAAACTGACCTTGCTAGCCGAAGGGGCAGTCCTAGCAGTGGGAGCAAACTGACCTTGCTAGCTGAAGGGGCAGTCCTAGCAGTGGGAGAAAACTGACCCTGCTAGCTGAAGGGGCAGTCCTAGCAGTGGGAGAAAACTGACCTTGCTAGCTGAAGGGGCAGTCCAAGCAGTGGGAGAAAAAATGACACTGCTAGCTGAAAGGGCAGTCCTAGCAGTGGGAAAACTGACCTTGCTAGCTGAAAGGGCAGTCCTAGCAGTGGGAAAAACTGACCTTGCTAGCTGAAAGGGCAGTCCTAGCAGTGGGAAAACTGACCCTGCTAGCTGAAAGGGCAGTCCTAGCAGTGGGAGAAAAACTGACCCTGCTAGCTGAAAGGGCAGTCCTAGCAGTGGGAAAAACTGACCTTGCTAGCTGAAAGGGCAGTCCTAGCAGTGGGAAAACTACACAAAAGGTGGAGGCCATGCAGAGGGACCGGGTTAGCTGCCTGGGCATGGCTAGCTACAGGGCCTATGCCAGCTGCAAGGGCTGCATTAACATAGAGGCTGTGCTAACAGCCGGGGCTAAGCTAGCAGACTGGGGCCATGCAGAGGGACTGGGTTAGCTGCCAGGGCATGGCTAGCTACAGGGCCCATGCCAGCAGCAAGGGCTGCATTAACATAGAGGCTGTGCTAACAGCCGGGGCTAAGCTAGCAGACTGGGGCCATGCAGAGGGACTGGGTTAGCTGCCTGGGCATGGCTAGCTACAGGGCCCATGCCAGCAGCAAGGGCTGCATTAACATAGAGGCTGTGCTAACAGCCGGGGCTAAGCTAGCAGACTGGGGCCATGCTGAGGGACTGGGTTAGCTGCCTGGGCATGGCTAGCTACAGGGCCTATGCCAGCAGCAAGGGCTGCATTAAAATAGAGGCTGTGCTAGCAGCCGGGGCTAAGCTAGCAGACAGGGGCCAAGCTGGTAGTAGAGGCCTAACAAGCTGCAGGGGAGCTAACGAGGCTAACAGGGAAGCAAACAGGGGAGTCAACAGGCTAACAGGGGAGCTAACAGGGGAGACTAACAAGCTAACAGGGGAGCTAACAGGGCTAACAGGGGAGACTAACAGGCTAAACAGGGGAGCAGACAGGGAAGCTAACAGGGGAGTAACAAAAAAAAAAGGCAAACTCAACCACACCGTCTGTGCTGGCTGGGGTTGTCGATTGGTCGGGTCGTACTGTTATGGTTTGTAACCGACCCCAATCGCACAACACAAGACAGGTATGAGAGTAAGCCAAGAACTGGGCATTTATTGAAACACACAAAAAACGGCACTGTCCCTTTAAGGGAGAACACAAATTACTGGATAACAAGAATGGGAAAAGGTACAGTGCCTTTAAGAGGCGAGCTGGCTAAGGGGAAGGCTAAGGGAAGGCTAACGGAACAGGGCCGGGGCAAGGGACAAGGCAGGAACAGGGAGGACTAGGAGGACTGGAACAGGGAGGACTAGGAGGACTAGAGAGGGGAAACAGGAACAGAGGCCCGCGGAGGCGGGCTGGGGACAGGGAGGACTAGGAGGACTTGAGTGGGGAAACAGGGACAGAGGCTCGCGGAGGCGGGCTGGGGAGAGGGAGGACTGGAAGGACTAGACAGGGAGGACTAGGAGGACTAGACGGACTGGACGGACTGGACAGGGAGGACTAGAGAAAACAGGGTAAGGCCTTGGAACAGGGCGAGGGCTGGAGCTGCTTAAAGGGACAGAGAAAACAGACAAAGCCTGGGATACAAGCATTAATGAATGTTGCTGCTCTGCAGCTTCTCCCGGGATGGTTCGTCTGAGGAATCAGACGGTGACGTCAGAGCCGCTCTGCAGATTTCTCTCGGCAGATCTCCGAGGTGGTAAACGGGACCGAGAGGGAGAGAGGGAGCGGGTTAGCTCAGAGTACAGTTGGGAACAGAGCAGGTGACAGGAGAAGTGACTTGTCCCAAAAACAGAGTAATCCAAGTGACTGAATCTTCGGTGTATATACACACTGTGAGTAACGTCCCAAACACAAATCCACGTGATAGAATCTTCGGTGCAAATAAACACTGTGAGCGAAGTCCCAAATACAAATCCAAGTGATAATATCTTCGGTGTGTATACACACTGTGAGCGATGTTAAGGCCAAATATTATCCCAATGAACAATCCAAAAAGCTGACGCTGGGTGAGTGACAGTCTGACAAAAAGCAGGATATCTTCAGTGTCCTTAAACACACGAAAAACGAATAGGATCAAAGACAGTCATAAAAACTCACCCAGGCGCTGTGCGTAAAGAGAGTAGGATCAAAACGGGGCGAGCGCGTCGCCACGGGGAACGGGTTGACCAAGCGGAGGTCTGAGTGGTGCGCGACTGCTTGGAGTACGCGCCGGTACAAAGGGCGCATCTGGCGCGGAGGTCTGAGTGGTGCGCGACTGCTTGGAGTACGCGCCGGTACGGAGGGCGCATCTGGCGCGGAGGTCTGAGTGGTGCGCGTCTGCTTGGAGTACGCGCCGGTACGGAGGACGCATCTGGAGTGCGTCTGAATGCGCATCTGGAGTGAAGAGCGCGTCTGCGCGGAAGAGCGCGTCTGCGCGGAAGAGCGCGCCGGCTCGGAGAGACGCATCCTCCCGTAGAGTATTAGGAAGCGATGCGCGTCTGGAGTGAAGAGCGCGTCTGCTGCGCGGAGGTCTGGATGCGCGTCTGGGCATCTGCTGCGCGGAGGTCTGAATGCGCATCTGGGCGTCTGCTGCGCGGAGGTCTGGATGCACGTCTGGACGTCTGCTGCGCGGAGGTCTGAAGTGGAACACTGGAATACCTCCCGTGGAAGTTTAGAGAGCGCAGTCCAGTGTCTCCTTCCAGGCAAACGGAGACAGGAGGCGAAGGCTAGAGTGCATCTCACGCCGGAGATGAAAGCAGCATAACAGACAGAGAACCTCCCGAAGGAGTCTTGGTGATAGAGATATGATACGGAATGATACGGGACGACCCGACAAGGGACAGAGGGGAAGAGCGAGGTACTTAAAGCCCACGGGGGAACTAATTAGGATAAACATCAGGTGCGTGAAGGTAATTGATACTTGAACTAGAAGTGTGTGTTCGGCACCAGACCAATCAAACACATAATGACAGGTAGTCCAAGGGTGTGGCTGCTGAAGAGAAAACGAACACGAGGGTGGGGGCTAGTGAAGTGAGGAGAATGCAATTGATTAACAGAAAACTAAAGGAACAGAGCGAGTAGGCTTAAAGGAACAGAGCGAGTAGGTGAGCAACGGACAAAAACCTCACAACATGATTACTACTATAAAATGAATGTATTGTAAAACAAAACATAATAGAATTCAGATTTGTTTCTCACAATTATTATAATTTTATTAAAATAAAAATAATCTTGATTTTTTTTTTTTTTTTTTAAAGCAATTTCGCCCCCGGCCACCAGGGGGTGCAATGCACCCCCTGCACCCCCATAAACTCCGCCCATGGGTACAACTCTTATACTGTAACTGAGTAACAATTGGTCTCATTCACCAAGGACTTACGACAAAAATGGCTTTCTCTTAGGGCCATTTGAGACCTTTTTGGGACGATTTTGGGATTCACCAACTGTCCCAATAAAACATATATAATTAATATTATAATATATTGTCTATATTCATGTTTTGCCCAAAAAGGTCTCAAATGGCCCTAAGAGAAAGCCCTTTTTGTCGTAAGTCAGTTGGTGAATGAGATCAAACAGTGCTGAAACTTAGTGTTGAGTGCATAGTAGTAAAGACATATTAGTATAGTAGGAAGAGTGCATGATAGTATAGAGACCACTGCACTTCCGCGTTACATTGAGCTCATGGAGGAGACAGCGGGGGGAGAAAATGAATTAATGTGGATGAGAGACTTGACATTAAGTGGTTGTAGCTACGTCTGTGGGGGTGCTGGAGACGTGATCCAATATAGTTTTATATGCCTGAGTCTGATTTGCACGTTCACAGCCGAGCTCCCAAACTCTGCATGCACTGATTGATAAACCTAGATCTCTGGACAATCCAGAGAGACTCTGTGGGCAATATGCAGCTCAAAGTGCTTTATAGCAGAAGAAAGACAGGCACAAAATTAGCATATAAAGTTTTTCCCATTAGGATCCCAATAGGCCACTTAGTTTATGGTTTGATTCTATGGCATAAAATGACATAAAACATATAAAACAAGCATAAAAAAGATACCGTAGGAGCAAGGTAAGGCAAATCAGTTTTAAAATGATGTAAAAAACATATAAAACAAGTATAAAAAGATAGCAGCAAAGTAAGGCAAATCACAGTTTTTCATATTAGGATCTAACATCCCAATAGGCCTCTCTGTTTACAGTTTGATTCAGTTTTAAAATAGGCAGTAATAAAAATAATAGACAGAGTAAGATAGTGCAATCTACAGTACAATCAGCAGCGGAGTGTATTAAAAGGCTAAGGTGAAGAGGTACGTTTTTAGCTTATTTAAAAAATCCATAGTGTCCATAGTGTGTTCCAACTTTGGTGCATAGGCTGCCCCCCCCCCCCCCCCCCATTATCTTTAGGCTGTGGTTTCGACCTTCAATAGACCAGTAGTAGATGATCGCAATGTTCTAGAAGGCACATAGTTGGACTAGAGAATTTGCAATGTAGCGAAAGGATTAATACCTGGTCAGACGCACTCAGCTGTCTTTCTGCAGGAGAGACTCCAGGGACATGCTGGGTGGCTGCAGGTGACTCGTCGAAGGTAAATGAATGCACTGACACGTCGTTGGACGTCACATGGCTTCATCCAGACAGTCCCTGGAGACGGAGACAAAACAGTCAAATGGTCTATAGGCCTAGTCATGTGTAAATAGGCCTACTGCGGAAAAAAGAGACTTACCATTGATCTTTCCCACACGCAAAAAAAGGTTATTACTGTAAAGTTTTTATTATTATGATTATGGTTATTGTTGTTCATGATATACATATATACATATTTAGAATGTATATCTCTGACTGTGTACTCTTATTCTTATTTTGGATTGTTGACTACCTAAATATTTATTGTGAGCGATATGTGGTGCTGAATTTCCCTCAGGATCAATAAAGTACTTATTTTTATTTTTTTTTATTATCTTTATTCGTTTTTTCCTGGTCACGCAGGACCGACAGGGAGGAGAAGAGGGGAAGACATGAGAAACGAACCGCTTCGCGAGTCAGCGCGCTATGTGGTGTGCTACTGGAGCACCCTCAATAAAGTACTTCTATTTTATTAGTGTGGGTGACCTGGCGAAGCCAGGTTGCAACCACACTATAGTAATCTATAACCTTTATTATTCTTCTTTATTCCGCCGATTTTTGCCAACTAACTCCTCCCAGAGCGTTCGCGTAACAGACAGACACACAGACACAGACACATAAAGACACAGACACAGTCACAGACACATACAGACAGACACACAGACACATAAAGACAGACACACAGACACAGACACATAAAGACAGACACACAGACACATAAAGACAGACACACAGACACATAAAGACAGACACACAGACACATAAAGACAGACACACAGACACAGACACATAAAGACAGACACACAGACACATAAAGACAGACACACAGACACAGACACATAAAGACAGACACACAGACACATAAAGACAGACACACAGACACAGACACATAAAGACAGACACACAGACACATAAAGACAGACACACAGACACAGACACATAAAGACAGACACACACACAGACACATAAAGACAGACACAGTGACACAGACACATAAAGACAGACACACACACAGACACATAAAGACAGACAGACACACACACAGACACAGACACATAAAGACAGACACAGACAGACACACAGACAAGAGACGCACACCACATGCAGTCAAGAGCTCTTCATGGGTGGCCAGGTTTCATTCACTGTATCTTAAAAAGGAACTACGCCAAACAATTCATACATGTAACTCCTATAGTCCAAGACAGTCCAAACATGTTTGTGAACGTGAACAACTTCCAAACCCAGTGTCAAAACTGAAATTTGCGATATCATCGGGTATAAAGTCTGAAATGCCGAATGTTTCGAGTGTATGACAACATTTTCTGTCGGAGCCGAGAACACTACTATAAAATGAAGCTCATTTGTGTATAAAAACTCAAACAAAGTCACTCTCCCATTGATTGTCCATGAGCAGCTACAGATGTTTATATACCTGATGACATTGTCTTACTTCTCTGGTGTCTGGCTTTGGTAGATAATAGCTCATGTTCACAAATATTGATTGAACTTTCCTAGGCCATGGTGATAACATATTGTATTGGAATTAAAGATGGTGGTCATACCACATTGAGGAGATTAAACTCCTTACGTAAAAGGTATCAAAACGACCGGCTTGCTCCAACTCGAGTTGCTATTACTTTTCGGAAAGTTTCACCACACCGTTTGGCTACAAATCGACTTTAAACAGGAAAATGTCGGTCCCATAGGGAATGCATTGCGATTTAGAGTGGAGGAGCTGAAATAATTTTTTTACCATCACCTTGGGTAAAGTGCGACAGTGATCTAAATTTTGGACGTAGAAAACAACACATCAAAACGATGACACGGCTGTCCCCTCGCTCACAAAAGAAAAATAAATGGAATTGGACATTTCTATCTCAACTGATGACCATTTGTTTGAAAGTTATCCTCCACATAGACACCAATGCATTCTTCACTCTAGCAAAAAACAGATGTGATCGCTTTTCCCCCCCTTGTGTCCCGATCGCCACCGAGGCCACAATTGTCGACGGAATGACACAATATCACACAGAACCCTTTTTTTTTTAAATCTTTTTCCCCCTCCATTTTTCCTCCGATTTTCTCCCGTTAGTCGTTATGCCAATTCCCAATCCCTTTCCTGGTCGCTGCGCACTTACCCCCCATAGTCGGTCTGGGAGAGTGGAGGCTATCACGTGCTTCCTCCGACACACGTCTAGCCAATCAACCGCTTCTTTTCACCTGGCAGCGCGGACTCTCACTGAGAGGGTGTAACGTGTGGAAGGATCACACTACCCCCCTTAGATCCTATCCGCACTGAGCAGGCGCCCCGACCGAACTGTAGGAGTCGCTGTTTACAACGACCCGGACCCACCCCGCCAGCTTTCCCACCCTCTAATACAGCCAATTGTATTAGTGTGAACGGCCAGCCAAGCTGGTGACAACACCGGAGCTGTGAGCTGGATTCGAACAGGCAAATCCAGCTGCTCCGGTGTTGGTGACGAACGCAATCTCCGCTACGCCACATGACCGCCTCTCTTATCGTTTTCTTTGAATCATCGTGAGACTGCAGGCATGCGTCTGCCCTCATTGAAATACATTGGGTCGCAAAGTGCAGTGTCATTGGTGATTGCATCACCCTAATCAGTGGTGAGCAGGTGTGTGTGGCTCAAAGGGAGCTGTGAATCAACTCAGTACAGCTGACCTGGCAATGACCTCTCATGTGGATAACAGTCGCTCAGTACATTGATCAAAGGTCCATACGTGTAAAGCATGTCCTCTTTCATTGGTCGATGTTGACCACTCCCCCGATCATTAGACCACACCCCCTTAGGCCACACCCCCTTAGTGTATCTCTTGAACCGTTTGTCGTAGAGACTTGCGGGCTGTGCCATTGTACTCAGTACAATAGTGTGCTAGAGTAATAGTGTGTAATAGTGTGCTAGTGTAATAGTGTAATAGTGTGTAATAGTGTGCTAGTGTAATAGTGTGCTAGTGTAATAGTGTGTAATAGTGTGTAATAGTCTGCTAGTGTACTAGTGTGCTAGTGTAATAGTGTGTAATAGTGTGTAATAGTGTGCTAGTGTAATAGTGTGCTAGTGTAATAGTGTGTAATAGTGTGTAATAGTGTGCTAGTGTAATAGTGTGTAATAGTGTAATAGTGTGCTAGTGTAATAGTGTAATAGTGTGTAATAGTGTAATAGTGTGTAATAGTGTAATAGTGTAATAGTGTGTAATAGTGTGTAATAGTGTAATAGTGTAATAGTGTGTAATAGTGTAATAGTGTGTAACAGTGTAATAGTGTTGTAACTGAGGGGTACAATTCCCTGACTGTATTGAATAAGTATGGTATCATTAAACCACTACTGAGTTATGTACATTACTACTGGCCATACAGTACACATGTATATGTGATGAACACCCACACAATAACACGGCTTAACAAAGAAAGTCCTGTTTGGAATATTTATTAGAAGAGCATCAATATTATTTTACAGTATTGAGAATTAGAGTTGCGCTTGTAAGGCGAAGAATGTGCATGAATAGGTCAAGAGCGTAAGTCCATGAGCATATTACGATGGGGATAATTAATACCACCTGTAGCATAAGAATTATATAAGGTACACTCGTAGGTCAGCTGGAGATACTAGGGGGGTTCCCTCCGGTTGTAAGCCAGCAGGGGAGAGGATTTGTCGGTAGCAAAAGTCTGGATCAACGAGGAATAAAGAGACTCCAGGTACAGGAGACGGTGCAATAATCCCTTGGTCCATAGACAAAGCAACAGCTATTCTCCGGTATGCACTGCAGCATGGATGAAAGCTAGCCAGCCTCAGAGTCCTAGAGGCGGGCTCGACGGGGCTCCTCACAGGGTAAATCCCACACGGTAGTGGGGGTAGACGATTCTCTGCTCCAGCAGCCACAGGACAAAAGCAATATAATCCAGCCGAAAAGGGCTCTGCATTCGTCTGTGTAGGTTATCCAGTGTACATATCCACACGGTTCTCGTCTAGGGCTCCTCGGATGGCGGCACAAGGTTAGGCCGCCCAGCCTGGATAAGCACACTAGCTCGGTACGATGAAACGTTGGTAATGCTGGTCACTGTAGAACGGTAGCCGCACGATACACTATACATAATAGACTATTACTTAATAATAGAATAGGTCGAACTCGACGATACAGCGTTAAACTCTGACACTTCAGCCATCAATTCGCACGCGGTCTCAAGGCTCTATTTCGGGGCAAAACGGGCCCACTTCACAGCACGTTGTATCGTGGTGAAGGCTTCTGCTTTTAGTTACTAAGTCAAGACTACTGCTGTATCCACCTGCGCCGTATTTATACGTAAGGTGAATAATCTAGTACCAGCCTTATTTCTGTCTCCTATTACTGCGCAAACCTGGGCATGTTGAGACATGTCTTAGCGGTGACTTTGAACTAGACATTGGGGGTATGGCCGTGGCGCCTAGGGGGTCGCTGTCCAATAGGAGAACGAATATTATGGTCTGGCCTGTACTAGGTAAAGGGATATTCTGTGTATATGTACAAAGAATATACAAGGGATATCAGACGATATACAAATACTATACAATATATCTCAAGTAATAAATATATATAAACTAAAAGGAGAAAACCTTCAAAGGAAAGAAGGGACCGCACACTCCACAGGACTCGTTTTTGCTTATTTATTGTTTGCACAACGCGTTTCGCTGTCGCTTCCTCAGGTGCTATGCAGCAGGTGTCATCAATGATCATCATTATGTATAGCATGCTCCACCCCACATCGTAATACATCAAGCCCATTGGCTACTCAATTATCACATTTAATTTGATGATTTTGCAGGATGTAATGCATACAACTCTTAGTATAAAAATGATGCATAGAGACCACATATATACATACTCATTTTTGAAAATTATATAATACAAAATGAGAGAAGTGACAAATCTTAACATATCAAGCCCATTGGCTACTCAATTATCACATTAAATTTTATCATTTTGTAGGATACATATCACTTTTATGTATAGAAATGCCTAGATACCACATACATACACAGACTCATTTTTGAAAATTATATATAATAAAGCAATATGAGAGAAGTGACAAATACCTAGGTCATTAGACCTGATAAATAGTTTAAAACAGACTTAAAACCACACCCATATAGGTTACACAGAACGGATAGTGGTTACAAAAATGGATTCAGCTCGAGGGATTCATTTAGACCATGGGGTTCCACAGAATTCAAAGTAAAAATCCAGTACGCTTCCCTTTGTAAGAGAAGCTTTACTATATTACCGCCCCTCGGTGGTAGGGTGACTCTTTCGATTCCAATGAACCTTAGAGAGGCTGTGGAACCATGATCTCTCTCCTTATAGTGTCTCGCAATGGCATAATCCATATTGTTGTTCCTAATGGCTGCCTTGTGTTCTGCTATTCGCACCTTCAAATTTCGTTTTGTTTGTCCAACATAGACCTTACCACAAGGGCATTTCAGCATGTATATCACATGAGTGGTGTTGCAATTAATAAGGTCCCTTATTTTATATTCCTGCCCAGACTGTGGGTGGTAGAAAACTTTTGTTTTCATAGTGTTTGAACAATGGGTACATCGACCACATGGATGGTTACCACACAGCTCTGTTAGCCAGTTAGAGTGACTTACTACAGGGGATTTATACATAGAATTGACTACAGCGTCCCTTATGTTTTTTCCCCTTTTAAAACAAAATCTTGGTGGTAATGAAGAAATGTTTTTTAAAAGAGGGTCACATTTGAGTATGTTCCAGTGTTTGTCAATAATGTTTTTAACAACTTGAGATGAAGTACTATATTCTGAAACGAATGTGACTCTGTTACCAGGGGTGTCGCTTTTGTCAGATTCCAAAATAGTTTCCCTCTGTACATGTTTTGTCTTATTTCTGGCTGTGTGCACCACTGATGCCTTGTATCCCCTCTCTTCAAATCTGTTACTCATTTCATCTGCCTTCCTTTCTAGGTCTGTGGGATCACTACAGATACGTTTAAGGCGCAGGAATTGTCCGTATGGGATATTCTCTACCATACGTCTCGGGTGATGACTCTGTGCATGTAAAATAGTATTACGGTCTGTTGGTTTACGGAAGATAGTAGTGTTCAGGTTTCCCTCATTGTCAGCTGATATCCGTAAGTCTAGGAAATCAATATGTTCTCTGCTGTGTACCATCGTGAATTTTAAAGTGTGATGTGTACCATTGATATACTCCCTGAACTGGAATAACTCATCTTCCGAGCCAACAAACACCATGAGAATGTCATCTATGTACCTTTTCCATGTCACTTCTCTCATATTGCTTTATTATATATAATTTTCAAAAATGAGTCTGTGTATGTATGTGGTATCTAGGCATTTCTATACATAAAAGTGATATGTATCCTACAAAATGATAAAATTTAATGTGATAATTGAGTAGCCAATGGGCTTGATATGTTAAGATTTGTCACTTCTCTCATTTTGTATTATATAATTTTCAAAAATGAGTATGTATATATGTGGTCTCTATGCATCATTTTTATACTAAGAGTTGTATGCATTACATCCTGCAAAATCATCAAATTAAATGTGATAATTGAGTAGCCAATGGGCTTGATGTATTACGATGTGGGGTGGAGCATGCTATACATAATGATGATCATTGATGACACCTGCTGCATAGCACCTGAGGAAGCGACAGCGAAACGCGTTGTGCAAACAATAAATAAGCAAAAACGAGTCCTGTGGAGTGTGCGGTCCCTTCTTTCCTTTGAAGGTTTTCTCCTTTTAGTTTATTTATCTCTCTTGCGCTGACCTGCACCTCCAGTCGGGGTCCAACAAGATGTGCACGAGTCCTATCTAGTTTAATTGTTCGCGTGGATCCCCAGCAAGATACCACATCGTCTCGTCGCACTCTAAAGGGTCCATGATGTTTGACGGAGAACTATCTCAGGCTCAATGCCTGTCGATTAGTGACACAGAGGCTCAAAAGATCTTGTCACAGCAGTCTCTATTTGATGGTGAAGACAGACACATGGACTACTCGGCCGTAAGTGAGTTAAAGACTGCTTTAGAGGACTCATACATTAAAGAGTGTCGATCAAAGTGGCATTCGATTGCACTCTCTGAATATTGGAAAGCCAAGCAGATTCCACGCGGCCTGAGAATCCACAAGCAACCTGCTTTTGGAAGAGAGGACCCCGACTTTATAAAAAAATGGGAGCAAGTACTGAATAAATGCTCCATGGACTTGATATTGCTTACTATTGAACAAACCGCAAATGAAGCTGACAAAGCCAAACGAGAGGCTCAACGTATTAAAGACGAGCTGGTTGTGAAACTGAGCTCTGATGAATTCACAAACCTGGAACGCAAGATGAAAGATGACCTCCAGAAGTTTGAGAGTGAACTTAAAACTCTTAAAAGGAACAAATTCGAAAGACATGCTGAGGACTTCAAGAGAGGGACCGTCTACAAGTGGCAACAACCGGCGTGGAAAGAACGACGTCCAGCGGCCTCACGCCAGAGGGAGCGATTCCAACGCAACGACGGGAACCGAGGAAACTACACAACCGACGAGTCAGATCCTGCCCTGACAAGTGACTCGGCGTGGAAAGAACGACGTCCAGCAGCCTCACGCCAGAGGGAGCGATTCCAACGCAACGACGGGAACCGAGGAAACTACACAACCGAGGAGTCTGATCCTGCCCTGTCAAGTGACTCGACCCATTCCCAGGATGCGCGTTTTTTAGACGCACGTCCACGGTACGACTCACGACACAACAACCAACGAAGAGGGACCAGGGGAAGAGGACGAGGCGGGGGAAGAAAAGACATCAACCCGCCATCTGTCGTCACCAGGAGCAGGAGCAACAGGCCGTGATCAACATCTCGGACTGTCCCCTCACACCAGCCCAACAATCGGTATTAGGTAAAGGTCTATCATTTGTTCCAACAAATAAGGTGAATGTCTTTAAATTAAAAGTGGACTGCTACAAATTTTTCAGACTGTTACACCTTAAACACCTTTTTAGAAATACTGATCAGACTATATCTACTAATCCTATGAATAAATTGAAGAAATCATCAACTTATTGTCCCACTAGTACTCTGAATCCTACCTTGGTCACTTTCAGTAAACTAGTTGAGCGAGACATCCAGACATTTGTGAAATCATCAGACAAGACAATCAAGCATCAAAATGTAACTGAGGTTGAAAGAAGAGCTCTAAACGAATTGAGAAAAAATGACAAAATTATTATCAAGCCGGCAGATAAGGGTGGCTCTATTGTAATACAAAATGTCAATGATTACATGTATGAAGCCACACGGCAACTTAGCAATACTGCATTTTATAAGTCTCTTCTTCACAACCCTGTTGAACAGTTAATGACAGACAGAGATAAAATACTAGATGATGCACTTAAAAGTAAGAACATCACAAAAAAACAATACGAGTTCCTAAAAGTTGAATTCCCTGTCACACCTGTTTTTGATCTATTACCTAAAATTCATAAAAAACTGACAAACCCGCCAGGACGCCCCATAGTCTCAGGAAACAATTCTTTATCAGAACCTCTAAGTCAATTTGTAGACTATTTTATCAAAGATATTGTAAAGACATTACCTTCATACCTTGCAGATACTAGGGATGTGTTGAAGTCGTTAAAGACTTCCATCCCACAGAATGCATATCTAGTATCCTTTGATGTAGAAAGTCTTTATACTAATATTCCACATGAGGACGGCCTGGCGGCTATGTCATTTTTTCTGGGTACAAATGATGAAGTCTCCTCTGATTTTTTACTCAGCTTGACGAATTTTATTTTGAAATCTAATTACTTCATGCTTGATGATAAATGGTACATTCAAATCCAGGGTACTGCCATGGGTTCTGCATTTGCACCTAATTACGCCAACCTATTTATGGGCCACTGGGAATCCCAGTTTATCCACAACCAAGATGCCTCGCCCCTCTTGAAAAATGTAATTTTTTGGAAAAGGTACATAGATGACATTCTCATGGTGTTTGTTGGCTCGGAAGATGAGTTATTCCAGTTCAGGGAGTATATCAATGGTACACATCACACTTTAAAATTCACGATGGTACACAGCAGAGAACATATTGATTTCCTAGACTTACGGATATCAGCTGACAATGAGGGAAACCTGAACACTACTATCTTCCGTAAACCAACAGACCGTAATACTATTTTACATGCACAGAGTCATCACCCGAGACGTATGGTAGAGAATATCCCATACGGACAATTCCTGCGCCTTAAACGTATCTGTAGTGATCCCACAGACCTAGAAAGGAAGGCAGATGAAATGAGTAACAGATTTGAAGAGAGGGGATACAAGGCATCAGTGGTGCACACAGCCAGAAATAAGACAAAACATGTACAGAGGGAAACTATTTTGGAATCTGACAAAAGCGACACCCCTGGTAACAGAGTCACATTCGTTTCAGAATATAGTACTTCATCTCAAGTTGTTAAAAACATTATTGACAAACACTGGAACATACTCAAATGTGACCCTCTTTTAAAAAAAATTTCTTCATTACCACCAAGATTTTGTTTTAAAAGGGGAAAAAACATAAGGGACGCTGTAGTCAATTCTATGTATAAATCCCCTGTAGTAAGTCACTCTAACTGGCTAACAGAGCTGTGTGGTAACCATCCATGTGGTCGATGTACCCATTGTTCAAACACTATGAAAACAAAAGTTTTCTACCACCCACAGTCTGGGCAGGAATATAAAATAAGGGACCTTATTAATTGCAACACCACTCATGTGATATACATGCTGAAATGCCCTTGTGGTAAGGTCTATGTTGGACAAACAAAACGAAATTTGAAGGTGCGAATAGCAGAACACAAGGCAGCCATTAGGAACAACAATATGGATTATGCCATTGCGAGACACTATAAGGAGAGAGATCATGGTTCCACAGCCTCTCTAAGGTTCATTGGAATCGAAAGAGTCACCCTACCACCGAGGGGCGGTAATATAGTAAAGCTTCTCTTACAAAGGGAAGCGTACTGGATTTTTACTTTGAATTCTGTGGAACCCCATGGTCTAAATGAATCCCTCGAGCTGAATCCATTTTTGTAACCACTATCCGTTCTGTGTAACCTATATGGGTGTGGTTTTAAGTCTGTTTTAAACTATTTATCAGGTCTAATGACCTAGGTATTTGTCACTTCTCTCATATTGCTTTATTATATATAATTTTCAAAAATGAGTCTGTGTATGTATGTGGTATCTAGGCATTTCTATACATAAAAGTGATATGTATCCTACAAAATGATAAAATTTAATGTGATAATTGAGTAGCCAATGGGCTTGATATGTTAAGATTTGTCACTTCTCTCATTTTGTATTATATAATTTTCAAAAATGAGTATGTATATATGTGGTCTCTATGCATCATTTTTATACTAAGAGTTGTATGCATTACATCCTGCAAAATCATCAAATTAAATGTGATAATTGAGTAGCCAATGGGCTTGATGTATTACGATGTGGGGTGGAGCATGCTATACATAATGATGATCATTGATGACACCTGCTGCATAGCACCTGAGGAAGCGACAGCGAAACGCGTTGTGCAAACAATAAATAAGCAAAAACGAGTCCTGTGGAGTGTGCGGTCCCTTCTTTCCTTTGAAGGTTTTCTCCTTTTAGTTTATTTATCTCTCTTGCGCTGACCTGCACCTCCAGTCGGGGTCCAACCAGATGTGCACGAGTCCTATCTAGTTTAATAAATATATATATTCGGTTTAATCTGACCCTTTGTAACAGCCGCCTCCTAATTAGTCCGCACCTAATTAGATAAGCAGAGACAGATTAACCGCCTTGTCCACTACTCAATGTCCGTTGTGAGGAGTAGGGCAATTCACAAAGTCAGGGGGTCATGGTCGTCATTAAGAGAGTCGGGGAGCCTTGGCAACTCTATCAGCCTCGCCACGGGTCGGGTGTATGTCCGCCCTTGGACGAGCACTTCTGCCGCTCTGACCTTTCCGTCGGCACCAGTGATCACTTTGCTTACGCGGCCGGCCGGCCACATAGCTCGGGGTAGTGACTGGTCGATAATCATGACGACTGTGCCCTCCGTCAAATTGTCTCTTTCTTTCACCCATTTCTGGCGGGTCTGTAGAGACGGTAGATAGTGGAGGAGGAAACTGTTCCAAAACTTGTCAGCCGATACTTGACTGCACCTCCACATTCTTCGGCCGTTCGCTTCCTCAGGTCTGTACACTGTCTGTGGGAGCGCGGGGTCCAGCCGCACCATCAAGAGAGTGTTGGTCTATGTTGACCATGCCCATAGTTTGGCTCCTCCCCCTTTTTGTATCTTTTGAACCGTTTGTCATAGAGACTTGCGAGAGACCCTCTCCCGTTGGCCGGCGGTGCACAGGCGTCACCCACACTTTCACAATTTCCCCCGCGCGGAATTGTCTAGTTATATTTTATTATTCATATTGTCACTTATCTCAGTGGTGATCTCCTGTTTTTATTTTGTATCATTCCAACACATTGAATGGACATTCTCATGACATAATATTATACAGAGATCATGTTTCACTGTTAATATCTTAACAAGGACATGGTGTCATAGATATGCAAGGCATTCTTTGTGACATTACAGCCCTATTTCTTACTTATCAGTGATGCTGATTTTCAATTTTTCATTACAATTTTAATAACTAGCAAATGGAAAGACATAGAGGACACTGCCTCCCTCTTGATTATTATTTATATTTCATCGTTTTGTATCTAATGTCTTGCTGGTTATTTTAGTATTTCATAATTTTGTATGTAATGTCTTTTAGTATTTCATCATTTTGTATTTAATGTCATTTAGTATTACATCGTTTTGTATCTAATGTCTTTTAGTTTTTCATCGTTTTGTATCTAATGTCTTTTAGTTTTTCATGTATCTAATGTCTCGCTGCAAAAATAATTGGCCTTCAGGGACAAATAAGTTTGAAGTCGAAGATGAAAGCTCCATTTTCTCTGCCTAATTTATTCCTGCATTTGTGGACTCGCCTCACATCTATTCAGTTGCAATCATCCAGTTATTGCAGAGGGTTTGCCAGCCTTCTGGAAATGTATCTGGAGGGCCAACATTCACTTAACCCCTTAAGCCTGGGGGCCGGAATTAATATCATGTCATAAATAGATCAATACAGTCCTTATTAATTAATGTTGTGTTTTCAAATGTAACCAAGAGTAAAGACCCTAACCCTATCAAAACAGCAGTCAAAGTGTATATTCTCAGCACTACGTTTGTTTACCAATGATTTTTGCTAAATATAAGTTAATAAATATTAACTCGGATTAATTAGATGCAAGGAAATAACACGTCATGAAAGCTTTGTAGTCCTAAAACAGAGGAGACCCAGGGCTTTCAATGGAAATCGAAATGTCATAAAACTACACTAACCAGCTCACACCAGTCTCTGTGAAAACTGCTGAAAGAATTCTGACATTATTTTTGTGATTATATCTCACGGTTCGAACAAACTTGAACTTTATTGCCATAAAATAGAACATTTGAAAGTTTGTTTTATTTACCTTTCTGTGATGGTCTAGGGGGGAAAAATCCAGATTGAACTCTGTCATTGGAATGAGGAGATTTGGCCCAATCCATAGATGTGTGACTTGGCCATAATAAAGTCATTTATAGGCCTGATATTCTATATTCATATTTAAAATTGCATGTGTCCGGATGGCAACATTTATTTTAGCAGCATGGTGTTATTCACAGTCAAAGATGAAAAAAACGTATCCTTTGGTTCATTACAAGTGACTCAAGCCTAATAACAGACACAATATTTCTGACACGGGGAATACATTCCCTGAGATCCATAGATGTCCCTAGATACCAAGAACGTGCAAATGGCCCTTATAGAAGTGGAGCAATCTTTAATTTACTTACTATGTATGTATTTTTAGGCAAATTTTCTGAAAATATGGCTAGGGCAGGTTAACTTAAAGGGGCACTTAATCTCACACAACCAAAAAAACAGTTATTGAGAGTAAATTAGTTTGAATATGGCCACCAGTGATCCTTGTGTTGTGTTAATTACAGCACTTATTTGTGTTTCTTTTTTTCCAACAATGATTGTACAATACAAGATGGGAACAGATTACATTTTTTTTTTTAATTATCTATTTTTAGACGCTTTCTCCAGGCTTTTGAAAATGTAGGGGAGACGTTGCTCGTCATGGAGCAGCCGAGATACGAGAGAAAATTCAAGAAAACGCCAGCCTTTTTCGTTCTCTTTTTGATGCATAACTTTCAAAATGCGGTTACTAATATGTCAATGGGTCCAAACTAAGAGATGGGGCAGTCTTACAGGTAGATTTGTGACGACAGTCCTACAGGTAGATTTGGGACGACAGTCTTACAGGTAGATTTGTGATGACAGTATTACAGGTAGTTTTTTGACGGCAGTCCTACAGCTATAGTTTTTGACAGCGAACAGATTGTGCACCGAGGCGGAGCATGCTGCATCAATGCCTGATAACACAGAAATAGATTTATTTTTCTGAATAATAACATTTCATTGAGCTGAAATAAGGATTCAATGTCCCCGATGACCTCATGTGGTAGTCTACACCCTCCCCAGACCAACTGTAGGCAACATGTCGTAGTCTAGACCAGGGGTTGTCAACCTTTCTGCTGCCAAGGCACCCCTGTGTTCAATAAAATATTCCAGGGCACCCCTACATACGATAAAGACTTTCCCGGTCCTGTCTTTTTTGCTATGATGATACAATGACTCTTTATTTGCCGTGCTGTCGTTGAGATGTTTTGTTGTTTGTTTGTCTTTGTTGCTTGTTGGTGAATCTGCAAATATGAATTGCCCCACGCGGGATCAATAAAGTTGTCTGAATCTGATGACAAAAGTTTTTTTTTTAAATACAGAAAAGGATCACTAAAGTGCTATCTGTTGCAGCTGCACTGTTCTCCATAAAAATAGCATATTTGGATAAGTTTGACAATTTCTCAAAAACAGAAAATCATGTATTTTTTTTAAATACAGAAAAGGATCACCAAGTTACCATTTCTCAAAAAATATAAATAAATACAGAAAATAAGCACTTGTTCACTCAGTGGACATTTCTAGCTCAATGCGAGGTCTGCTGCTGCTGGCTAATAATACGGTCAATACGTGGGGAGATCTTTGACAAGGCAACACGCATGTCATCCTCAAGGCTCAACTTGGCCCTATATTTTGTTTTCAGAGCTGTCATGGATGAAAAGCCAGCTTCACACAGATATGTGGGGCTGAATGGTATCAACACCTTAACTGCAGCATCATGAGATACTTGGTACTCAGCACCACACTCTGAAACTAGCTCTCCAGGTGGTATCAGATGAGATTTCAATGAGTTCTTCCAAGAGTCTGGATGGAGATGTGTCAGGAAGCTTTGTCTCAATGTTGTCTGTAAAGTATTTTTTTATCCAGAGTAACTTGGTGATACTTTTCTGTGTTTTATTAAATAATGATTTTCAGATTTTTAGAAATGGTCAAACTTATCCAAATATGGTATTTTCATGGAAAACAGTGCAGCTGCAACAGATAGCACTTTAGGGATAATTTTCTGTAATCCAAAAAGAATTTGGATTCACTATAAAGTGCCTGTTCACTATAAAGTGCCACGTTTTGATATATTGAGCTTTAAACTTTAAGTACATTTTTTGGAACACGCAACCTAAAACACCTTCCTCTCCCAAACCGTTCCTGCAATTGTTTTATGTTGCATGATGATCATGGATACATTTATGTATTGTATTTTTTATGTTTAAATATCAACATAATCTGTCTGTCCACCCTCAGTACATTTACTATCAATATAATATAGTAGTCTGACTTCATCATCTTTTCAAACGCACACACATAGAGGGAGAATGCCCCCCCCTCCTCCCCAGTCCTCCTTCCAAGTCCCCACTCTGCTGTTCTCTGTCGCTCTGAACAGGGCTTTAGCTTGTTGTTAGCTTATGGTAACGACCCATTAATTCCGGTCTTAAACACAACGTGGTCATAAAGGAATGGCAAGGATTGCAAAGCATGTTATATGCATTTGACCCGTTGCAGAATAAAACAGCAGGGATTTGTTTTGGGTCGCAAAAACACTACCCTTGCTGTGTTTCAATGTCCGCGTTCCAGATCCAGACGCTACTAATACTGCTGAGCTGAGAGACGCTACTGCTCACTGCTCAGCCTGCCTGAGATGCATCCTATTGGCTGTGTGCTGGAGCGGATATGAGTCACGACACCACGGATTTTCAAAATAAGAGTATCATAATGACCTTAATGTTGCTAGCTTTCGGAGCCTAGTTATTATAGCTGGAGCTGCGCGTGGGCATAAATGAGACCCGCTATAGGATTTTCAAAATAAGACTGTTGTCATTCTATATTTTTAAAGAACATTGCCAGGCATCTCGCGGAACCCCTGACAGCTCTCCGCGGAACCCCTGTGTGCCGCGGAACCCCTGTTGAGAACCGCTGGTCTAGACCCTCCCCAGACCAACTATAGGCAGCATGTGGTAGTCTACACCCTCCCCAGACCAACTATAGGCAGCATGTGGTAGTCTAGACCCTCCCCAGACCAACAGTAGGGCAGCATGTGGTAGTCTACACCCTCCCCAGGCCAACAGTAGGGCAGCGCAACAACCAGGAGGGAATTGGTATAACAACACAATTGAGGGGTGGGAGAAAAAGGTAGACAAATCTAAAAGAAGGGGGAGCCTCACTGAGTGTGAAACTTTAGAATGAATCTCTCTGTTCTGAACTGTCAACACCACCATTTCTCCCAGGTACCAGGCTCTTCAATAAAACAAAAAATTCTGAGTCAAAGGCACATGTTTGTTTTTGGCGTTTGATTTGTCTCCACAGATTTATTTCTTTTGAAAAATGGAAGCACATCCAGGGAATTTGTTGTAGGTTTGTGCTGTGAATCTTTGCCCTGCTCAGAATGTTTGGGGAGTGGTTACCATGGTTACCTGCTGCCTTGCTGGAAGAAAGACAGTTGGTAAAACTACACCTCAAGTCGATCAATAGTTCCTTTACTGATCATTTGAAAATGGCCAACATTAGCTCAAGAAAATAAGTGAATGAGGAGTCTGACATCTGGGAGGAATGGTGGTGTTGACAGACAACAGAGTTTTTTTTTGTTTTTAATGTTTAATGTTTTTCTGCATATTTTCACGCCGCCAACAAAGTACTGGGTCCATGTCCGTTGTGTCTTCTTTGGAATGGATTTGGTGCCAGCTGTCATCTCTGCCCGTCTTCGTCATTGAAACTGGAGACCGAAAGTACTTAGCCACTCCCCTCCAATGAAACTGTAGTTTTTTTCACAGTTTTATCTAACCTCGTTCCCAGTTTTATCTCCGTGAGATAAAGCCTTGTAAAGAACTATGGCCGAAAGTGTGTATGGGGTAGAATTTTCGGTGTATGTACTGTACTTCCCCTGGAAGCTGCCTCCGAATGGACCAAACTTTTCCCGAATCCTGTCGGCAAACAAGCTAGAACGTCCCGGTCATGTAGTAAATTCTTCAGGCAAAGCTGCTGCAGTGGCTTAAACGAGGAAATATTGTGCACTTCACACGTTTCTATAATTGTTTTGTCGAAACCGGAACACCTGTAGCATGTACTTCCTGTACTTCCGTTTAGACACTTTAGGAGGCATATCTTGTTCAGCCTAGTTTTATCTAACAATAATTTACATATATACTGTATATATATATATATTGTAAATAATATTTACAAATCGGATTAAGTTTTGCAAATAAGGAGACAGAGAGAAGATTTCAAAGCACTCAAAATTGCGAATATCTAAATTTCAACCTATTTTAGAATTTTGCGACATTTGACCTATTTGTAAGTTATATAGCGTATAGCTTACACTCTGCGCTCAAGTGGAACATATCCTATATCAGTGTAATACTGAATACATTTCTTCACATGTACACACCCATCCGTTTGGCCACACCCCCATCCGCTCCTCTACATAAGCGCGGATGTGGCCATACTAACAGCTCCTTCCTTATTTTCACCACCGACAAGTGTCTGTATACACCACTTGAGTTTAGTGCCGAAATAGTTGGAAAGGAGCTACGTTGAAGAGAGGGAGCTGCGTTGACATTATATCTTTGTTTTCTCTCTCACTATTTTCGAGGAAATACAGCGATAATGTCTTCGCCACCGGAGTGTCTAGAAGATGATGATCATTCTGACTTCCACCGGCACTTCGTATTAGGGGCTCGCGTCGCTGAGCAATCCCCGCCGGCATTGCCTCCGGCTCTGCAGCTGGACACTTTGCTTGGGAGGCGCTCGGCCGTGTGAGGGCTGACGGCCTCTCTGGGGCGGGTGATGTTTTTGCAACGCGGGCGCCAGGCGTGTTGGTTGTGGGGGGAACAACTACACAGCTTACGAAAGCCGGCTCCAGGCTGGTATCCTTTTTCGCTGCCACTTAGCGGCGTGGAGGGGGTTCTGGTTTGATGCCCACGTTAACATTAGCTCCTGTTCGAGTAAGAGCTTTGTTTTCCTGGGACCTTGATTCCGAGTCTGCGGTTCAATTCCCCGGGTCTCTGGACAAATGGATACCAACTGTCGCCATGCTGGCCCCGTTTTTTCAAAAGATGAAAAGCACCCGGTGCGAGGGAGGTGAGCTTGGTGTTTCATTATGAGAATATCTCCATGCTCAAGTCGGCTATAGTCCGCGAGGGACTTGTTTCCGGCACCGCTGTGTCTGGTAAACACCGTTCTGAAGAGGGACGTGTGTTGCCTTCTTTTCCCTTCTTTCTTCGGATGAGAAGAGGAAAAGTCAGCCGCTGTCTGAAGTGTTGGCCTGTATTGCTTTTCTCACGTTGTACAGTTTTCAGTGGTAGCCGCTTAGCTTGCTTCTGTGTTAGCTAGTGGTTAGCGATAGCCGGGTTGAGCTAACTGTTAGCCAGTTAGCTGTTTTGCTACGACGTTAGCTACCCGTTTTTGCTCGGCTGGGAACGTTAGCTTGATGCTATCAGTTAGCGTAGAGTTAGCTGTTAGCTTGTGCTACAACCATTGGCATTAGCCGTGAGAATAGCAGGCCCTGGCACTCTGACTACGACATCATCTTTGACAGAAGATGTAGTCAGGCCTGCACCATGACCGGCTGCAGGAGGGGGGCATCTCGCCGCTTCTTTTTGCCCCGCCAGCGAGAGGCCTTCGTCAACGTGGAGACCAACCTGTGTTGCGGCCTTTCGCCCTGCGTTCCTTGGTGCAGGTAAGATGTCCATTGGACATTACCCCACTCTTCCTTCCTTCCCCTCCCGAATGTTTTGTTAATAACGATGTCTTTGTCTGCAAAACATATGTTACTTCACTACATTTGGAGATACGACATGTGCTGTGTGTGAATTGTCTTGGTCGCTTTGTATAGCTTGGGTGGCGTTGGCCAAGGCTTGTGCCTTTCTCTCTACCTAGGAACAGCGTTGTTTTTTACGTGAGTAAAAATGAACTGGGTTTTTGTTGTATGATGAGAAGTGTGTGTTCATGTAACGTTAGACAACGTGGCTGAGCCCACAACTGGCTGGGTTACCCTACAATACTGTGCATAGTGGCATGTGATCGAGGGGTGAGTCCCTCTCTCAGCTTGTTATTTCTACTTGAGGGTAATGATAACAAGTTTTTTTCACACATAAGCAGGGCTGTGCCTGTTCAAACAAGGTCTTCGGCTGTGCTGGCGTGCATGATGTAAAGCTTACTCTACACATTGGCGTCGTATCAGGTGTAAGGTGGTGAGGGGTGGTGTTTTCCCCTGGGCCCCCCCCCCCCCCCTCCCCTCAAATATGATTTTGTGTGTTGATTCACTATGTCTTTGGGGATACGGTGTAATCCCTCAGCTTATGCTGGGGTTGTGCTCTTGCTTAGAGAGAGGCAATTTTTTTCTGAAAATTGTTTGGTCGCTGTCATGTGGACTTAGCAAGGCCTGTGACCAGTACTTAATTGAGGACTTGTGTCTTCTCTCATCATGAAAAACGGTGTTCCTCTTACAGTAGTGAGAGTGTACTTTTGCCATTTTTTTGTTGTGATGGAGGATTGTGTGTATCGTTTTCACGTTTAAGATAAGAGATGTTGGCCTACAGAAGTTACCAGGGCCCTTGGCCCCTCTCTTGGTCTGTGTTTTCTCTTCCTTTATTCCTTGTATTTTTCTTTTTTTATGGCCATCTTGGTCTATGTCATTTGTTAAGTAATTGGTAAAGTATATTATTATATACTTATTGTTATGTGTCTTGTAAGCCCATATGGGCTGGGCATACATCTGTATGTAAGACACGAAAATAAAAAATATCAAATCAAATCAAATCAAATCCTTTAGGGTAAAGGTGTAAAAATTCAGGTGGCAAGTTCGCACATGAGCCTATGTGAAGCTGTTACCTTAAACAGGTATACATGCGCTTCATGTAGCACGCTATGACTGGTGTCATGGCTCTGCTTTGTCATTGCATCGTATCAGGGGTGAGGGGTCATGAGGGGGTGAACTGATAAACCCTCCCTCCCCTTTTTTCTCATTGGTCAGGGGGTTAGACCTCCTGTCCTTCGGGCTTCCTGTCACGCTGTTGGGTCAGCGCGTCACAGGGTAGGGAGAGGGGGGAAGAAGGGAGTTCCCTGGTCCCACGCCATATTTGGGCAGGTGGGTCACGGAATTCCCCCCGCCATAGAGTACGTCACTGCACGCGTTTCTATTGGTTGTGAGACTTCCGTGAGTTCTTTTCAGGCTCCATGTTGTGGACCTCTGTTATTGTCAAGATGAGTTATGCTTAAAAAGAAGTTCTGCTCTGCACTCTGTTGCATATGTCTTGAGCTTGGTCACGTAGCTCAATGTTACATATATCTTTTCAATTATTACTCACGTGGGAAGTCTCTCTGGGGGTTCCCTGTCTCCTCTCTATTATACAGGGCAGGGTTGACAGGGGTGTTTTCCCTCGGACGCGTCATATGGGACCCATATCTGTGTCTTGACCAGCTTCCTGCCGCTCTCCCAGGCGGCTTGGAGGGAACGTTATCTGGGTTCTTGTTAGAATTACCATTGATGTGTTTTGGGTCTCGACGTGTACATAGTGCTGGCCCTGGGTGCTTCTGTGTGGAACCACGCATGGGCTTGCGCACCTTGGTTGCTCATCATTGAAACAGCGTTTTTATGGGGCAACTAGGATGGAGTTTGTCTCTTCCGAGCACCAGTGTACTGGGTTAGTCTCAATGAATTCTCGTTCATCTCTGGGTGGAGATAACAGAATAGATCAAAGCATTGGCGGAGTGGTCTCGCGCTTTTGGGGTGGGCCACCGGGCGCGGTGCTTTATGTTCTGACCGTCTTGGTGGCGCCCTCTGTGATGTTTTGGAGGATGGGGATGGTGGCGTGATTAGGACACGGGACTGGTTCTGGTCGTGCCGGACCAGGTCAGTTAACCCGTTGTCCATCGGGGCGCAGATCTGCTGTTCTGGTACCCTGAAGGACTTGTGCTTTTTCGGGGGGAAAATGCCGGGTTGGCCCGGGCATTGAAGGGGTTGATGTTATGGAGGTGTTTGTGGTTATGTCACTGCGTATTATCCTTCACTATTGCTTGGTCCATATTGTGTTGTACCTTGCGCTGTGCTAAAGGAGCCTGGTCCTTCTCCATTATTTTTTCGCCCCTCTCTTATCCTGCTTGGCGGTGCTGGGAGGGGGCTGTCGAGGTGGTTCTTGTACCCCTCTGGCATCCCTGTGTACGTCCCGGTCCGCCGGGCCCAGGTCCGTACTCGTTCTCGTCGACCTGTTGGCCTGGGTTAACCCCTTCTTGAGAACTGAAACACTTGTACTGCTGTATAGCCGGTGAATACCCGCAGTTGTGTTTTGGAGTTTTTTCTTGGGGAGGTTATAGGAACAACCGCCTCCTGTTAGGTGGTGGTTGGTTTCCAGGTGTGTTGGTAGCGGAGTCGACTCTCGGGTTAGGCCGGGCTTGACCCCGTCTGCCTGCGAGTGTGCCCCTGCACCCTTCATGACGTTTGCCAATCGTGTCGGCCTTCTCTGCCTCGGCCCCTCTAGAGGGTCGGGTTTTTTTGTGGAGGCTGCGACATGGTGCACAGCATACCGAACGCCCCTTCCCCCGGGGTGCTGTTTTCAGCAGACCCCTTAGGCGCCTGTCTAGTCCGCAGTGCTCTGGGCACAGGTCGAGTCCTGTTGACCTGTTGCCTGGAACGAGGGATCAACCTCTTTGGGGGTTGTCTACCCGGTGCGCTGCCTGGTCCCGCTGTGGGGGTGTAGCCTCTTTGAGTGCTTCAGGGCGGCGTGCTGTAAGGGGGAAGGGCCTGCTCTTGGATGGGCCCTGTCCGATACGCTGGCGATGTGGGGGGTGACCACCTGGTGGGGTCTCGATGCTGCGGCGTTGTTGGCCTCACCAGGCCCCCTTTTTCCGGTGGGTCCTGACCCTTCCTGGGGCTGGGTCCTCCTTCGCGCTCCGCTGCTACGGCCTTGCTACAGGGTTTGGTTCTTGACCTTGACCCTGTGATATTAGGGATAGTAACAGGTTTTTTTTTCTTCCCGTTCGTTCCCTAGTGGCATGTGGGTTGCGCGCCTGTGCAGTCGTGGGTTCTTCTGTGGGAAGGTAAGTCCCACGATCCACTCGCCCTGTGCGTTTGAGTTGCTAAACCCTCTTTGCACAGTCGGATCCGATTCCCTCCCGTCCTCCACTAGGGGGGTCCGGGGGCTCGGGTCCTCCCCGGTTCTGATGGTTGTGGGGTGCCTCAGCGGGTAAATTTTTCTAGCTTCCGCTCTGCTCAGCTCCTGTGTTCCACTTGAGCGCAGAGCGTAAGCTATGCTATATAACATACGGTTATCCTATAACCATAGTTATATGAGTATAGCGAGCGCTCTGCGCTGGACTCACTGAGGACCATGTGGTCTTCGCCTTCGGTGGTGAAAGACTTGGGAAGGAGCTGTTAGTATGGCCACATCCCCGCTTATGTAGAGGAGCGGATGGGGGTGTGGCCAGGCGGATGGGTGTGTCCATGTGAAGAAATTAATTCAGTATTAGACTGATATAGGATATGTTCCACTTGAGCACAGAGCGCTCGCTATACTCATATAACTATGGTTATAGGATAACCGTATGTTCATGGCGGCTGTAACAAGGCGGGTTTGACCGTGTCGACGCCGTGCCTACGCTTTCATGCGTAGATTTATCCATAACATCTACAACTTCACATGGTAATTTCCTGGTTTTAACCGAAGTTTCTATCCAGCGCAGCTTGTATGGATTGAACTGTTCTTACACAAAGTGCCATGCCCACCACTAGGGGCTAACCATAAGTGAATGGCTGACTGACTTAGTTGAGTTTATTAGTCACATTGCCGCTTGGTGCTTTGCTACTTAAAGAAAAGGAAAAAAGGATAATATTTTCTGTATTATATATATTTTTATATATTATTATATGTGCTTTGAATATACTGCATGTAATCAGGGTAATTTTAATACAACCTTACCTCACTGGATTTGAGAGGGGGAGGAAAGTAGAGAAAGAAAGGGTGATGAGAGTAGTGTGACAGAGAAATAGAGAGAATACACGAGAGGTGCTGGGAGTGAGATTGACGTGAGCGGAGGTGGTTGTGGAGTTTTCTTCTTTTTTCCCCCTGTTTTTGGTTTCTTATTTTCCCGTTTCTTTTCTATGTGCACAGTGAGGTGTGGTTTTATGGGTTACATTTTTCTATCAGGGTAACTGGTGCAAGTGTACAGTATTGGAGGCGAGTGTATTTGTTTGGTGAGTGGAGGCGGCGCGCTGCGGCCGGTGACATGGCCTCGCAGTCAGCAGGACCTGAGTCGGTGTCGCTCAGACACGGGGTGAGGTGTGTGCCCGAGGGGACTGCTACGGTGGAGGAGGTCTTGAAGGCTGTCGGCGAGCAGGTAGGATGCGAAAATCTCGTTTATGCATCGCGGATGAATAAAGCTGTGGTGGTTTTTTTGAAGAAAGAGAGTTTTGTAAGCAAAGTAATTGCGAGTGGCATTTTTGTGAGGGATGTGCTTGTGGCCGTATCGCCGCTGTCGGCTCCTGCTACACGGGTAGTCGTGTCTAACGTGCCGCCGTTTATCAAAGACGAGGCTCTGGCGAGAGAGCTGATTCGCTTCGGGAGGTTTGCGAGTGGTTTCAGACCTATTGCTCTTGGGTGTAAGGATCCTGGGCTGAAGCATGTACTCTCGTTGCGTCGCCAAGTGTTTATGTATTTGAAAAGCGCAGACCAAACGCTAAATGCTAGTTTCACTGTGCAGTTTGGGGAGGGCTTGTATGCTGTGTATGCGAGCACTGACAGCTTGCGCTGTTTTGAGTGCGGGGATATTGGACATAAGCGTTTCGCTTGTCCGCATCCAAAACGCACAGCGGGAGGGGCATCGCGTCAGCCAAGTGAAAAAAGAGTAGGAGTTAATATGGTAAACACTGCAGAGCAACAGGCAGATACAGGGGGAGTGGAGGATGCTACTGAGATAGAGGGGCTGGTGGTGGAGGGACAAGCTGTAGTAGGAGGAGAGGGTGATAATGGGACAGAGGGGCTGGTGGTGGAGGGAGAAGCTGTAGGAGGAGTAGAGGGTGATACTGAGACAGAGGAGCTGGTGGTGGAGGGAGAAGCTGCAGGAGGAGGAGAGGGTGATACTGAGACAGAGGAGCTGGTGCTGGAGGGAGAAGCTGCAGGGCTAGGGAGTAAGCATGCTCCCGAAACAGGGGCACAGCCAGGGCCGGTGCTAGGTTCATCAGATGGGGGGGGGGCCCCTTTCCCCGTGGTGGTAGGGGGGAATGAAGCTGACACAGAGGCCAGTGGTGGTGTGGAGAGAGGGGGGGGCAAAGTGGGGGAGGGGGGGGGGCAGAATGGGAAGGAGAGTGAAGTTGAGGGGAGCACACTGGTGGATGAGGAGGGGATGGATTTAGGGGGGGGTGCTAAGGAGAGGGAGAGTGGGTCTGAGGAAGAAGCATCGGTATCTGGTGATGAGAGTGAGGATTTGGAAAAGGGAAAGATGTATACTGCAAGGGAGCTCACCCGGTTTCTTAGGGAAACCAAAAACAAGAAACATTTTCCATTGGGACGTTTTTTCCCAGATAAAGAAAAGTTCTTAAGGTCTGTGATACATGCTAACAAGGTCACAGGTGGGGGATCAATGATGACACCCAGGAGGAAGTTCCGATTGAATAAGTGGGCTACTAATGTCAGGAAAAGAATGTCATCAAATACAGATGTATAATGTATAAACTGTATGGTACACATCTGCTGGTGGGTGTATTTTTCTGGTTCTTGTTCTCTGTTTTCTCCCTTTTTTTTCACATGGAAGTTCTTCGGATAGGCTCCCTTAATATTAATGGTGCTAGGGATGGTGTGAAAAGGGGGCTGTTTTTTTTATTATGCAAAACAGAAAAATGTTAGTGTTATTTTTGTACAAGAGACCCATAGTGATGTGGGTAATGAGGTTGACTGGGGACTCAGTTGGAGGGGGGGTTTGGTGATGAGTCATGGCACTAATAATAGTGCAGGGGTGGCTGTCCTGTTCTCTCCTGGACTTGGGGTCAATATTACATCACAGAAGGAGGTTTACAAAGGAAGGCTGCTTGTGGTCAAAGCTACCATTAATAACAGGGAGTTTGCATTTATAAATATATATGCGTTTAATACGGGAAGGGAGAGGATATCTCTTTTTTGGGTTGTTAAGACAGGAGCTGGCGGATATGAATCCTGACACAGTGTTAGTGATGGGGGGGGACTGGAACTGTACCTTAGATCCTACCCTGGATAGAAGCGGGGGGGAACCTCATGTTGGGTCTGCAGCGGTTTTAAAAGATGTCATTAGGACTTGTGATCTTGTGGATACATGGAGGCTGATGAATCCACAGGGGAAACAGTTCTCGTGGGTCAAGGTGTTGGGGGACAGGGTGTGTGCAGCTCGGCTTGACCGCATTTATATTGTGAGAAAACAGAGTAATAGGCTGGTGAAAGCTGAAATCTGCCCAGTCAGTTTCTCAGACCATCATTTTGTAATAGCACAGCTGGCCATATCATCAGGGCCTCGTCACTCCGCATATTGGAAATTCAATGTAAAGCTTTTACAAGATGCCACCTTTTGCTCGAGTTTCCAGGAGTTTTGGGAGAGGTGGAAGCAGAGAGAGGGAGAGTTTGAGTCTCTGAGGCAATGGTGGGATACCGGCAAAGCACACATAAGGCTTTTCTGTCAGCAGTACACTGCTTTCTCCTCAGCCGAGTACAGGAGGGCCCTGGAGGCTCTGGAGCAGAGCATACGGCAAGTGGAGGTTGAGCTAGTGGGGGGTGACAGTGGGGGGCTACGGGAGAATCTGTCAGAGCTACGCAGGGACTTGGGGGTTTTCCTCCAGGACAGAGCAAGGGGTGCGCTTGTAAGGGCTAGGTTCACCATGCTGAGAGAGATGGATGCTCCTAGTTCTTTTTTCTTTGGCCTGGAAAGGAAAAAATTTGAGGAAAAACAAATGCACTGTCTGCGTCTACCCAATGGACACGTCACGTCTGTGATCGGGGAGATGCGGGCAGAGGCTGTGCGGTTTTATTCTGTGTTATATGGTGCTGAACAATGTGACCCTGTGTCTACGGACACATTACTGAGGGATCTCCCTCGTCTGTCTCAGGAACAGAGGACTGAACTGGATACTCCTTTAACGTTTGGGGAGCTGTCGAAGGCAGTCTCCCAGGGGTAGATGGTCTGCCTGTGGATTTTTACAAAGGTTTCTGGGACACTATTGGACAGGATCTTTTTCGTGTCTTGCGCGAATGCATTGAGGTGGGGGAGCTGCCGTTGAGCTGCCAGCGGGCAGTGCTGGCTCTACTGCCGAAGAAGGGGGACCTCAGTGAGCTCAAGAACTGGAGACCTGTAGCAATTCTTTCAGCGGATTACAAGTTGGTTGCAAAGTGCCTGGCCAACAGGCTTAACATGCACCTTGAGTCTGTGGTGCACCAGGACCAGTCATATGGTGTGCCTTGGCGTTCAATGACAGACAATTTGTTTTTAATAAGGGACATGTTGGACCTGTCAAGGCAACATAATATGAACTTTGGAGTCATCTCTATTGATCAAGAGAAGGCGTTTGACAGGGTGGACCATGGGTATCTGTATAATGTTCTTGCTGGGTTTGGGTTTGGGGAGAGTTTTATGTCAATTGTAAAAATGTTATACAATTGGGCCTCCTGTCTGATAAAAGTGGGTGGGGGCCTGAGCAGGCCAGTCCAGGTGGGGAGGGGGATCCGCCAGGGCTGCCCACTGTCAGGTCAGCTCTACACTTTGGCCATTGAGCCTTTTCTGTGTTTGTTGAGGAAGAGGTTGAAGGGTGTGGGTTCACCCGAGTTGGGGATCGATAGGCCGATATGTCTGTCTGCCTACGCGGATGACTTGACCATCTTTGTCAGGGATGGGGAGGATGTAAGAGCCATAGAGAATAGCCTAGAGGTGTATGCGAGAGCAGCTTCAGCGAGGGTGAACTGGGGTAAGAGTGAGGCGCTGCAGTGTGGGGCATGGAGGGGCTGACATTACCACAGTTACCGGGGGGGCTACAGTGGGGCGTGAATGGGCTCAAGCTTTTAGGGGTATATCTGGGATCAGAGGGTGGGTCAGTAAAAATTGGGAGGGAGTAGCACAGTCAATGGTGGCTAGGTTGTCAAGGTGGAAGTGGCTGCTAGCGCAGATATCCTATAGAGGGAGGGTGCTAATAGTGAATAACCTGGTGGCTTCATCCCTGTGGCATCGGCTGGCTGTTCTTAACCCCCCCAGAGGCTTCCTGGCGGACATCCAGAGGAAGCTGGTGGATTTTTTCTGGTCCGGACATCACTGGCTGAGGGCCGCAGTCCTTTATTTGCCGGTTCAGGAAGGAGGACAAGGCCTTATCGACCTAGAGAGCAGGATGAATGCTTTCAGGCTCCAGGCAGCACAGAAGCTGCAATACAGTACAGGAATATGCTGGAGGGGGCCAGCATGTGCGCTGCTGCGGAAGGCTGGTGGTTTAGGGCTGGACCTGCAGTTGTTCCTGATGGAACTGGAGGAGTTGAACACTGTGGGGGTCTCGGTTTTCTACCTGTCGGTGCTGAGGGCTTGGCGGCTGCTGAGAAAGACTCGGGTGGAGGATGAGGCACAAGGACCGTGGGTATGGGAGGAGCCTCTTTTCTATAACACTTTGTTCCCCCTAGAGGCGGTGCGTTCTGTCACCCTGAGACAGCGGCTCATGAGAAGGCGGTGCGTTCTGTCACCCTGAGACAGCGGCTCATGAGAGGGGGCATCAGAAAACTTTCACATTTACTGTCGCCAGAGAGAGGGGAGTGGAAGACCCCGCAGGAGCTTTCGCTACAGACTGGAATAACATCTCTGAGACTGCTGGAAGGGTTTATCAGAGAAGTGCTGGGGGTTCTGCCGGACTATGTCAGAGACCGCACAGTGATGCCACAGGGAGGGCAGGCGCTGGAGTTCCCTGCATTGCAGGTATCGGCAGAGAATGGGGTCTGGCAGGAGGGGGGAGGGTTACTGTCTTTTTTCCACCCCCAGCTTGGGGCAGTTTAGCCTGGCATGTGGCAAGGCTCTGTACATAGCATGCCATGAAGGTCAGAAACATCAGGTCCCTGCAGGACGTCAGGCAGCATCAGTGGCAGGGGGTGCTGGGTGATGGCAGCACTGCTAGCTTTAGGTGGAGGGTTTTTTTACAAACTGCCACTGCCTAAGAGGTCAGGGGACCTACAGTGGAGGATAGCCCATGGGGTGTTGGCAACGAATCGGTTCCTGGCTCGGGTGGATCCAGGGGTGGGTGATGGGTGCCCTTTTTGCGGAGTATCTGAGACTGTAACCCATGTTTTCCTAGAGTGTCAAAGGATTAATAGGGTGTTGGGGTTCCTAAAAGGGTTGTGTGTGAAGCTGGGGGTGATGTTCTGTGTGGAGAGCTTCATCCTTGGCCAAACATATTCATTAAGTAACAAGGTTGTGAGCGTTTTACTGAACTTTGTTTACGGGCAGGCTAAGTTAGCCATTTGGCTGACCCGTAGGAATAAGGATCAAGGGCGTTGGTCCTACGGAATCGGTGCCTATGTTGAGGGGTATGATTTCTGCACGCCTTAGATTAGAGTTCATGTATTTCTCACTGAGACATAATGTTGATGCGTTCGTGAATGCTTGGGGATCGGGGAATGCAATGTGTACTGTGGGGGAGGAGGGGCTGAACATATGCATTTGAAGGTCAAGTGGGTTTTATGTGCTGAAGGAGTTTTTGGGGTGTGTGGTGGTGTGTGTGTGTGTGTTGTGCGTGTGCGGTGTGTGTGTGTGTGTGAGTGTGTGGGTGTGTGGGGTGTGTGTGTGTGTGTGTGTGGTGTGTGCGGTAGTGGTGTGCGGGTGTGTGGGGTTGTTTTTATGAAGATGCCGTGAGTTTTTTGTGTCTCTACTGACTGTTTTTAGTTGACATGGTTTTAATAGAAGAACATCAAAAGTCAAAGTCTCTCTCTCTCTCTCTTTCTCTCTCTCTCTCTCTCTCTCTCTCTCTCTCTCTCTCTCTCTCTCCTCTCTCTCTCTCTCGTCTCTCTCTCTCTCGTCTCTCTCTTCTCTTCCTATCTTTCTTCTTTCTCTCTCTCTCCCTCTCTCTCTCTCTGTCCTGTATCTCCCTCTATCTCTTCTTTCTTGCTTTCTTTCTTTCTTTCTTTCTTTCTTTCTTTCTTTCTTTTTTCTTTCTTCTTTCTTTCTTTCTTCTTTCTTTCTTTCTTTCTTTCTTTCTTTCTTCTTTCTTTCTTTCTTCTCTCTCTCTCTCCTCTCTCTCTCTCTCCTCTCTCTCTCTCTCTCTCTCTCTCTCTCTCTCTCTCTCTATCTCTCTCTCTCTCTCTCTCTCTCTCTCTCTCTCTCTCTCTCTCTCTCTCTGTGCGCATGCGTGTGGATGGCGGAGCGGGTGGTTTGAGTGGGTGCTGCTGAGCGGAACGTGTGAGTCTTTTTCTATACTTTTCCTATCTTTGTGTTTGTTTGTCAAAATCGTGAATTAGACTGGGTTTTAATTCGACTGGTTGTGTGTTAATGGTGGGCTAATAGCGTTGTCAGTGTTCGCTTTGGCAGCTGACTGCTGTCGCGGCGGCATGGATTTCCGCGAAATTGACTAGGAAGCATGGGTTTAAGGTCGCGCCCGTCTTTTCCGTGTTCAGTGGAAGACTGTAGTCTAGCGGTAGCGGGGAAAGTGGGAGCTGCGGCCGTTTAAGGTCAGCGGGCCCGTATGAATGGGGGGATTATAATATTTCTGGATGATTTGACCTAAGGTTACTCAAACTGGTAACGGACGGTTTAGTCATACAATGGTACTTTTGTATCTGTGTTGCCGCTCACAACTCCGGCAAAAAAGGTGTCATTGGCAGTGATGCCACAGATTACTTGTAAAAATAATCTGATTACTGATTACTGATTACTCCTTTAAAAAGTAATCTAGTTACTTTACTGATTACCTTGATTATCAAAGTAACTTATTTACTTTGAAAGTAACTAGGTTACGAAGTTTGTCGTCGTCCCCCCCTGCTGCTGCCACAACATAAGAATGACAATTTTTTTTTTTTCTCTCCTCTCTCTCTCTCTCTACCAAATCCATTCTGAGACAACGGACTCAGTGCGTACACCGCAAAGTCGCGCGTAACATGAATCTCTCTCTCTCAACTCTCCCACTCTCACTCTCTCACTCTCCTCTCAAGTAGCCAAATTACACTATAAAACAAACTGGATAGTTTATTTAACTTCATGCTGAAGCCATTCTAAAATCAGCTATAAACGTAAACATGCGTGTGTGGCTGTGTGCGTGCAGTGCACAAGCGCACATCCCATCTCCAGTCTAGCTGACTGTACCCTGGCTCTCTTATCCATCAGCATTATGAGATAGTAACTAAAATAGTAACAACACAGCACTTGGAAAAGTAACTGTAATCAGATTACTGGCTTGTAAAAAGTAAGTAAGTTAGATTACTATTTACTGAAAAAGTAATCAGATTAGAGTAACTAGTTACTTAGTAACTAGTTACTGGCATCACTGGTCATTGGCAACGTTCCTCCGTTGGGTGAGCGATGATCTGATATCTGAGGGAACTCGCAAGGTTTGAAAGGTGGTGGCCCCGTTGAAAAAAATGTCTTCAGGTTTCAGAGCACCGGAACTGAAGCATGTGGTTTCTCACCCGGAGGCAGACGTTCATTGTAATGAAGACGTGATGATGAGTTAGATCTTAATTTTAAAGTAGTAATAGACGGGTTTGAGTACATTATCTTTGCGACAACACAAAACATGCGCTGTTTTGGGTGTCGAAAGGAGGGGCATCAGAGACAAGCGTGCCCTGGGGAGGGGCCGAGCAGGGGGGGAAATGATGGGGAAAGTGCGAGGCCGAAAGGAGGAACAGCTTGGGGTGGGAATCGAGGGGTTGAGGGGGGGAGGGGGCAGGGGATGAGGGGTGGTGGGGAGGTTTCTGAGAAGGTTTTGGTACCAGATGGAGGTGATAAGGGAATGGAGGGGATTTTTTCGGCGGGGATTGTAACACGGGGAAAGACTGGTGGAGATGGTACGGTGGGGGGTGGGGGGGGGGGGGGGGTGGTAGTAGTAGGAGCTTGTGTAAACCAGGATGTGTTGGATAGCCAGGTGAGGGGTGGAATTGTTGACGTTAGTGGGACTGATGGACCGGTTGAAGAACAGAGGCCAGATGCTGGGGATAAAAATTAGGGGGGGGGGGGGGGGTCGTGGAAGGAGGGATTGCAGAGGTGGCAAGGGGACCTGTTGTAATATATGGGGCAAGTGGTCCTGTTGATGTACTGCGGAAAGTTGCTGGGGATGGAAATGAGGGGGGGGGGGGGGTCGTGGCAGGAAGGATTGCGGAGGTGGAGGGTGGTTCTGTTGAGACGCAAGGGACAGGAAAAGGGGATGAAGATGAGGGGGGGGGGGGGGGGGTGGTGGCAGGGAGTTTTTCGGATGAGGGGAGTGTGCCTGGGGGGGCTGTAGCTATTGAGGGAGCAGGGTCAGAGGACTCAGTTGTGGGGGTCAGGGTGGAGGGAGTGGAGGATATTGATATGGAAAAGGGGGACGGGGGGGTAGAGCTGTTTAGGCAGAAGAGAAAGGGTGGAGTAATTGGGTTGTCAAGATCACGAGCTAAGAAGCCAGGTGTGTCGGAAGAAATCGGCAGCACACAGGGTACACAAGGGATGTATTTTGATGACAGTGAGGAATATGGGAGCGATGATTCTTCAGAGGGTGCTGCCTATTCTTTGGGTGCGATGAAACTGTTTTTACAGGTGACAAAGAACAGGAAGGGAGTGGAGGTGGACATTTTTTTTTCAGATATGGATTTGTTTGTTTTGAATGCAAAGAAACATATGAGGTTTAAAGGAGAAGGTCGTTTTGTCGACACAGATTTATACAGGTTGAGGAAGGTTGTGCAAAAAGTACTGAAGGGCCCCGGTATGATGGGGGACGGAGTGGAATCAGTGTAGTGTTTTTTTTTTGTGTTTGTTTGGTTTTCTTGTTTCACTTTTTGTTTTCTTCCATATGAGAGTTTTTGTATTGACGGGACTGGTGTGTTGTCACTTAGGACTGGACGTTTCATGGTGTCCTGATGCTGAGGCCTGGAGGCTGAGACTTTGGTTGATCATCTCATGTACTCGTATGCATTTGTGGTACTGTGTGAAAACTGGGTGTATGGTGGATTCAGAAACAGGAGCGGAGCGTATCGTTTTCATGCCCAATGGGACGGCCACGTCAGACTCCTTCGGCAAGCCGTTCTTCAGAGTTGTCATGGGGGATGTTGTCTCTGCCGTCCTTTTATGTTACCGGCACCGTTACCTTGTTCAAGGGTTGGAAGGTATGACTGTGGGGCTCGACACGTTCTACAGCGGTATAGACATTTTTACTTGCTCGGTCTCGGAGGGTGATGGAAAAGCGGACTTTGCTGGCTTTTTTCTACCTTATGGTTGGAATGGGCTTCATCAGGGTTGTGAGCTCGCGACTCGGACTGCTCGGTGGGAAGTCACTGGGGGCTGCCAGTCTCCGCACGGGGGTGTGGGAGGTGAGGTTGGAGCGGCTTCTGGACCGGGAAGGAAAAGGCGGCCTCGGGCGGGGAGGCGAGGGTTACAAACTGTCTACTGAGGATGTCGGTCCAGAGTGCATCTCCCCTGCTCTGGTTTCGGCCCCTGACATCATCAAGGCCATATGATATACGACGGGTGGACGGTAGGAGCTTACGTGATAAGGATGGAGGAGGAGGGTCGGCTGTCGAAGCGGCCCGTTTTATCCTCGAGATGGGTGTTGACTGGAGTCTGTCAGACATGCACAAAGGCCTGTTGTGTTGTACCAAAAGGGGAAAGGTGAAGACAGAGACGCTCTTCTCAGGACTAATGTTTCTGCAGTGCCTCTCCGGTGTGGCTCTCGTTGATACACCCAGACTTTTGGATCGATTAGAGTTTTTTTTTTCCCCCTCCATATGGGGGAAAAGTTCTAAGTGACAATTTGGTTCAGTTTAAGCAGTGTTGTCCCTAATTGATTTGTTTGTTGTGATTTTTTTGTGTTGTTTCTTTGTTTTGTTTGTTTGTTTGTTTTGTTTTTTGTGTTTTGAGTTGTCGAGTATTTTAATGTTGAAAGTTTATGTTGCATCTTGAGTGTTTTTAGTAAAGAATAAAGTTTTTTTTATAAAATCAAAAATCTCTTCCTCTCTTTCTTTCTTTCTCTCTCTCTCCCTCTCTCTCTCTCTCTCTCTGTCTGTATCTCCCTCTAACTCTTCTTTCTTTCTTCCGTCCACATGAGTGATCCGGACGAGGATGTTGTGAATGACAGAAAGAAGGGGACAGCAGACTATGACCGCCTGTTCAAACTGAAGCCCCTTATGGAGACCATCAGGTCTGCATGCAAAGCGCTCTACCACCCCAGGCAAAACATTTCCATTGATGAGAGGATGGTTGCAAGCAAGGCCCATACTTCTATGAAGCAGTACATGAAAGCCAAGCCAACGAAGTGGGGCTTCAAACTTTTTGTTTTGGCTGACAGTAGCAATGGCTACACTTTGGACTTTGCTGTTTACGCCGGGAAGTCAAAGTTCAAATCAGGCATTGGACTGGCGTATGACTCTGTCATGTCCCTGATAAAGCCAGCACACCTCAAGCAAGGGCAAGGGATATCATTTGTATGTCGATAACTTTTATAAAAGTCCAAAGCTTTTCAGGGATCTGCATAGCCTGGGTGTCGGAGCATGTGGAACGTACAGAGACAACAGAAAAGAATGCCCCCGCACAGAGGTGAATGCTCTCAAAAAGAAGGATGCTAGGGGCACCATTAGGTGGCTACGTGATGGCCCACTGGTCTTTGTGAAGTGGATGGACACACGTGAAGTCTCTGTTTGCTCCACAATCCACAAGTAATTCGCTGGAAAAACTGTGCTGAGGAGAATAAAAAACAAGCGCAGTGAGACCTGGGCCCTCATGCATCAACGTGGACGTAGAACTTGACCTACTTCCACACGTAAGCACGGAATGTAGAACTAGCGTACGCACAGGGAAGTCGGCATTCATCACACGTGCGTACGCAGGCTCTATGCCCTGCCGTGTTGATGAATACCACTTTGTTCTACCGTCAATGCTCGTGCATGATTATCCATATATGGTCATGAAAATGAGGAAACACCCCCCATGGGATGTGAAATAATGGACCGACCCGAGCGGGACTCCGAGAAACTCCACGGAGAATTCACTGCTGTCGAACCAAGAAGACACTATCGCGTATTATGATTTATGGGATAAATAAAAGGCGGACTTGTAAACGGTGATGTCAGATATCAACGGCTCCCTAAGACCATTGCTGCAATTCTGCCTGGACAGCTCAAAATACTAATAAAGACCGTTCGTTGACCACTGTTTGGCGTTGGTTGTGTGTCATTATAACCGTGCTGTAATATGAATGCCTTTATTAGTTGTGTTCGATTGGCTATATGATTTTTAGAGGCATCTATTTTGTTGTCGGCTAATAAAGACCGCGCTGGAATATGACTGCCTTTTCCCGTGTTGTTTGATTAATACCCACGGATTAAAGTTCTCCTCAATTCTATTCCAAATCGCGATGGATCTCCCGTCAATTTTCTACCTGCTGCATATGATTTCTAGAGGCATACTACAATCTATTTTGATGTCAGTATTGGGTAGCCTATATAAACAATATAATACGAGAGCATATACAAGAACAATGAATCTCACTGCATGTATGATGTAGCCTGCCTTTCAATACATGAACTTGAATTCCATCATGTTTGTGTGCGGGACTCAAGGCTGCTGTCACAATGGGTGGTACCGCCGTACAGTAATAATAACAGTCCACACAATATCACGATCCATGCCATAGCCTATGTTCCATTAGGACATGATCTGTGACGACAAATGTTCTAGAATGTTTGATTAAGATATCATACTCTGACAGCATGCCTATGAGCAACAAAAACGCGAACTTGAATCCCATCATATAGTCTGTCCACTATCTGCATGGTGTCATTGCAATGCGTTTTCTATTCTTTCTTGTACAGTAAAAAGGGGGAAGAACACTATATTCATATGACTTATTCTGCTTACAGCTTCGAAATTCCACTTGTTTCGTTTAACGTAAAGCCTTTTAAATATAATCAAAACGTTCCCGTGTTTCGGCGGTCTGTGCGCAAAATAATAACGAGTTGAGCTTTATGATTTATGATGAATTGAAAATGGGGGACCCTGATGTAAACAGGACGAAAGTTGGTCTGCATCCCCAATTAACAATTGTATGTACTGAGCTGTACTGTACTGTACCCATTCTGCAATCTGTTAATAAACTTTTCAATCAATCAATCAAGCTACGCGGAGCGCAGTCAGTCAGTAGCCTACACCCCGTATATTCCGATAACGCTATATAAACCATGCTGCATTCATTCTGAGAGAAAGATCTATTATTCCAAATGCTATTTATAGGGTTTTGACCATAATTACACTACTGTTGCTATTTTACAATGAACTATAATGAACTACGGTTCGTACAGAACGTGCCAGTGTTATTATGCACAGAAGCTCATTTCCTTGTTGTAATAATATATTCTACCACTGGGCGCTAGGTACGCCAGGTCTGAACTGTGCGTAGATGTAAGCACGAAGTCAAGTTCAAGTTCAAATTGATGAATCCCACTCTTTGCTTAGAAATGATCGTACGCACAGGGTAAGCACAGATCTGTGCGTAGAACACGTTGATGCATGAGGGCCCTGGTCCATTGAGAACATTGCATGCCCAACACCTGTCCTGGAGTACAACAAGTACATGGGAGGTGTTGATTTGTCTGACCAACTCATCCAGTACTACTCTGCACACCAGAGACCATGCGATGGTACAGGACTTTGCTCTATCATTATCTGGACATTGCCGCCACTAACTCCTACCTTCTTCACATGGAGCTCTGCAAAGAGCAGCAGGTGCAGCCGATGACCCACCTGGTCTTCCAGCAGGAGCTGGTAGCTGAGCTGTGTGGCGTCACAGTTGTACAGGTGCCAGTGGACAACCTACCCACGGCAGTGGACAATCTACCCACAGCACCAGTGGACAACCTACCCACGGCAGTGGACAATCTACCCACAGCACCAGTGGACCGCCTACCAAGGAACCATTCACCTGTTGCGATCACGCAACAGGCAGATAAATCCCAGAAGGCCACGGCTGGCCGCCTGTTTTGCGTACATTGTAAGATGAAGACCCCCTGGAAGTGCGGTGAATGTGGTGTGGCCCTCTGTCTCATTCCAGACAGGAACTGCTTTTTCACATATCACTTAGTGTGATACAGAACAGGCAGATACAACCATGAGGAGACACCTATTTTTTTTTTATACATGTGCATAATTTAATTTTTTTGTAGATTTTGCCTAAATTCATTGTGGTCGCGCTCTCTGCCAAATATCATATGAGGCACCTTGTATTACTATTGTAATCCAAAAGTGATATATAGGGTTGTTCATTGTACAATACAATTGATACAGTTGATGTTTCTTGTTGATTATTATTCTCTATGTGTTTTTAATAAAATTGTGTGATATTCTATTCCAGTTGTCTTTGGTCTTTGTTTTCTCCCACATTGAGTTTCTCCACCACTCTCTCAACAAAATTACGCATAGCTGGGAATCCATTCCTTGTGCCGTCAGAACCATCTAGAAGGAATACTACATCCTTTCTGGCAGTGTCATGATCAACTATAACGGTGGTTGGTACAGTACTGTAAATACCATCTGAGTAGAGTAGAAAGTAGAGAGGTGAAGACCTGTTCTCTCTCTCTCTCTCTCTCTCTCTCTCTCTGCCACACGTGCTGCCACACGTGCTGTCAGGGTCAAACCAGTCTGGATTGATGTTGTAGTCTGAAAAAATGCCAGGAAATGCTCAGAGAATTGTTGCATAATAGAACACAAATGTTCTAGAATGTTCGATTATGACATCATACTGTGACATACTCCTCCTGTAGTGTGAAAAAACATGCATTCTCATAAATATTACGATCAAATCTATTTTGTACTTGATGATACATTTGAAATTGGTTTGGTTATGATCATGTTATTAGTGTGTGTGTGTAAAAAAACTAATTAATAATATAATTATTATAAATGTCGCTCTCTCTCTCTCTCTCTCTCTCTTGAAATCTACAGTTACACATTGCTGTATTTAGTGAGGTAAATGAGTACAAGACATGTTTCACAGACACACACACACACATACACACACACTCATACACAGACAGACAGACACACACACACATTTACATTTACACATTTACACATTACATTTACATCTAGTCATTTACAGACACAGATACACACACACACAGAAACACACAAACAAACGATCAAATTAAAAGCTGGATATAAATCTGCCACACGTGCTGTCAGTGAGTTTACTAAGTCAAGGATGTCTTACTTTCACACACGCGCGCACGCACACACACACACACACACACACACACACACACACACACACACACACACACACACACACACACACACACACACACACACACACACACACACACACACACACACACACACACATTTACATTTACACATTTACACATTACATTTACATCTAGTCATTTAGCTGACGCTTTTATCCAAAGCGACTTACAAGTTCTGTACGACAAGTCATCAGGAAGGGCACAACTCTATCAGCTGAGTAACTAACAATGTTCATCAAAGTGTTGAGTGCTACAGTGTAGGTTAGTATATTAGGACAAGTGCATGACAGTAAGGTTAGTTAGGGTTGGATTTGAATGTGTGTTGTTTGGCTTAGGTTGAATCCAGCCTCATCAATGAAAATAAATTCATGCAGCTGTGCAGCAAGTTCCTGCTGTTGTGTGAACAGGCTTGGCGTCCACCCCAGAAGGTCTTCTAGTCATTCTAGAGAAATACAACCACAAATTGTTATTGGTTTGCTTATTTCTTTTTGATATGGTACAGTACTGTAAATACCATCTCTCTCTCTCTATCTCTCTCTCTCTCTCTACTACTTTTGGATATGAGAATTTTTTCAATACCCAACTATGTAGTGGCCGCTTGTCGCTAGGCTAGGCCTCCTGCTGGGTCCATTCACTGGAATAACAAAGGAATGACTGGGCCTTTGCTCCAGGTGTGAAATGGTTCTAGTGACAATGATCACATTAAATTCTGGGAGTGTAGTTCTCTCATCAGATAGCTGAATGAACTTGGATCAAGTTCTAGTCCTATCCAGAAAAGTAGTTAGGATTTTACCAGAATGTTTGATAGGACATTGATTGAAAACTATCTTCTCAAATTTGACAATTGATGGCTTATTTTGAAGGTATGAATCTGTAATTTTACATTATGTAACAAAAAAAAAGAGAATATTCTGAGAAGGTGGAGCTACAAACTCTAGACCTCAGGGTAGCCGGACCAGCACTCTCAGGTTCAATGTTTTTAATGGCAGCCTGAATTGGAAACAGACATGTTTCGGAACTATGTCCTTCTTCAGTGATATGGCTAGCCTTGAACCTGAGAGTGCTGGTCCGGCTACCCTGCTTTTGATATACTCAACTTTATGGGATTACAGCACCCAGTGTCAGAACTTGAGAGCGCAGTCTAATTTGACTATAAAGATTATTGTCCGCCATCTTGTTTTTTTGTACAAAGTCGCACGGCGGAGTGATAGTTATTCGGTTGTGGGCGGGTCCTGGGACCAAGAGCGTGGGATTATGACAAATACATACGTGTAAATTGACTGTTTCAGCCAATCAGAATCGAGAAATTTGCATGCCGTTGTATAATGGGCCATAGTAATGTCAATTTAGCAATACAATTTAAAAAGTTACAGCCCTGCAAAGAAGGTGAACATCTCCATAGACTTACAGTGCTGGCAGAGATCAAACAGCGATGGATATAAGCGTGGCAGAGAATGGGTTAAGGTTAGAGTTTGTCTTTAGAGCAGGGCGATAGACCATCAGCCCTGATTCCAAACTCTAACCTTAACCAACTTCGAAAGAGGGCCTAAACTTAACCAGTTGGAAACAAGGCGGACAGTAATAAAATTAGCAATCAATCAATCAATCAATTCAATAACCCACGCTCACTTAAAACAGCGCACCTCCCAGCTGCTTCTATAGAAAGTAAGGCGGCCACCAAGGCGGCCGGTCCGACGGACGCGCTGGTGCCCGGGCGCCCATTCCAATGAGACCAGGACCAGAGGTAGTGGACACAGCAAGGGATGTTCTAGCGATCCCAGCGGAAGGCGTTTGTGCCCGCCGGAGGCCCGAAGTGCGGGCCGGGCCGCCGCAGGCCCCCGCCCTGGTCGCAAGGCCAACCGAAGAGGTGAGCCCACGGGAGCCGCCGGCGAAGGCTATGTAATGATCTCGGCGGAAGAAGTTCGGGCTTGCTTGCTCCGGGCTGCGCGGGGTCGGCCAGCCCCGGTCCGTGCTCGCCGGAGCCCCGAGAAGCGGACCGATCCGTCGGGGGTCCCAGTGATCGGCGCAAAGCAGATAGCGGTCCAGAAGGGAGACGGCGGATATAGCTGGGACGAGATATGGCAATTCCAAGTGGAAGACCCGGAGGTGGGGCCCGTATGGGAGGCGGTGATGAAGGGGATCCACCCCACCGGAGTGCAACTGCAAGAGGTGAGCCCACTCATGCGTAAGCTCTACGGGCAGTGGGAACGGTTCCGTCTGAAGAATAAGGTGCTATTCAGGCGAGTTAGTGACCCTCGAGATGGAGAGGAGAAACTACAGTTGGTGGTGCCGGGGGCGCTGCGGCGGCACGTATACGAGATTCAACATGTCCTGGGGGGACATTTGGGCGAACGCGGGACACTAGGGTTAATGGGGCGGGGCTATTACTGGCCAGGGATGGCGGCCGAGGTGAAGGGCTGGAGGCAACAGTGTAAACAGTGTGCCCCGGCTCGAGACGTGGTCCCGAAGGCTTGGGCCCCAGAACATGCACCTACGGGACTGCCCGAGGCGGGCGGGAGCACGCGCGGATTCCCCGGAGGATGCACGAACCTGCACAGAGCTCCTCCGAGTCTGATGGTCCCCCCCTTGGTGACTCCACTCCTCCTACATCCTCTCGTGTTGCTACCCGGGAGGGCAAGAAGACGGACACGGGATCTGAGAGGGGGGAGTCGGACCAATCCGGCCCCCGAGGAGCACTAGAGGTCGGCTACCCGCTCGGTATCGCCAGGACTACGTGCTCAAGAGTGTGTTTGTTGAACAGTGTGTCCAACTCATGAATGAGTGTGTGAAACTGTTAGCATAATGTGTGATTGTCGATCTATGTGTGAAACTGTTGGTCTCAGGACCGTTTTCCTGCATGCGTTGGTTGGTGTTTCATTGAGTTAACTTGCAGAGGACTTAGCAAGTTCAAAGTGGGGGGAAATGTAGCACCCTGAAAATATGGCTATTATTCAGAAGTGCTGACTTGCCTTTTATCTCCCCTGGTGCACCAAGACATACTAACTAGTTTCCATTAATATTCTCTTGGACAATGACGCGGGCTTCTCCTCTTCTACCGGCTGGAATATGGATCATAAACAGTATCACTGGATCATATTCACCCATCCAGTTTTCCCTGTGTGGCTAGTTGGCGACCAGCAGGGGGCGGTGGCAGGCAGAGAGCGTACGAAAGCGACGGGGGAGGAAGCAGGTGAATGGAGACGGAAGGGGGAGAACGACTCTCTTCGAGTTTGGACTTTGATGTGATCAGACGTGTCTCGACAGAGCCCCCGTGGTGTGGTCCACACGGGCGAACGTATTGAACTTGAGTATATGACGGGTTATCCCAGAAGGACCTGTGATAGTGCGTGAGTAAGAGAAACTGAACCCAAGGACTAACGTCCATAGGTAGCGTGTTATAGTAGCAGTGTGACGTATAAGTAGCATGCTGCTAACGGCTATATTGACTCCAGTGTACACCGAGTGCGGGGCGCTGAAGAAGACCGGTGGTATAGTCAGCCACGTTATACAGTATAACCGTGTAGCAGGTGGGCTGTTTGGAACCCAGAGAGTAGCTTCAGTGTAAGGTAGGGCAAGTGTATGGAGGCGCGTCAACCCAGCGCCGGCTGTCAACAACCAGCATTCATCAGCGTTTCGACGTCTGCTCGGCTCCGGCGGTCGACAGCCCAGCACGGGAGTTCTTCGTCCAGCAGAGGTCGCCATCACCCAGCACACGCTCTCAGCTAGCTACTGCCCTCTGCTCCAGCCCCGCTTGCTAGCGCCCGCGACGAGAGCGTTCGCCGCCATCTTGCGGTGGTGGCACGGCGAGGCCGCCATTTTGGTTGAGTACAATCGAGCGTCAATGCTCCGGATCTATTACACAGTACACAGTGTGGTGCGGCCTACGGGCGAAGCTAATGGCTAACTACAGTTCATAGGGGTACCCCATCAACATTACATGCCGGCATTAGCATAGGACTTTTGTTCTGGTACAGTGGGCCCACAATTTTGATTTCCTTTGAGTGTGATAACGTGTTGGTTCTTTAATAATAATTCCCATTTAAGTAACCCTTTCCCTGTGGGGAGGTTACAGACCTGGTGCATCATAAGTAAAGCCTTGGAGAGGTATTAGTCTTGCTATATAATTAAAGCCTGATAGAGGTATTACACATGGTACTGACCCAGACGTGGGCGATGGGTCAAACACATTGAAGTATATTATCCCTGATACTAACCCAGAGGTGGGTGTATAATATACGTGTCTATAAGGTATTGAGTTACACACGGAGCCATAGTAGGACTTCAGTCCATTCGACCACTCCTATTAAATCATTGTAACTGAACAGTACAATTAATATAAAGATTTAAATGGGGTTCTGTGTGCGTGTCCATTCCTGTGCCCAGTATTAGCCATTTTGGTGTGGGTAACGTTGCTGCAATTAACCCCTTCCTATTCCACCTTTCCCTTCTTACTGTAAGGTTTCTAGTGTCACTGAGGGAGGGTACTGCTTGCGCGGGGAACCAAGTTATTTATTTACAATTCAGTCACTGGGTGTGGGAGGGTTAAAGGAGTAATTGGGGGAAGTGAGAGCATGTTGGGGAGTACTGCTGACCGCCCTAGAAGGGAGAGGAAGACCAGAGTACCAGACCAGGTTGGTAAATCCCGGGCCCCATTCACTCCCACTGCCAGCCTCCAGTTGATGCTCCAGACCCAAAGACGGAGGTGCAGTCAGACAGAGATCTACTGTGTCTCGCTACCAGTGGCTGTGCACACCCGTTCCCACGAAGCAGGGATAATCCACCCTGCTACACCTAGTTGTAGGCACTACTAGGAGCAGCTGGTCAGCTGACCTGAGAGAGCGAGAAGGTGTATAGAACTGCAACAGCTCAGAGAGGTAGGGTGGGGCAAGGTCATGAAGAGCTTTAAAAGCAAATACAATTATTTTAAAATTAATCCTAAAGTGCAGGGGGAGCCAGTGGAATGAGGATAAAATCGGTGAGATGTGGTCATATTAACGAGTGCCAGTTAAAAGACGTGCAGCAGCGTTCTGCACCATTTGAAGGCGAGCCACTGAGGATCCACTCACCCCTATATAGAGTGCATTGCAGTAATCCAGCCTAGTAGTCACAAATGCATGGATTACTGCTTCAAAATGCTGCGCCTGTAGATGGGCTTAATTTTGGCCAGCTGCCTCAACTGGAAAAAGCTTGATTTGACCACGGCCTTGATCTGGCTGTCAAATTTAAGGTCTGGGTAGATTTTTACACCTAAGTTCTTTACTATTGGTTTGACATGTTGTGCCAGCGAACCCAGATCTAGCAGTGAGGTCACAGAGGGGCCACCAAAAACCACGACCTCCGTCTTTTTGTCATTAAAATTTTAAAGATTCAATGCCATCCAGGATTTAATGTTATCGAGACATTTGGTCACAGAGATTACAACTGCAACTTCAATGCAATAAATACACCTAAACCTGGAATTACGACTGGACATCCATCTTTGTTAGTTTCTGTGTCTACTGCGTAGGATCACTCCCATACTGTATATCTGTAAAGTAACGTGCAAGATAAAACAGGACATTGGAAGGTGAAAATGTGCCATTACAATCAAGTATAAGAATGACGCTCTACAACTATGAGTGAAACTTGGACATCATCAAAGGCTTCAGAAGGACAGATTGTTTCACAGCCAACGCTGCTGCTGATTGGGGTGATTGGAAACACCTGCACGGCTCTACTGGGTGATCATGAAGTCAAACGAAAATAGAAATGCAGTCAAAAGTCATTTGAATTAATTAATTAATCTGTGTGGTGAAGCAAGGGAAAGTCATTCATCATTGGTGGTTTTGCCATTACCTGAAGAGGTAATTGAAAGGCAAAACAAATGGTTTCAACCAAAAGTTTATATTCTGGAAGGTTTTATACATGATGTACACCTGTGGCTATCAGAACTGGAACAGCAAAACATGTCACTGTTGAACAGGAACCACAAACACATGTCACCACAAACACATGAAGGTGAAAGACTTAAGGGCTAGATCCACAAAGAATGGATTGCACGGTGCTAGCTGCACCCTACTTACAATTCATTATAAATTGAAAATGAGGGACCCTGGTGTAAACAAGACGAAAGTCTTTCTCTGGTCTGCATCCCCTTAACAATTGTGTGTATTGAGCCTTACTGTATTCTACCCATTCTACAATCTGTTAATACAATTTGATTGATATAAAAAAGCAGCCATTTACCATTTACTCTCTCCCCAGACAAAATGTTCAAACTGAAAATATACAAGTTCATGTGAAAAAAGATGTTCAAGGTCATATGTACACCCCCTGCTGGTGATATTTGCAATGTGCTTCATCTTCTTCTTTCGTGTAACGTCAGAGGTCCAACTCCGTATCTTGTAGCCATGCCCTTAACTCTGGTCCCACATCAAAGAGGCTGGCTTCCGAGGGTGGTTTGTATAGGGGGCAGATGGTCAGGATGTGGTCAACAGTCTCCACACTCACATGCAGCGCTGTCTGCCAGGCCCCACTTCTTTAATGATGCTTTAAAGCGACCAACCCCAGATCTTAAACGGTTCAGCAGAACCCATTGCCGGCGTGGAAGATCGTCTCCTGTGGCGCCATCTCCTGGATCCCAGATGTGGTGGTGGATACGGGTTGGCCCAGCACTCTCCCACTCTCTCTTCCAGGCTGCCGCCAGCCATCCATTTCTGGATAGGTCCTCAGTGGTGGAACGGAGCATCTCTTGTGCCACCTTGTTGTAGGGGTGGCGGGACTTGAGTCTGCTCATAGGTGCTGTTGTTGTTGTGGTGTTGTGTAGGATGTGCCAGTCATGCTTCACTGCCTTCCTTGCTAGGGCGAGAGTGGCAGCCTCTCGTCGTAGGCCAGCTGGTGCGATTCCTGCAAGGACTGGCAGCAGGAAGACGGGTGTAGCCTTCAGGCATCCAGTGATGATCCGGAGGGCGTTGTTAGTAGCCGCATCAACTTTTTTAACGTATGGGCTTCTGCTCCAGACTGGGGCACAGTACTCTGCTGCCGAGAAGACCAGGGCTTGGGTGGATATCCGAAGGGTCTTGGCAGTGGCTCCCCAGGTTGTACCTGCGAGGCGTCGGATCAGCGCAACCCTTGATGTTGTCTTTGCCCTGACATCTTCGAGGTGTTGTTTGAAGGACAGTGTCCGATCCAGACGCACGCCAAGGTATTTAGGGGCTTGCTGGGACTCCAGACGCTTGTGGTCAGCATATACCTCCAGTTCCCTCTTGGCGTCTCTGTTGCAGAGATGGTATGCTGCTGAAACGGTCTTGCTGGTGCTGAGCTGTAGGCGCCACTTTTGTAGATAGGCTACTAGGATGTCCATGTCTTGTTTAAGACCGTCCTCCAGTGCCTTCCATGTGGGTCTTCTCAGCATGATGGCAAGATCGTCCGCATAGCCGTACTTTCTGGATGCTGTGACTGGGAGATCGTAGATGTAAATATTAAACAGCATCGGAGAAAGGACTGACCCCTGTGGGACACCGTTCCTCAGTCTTCTGAGCCTGCTGCGCTGGCCATCGCTGGTGTGTAGGACAAAACTGCGGTTAGACAACATCTCCATGATAAACTTCACCATGTGCCGATCAGGTACCATCCTCATCAGCTTCAGGTGGAGTCCACGGTGCCAGACAGTATCGTATGCGGCAGTCAGGTCCAGGTACACTACCCCCGCTTTCTCATTAGCCTGGAAGCTGTCCTCGATGTCTTGAGACAGTAGTGTTACCTGGTCCACTGTTGATCTACCACGTCGGAAACCGGCCTGTTCCTTTGGGAGCTGTGTGTCAATTACTGGCTCAATGCGGCTATGGATCATTCTTTCCAATATCTTAAATGGAACACAGAGCAGCGAGATGGGTCGATATGCCTTGGGGTCTTCCGCAGGTTTGTTTGGCTTTGGCAGGGCAATTACAGAAGCACGACGCCAGGTCTTGGGGATCTTGCACCTCTGATAGCATGCAGAGAAGAATGCACAGAGCCAGTCAGATGTTGTTGTGCTCTGGTGGGTGATAAACTCCGGGTGGATGTTATCACGGCCTGGAGATTTGCCCGTCTTGAGCTTACTCATGGCCTCATCGAGTTCATCTGCTGTGAACTCTCCTGAGAGGTTAGAATCTACACTGGCCACCTTGGAGAGGGAAAACACCTCCTGTGTTATCAGGCGGGTAACATCTTTGTCTGCGTCTGGGTAACGACCGTTCTTCAGGAGCTCGGAGGCGATGGCATCTGCAGTGACTGGGCAGCTTGGGGGCTTCGTACATCTGCCTGTAAGCTGGTTGATCGTTTGCCATGCCTTCCGACTAGAATGGGTAAAGTCAATTGATTCAACTACTTCAGTCCATCTGTCTCTACGCGTGCTTGTCCAGTCTCTGGAGCAGTGCCGCTGCAGTCGGATCCACCTCTTCCCTGGAGCCAGCGCTCTGGTGGTCGCACAGGAGGCGGCTGCACTCCTCGTCCCAACCAGGGATGTAGTTCCTGTTGTAGCCGCGTGGGATGGTCTTCTTTGCCGCACCCAGGAGGACCCCACAGTAGGCCTCATAGGCGGCGTCCACATCGGCTGCATCTGGGTCTGGCAGACCAGCTGCCCTCTTATCCGTCTCCTGAGCAAATAACTCCCAGTTGGCCTTTCGAAAGTTCCATCTTTTGACAGGCTTCCCTAATACCGGTTGCACCAGTGATGGGACTTTAATGATGGATGGTCGGTGGTGTGAGTCGGGAAACCTGTCTAGGACGTGTCTTTCTGGTTTCGGGTCATTGCTCCAGCATACGGCAAAGGCCAGGTCTGGGTTGGTAGAGGTGTTCCAGCGTGCAGAGAAGAAGCTTGGCGGCTCCTTGGGGTCGTACAACAGCAGAACATCGATGTTGGAGGCCCATTCGCTGAGCGCCTCTCCGTTAGGTGTTGTGTAGTTGTAACCCCAGTCTGTGTGTTGACAGTTGAAGTCACCTGCGTAGATGGCGGGTGCAGTTATGGACGGGAGGGACGTAGCAGCCAGCTCTGATGGTGGGGGCTTATATACGTTGATGACTGAAGTTTCCTGGATTTTAGTAACCAGCCACTCGATGTTGGTGCCTGGTGGGGATTGGCTACTGGCTGACCAGCTTAGTTCAGTCCTCACGAAGGTTGCCACACCATGTTGCTTGTTGTGGATGGACCCGGCTAGATGGAAACCAGGCATCTTGAGGATGTTATCGTTTGTGCAGTGTGTCTCCTGCAGGAGCACCACCGCTGCCCCATTGGAATCAGCCAGGTGACGTACGATCTCGAGTTTGGCGCTGGTGAGGCCCTCGACATTGAGTTGGAGCACTGGTAGGCTGCGGTTTTCGACGGCCGGTATGACCGCCCGTCCTGAGTAGGACGCTCCACCGTACCTTGGCCTGCCTGCTCGACGTATAGTTGGCGACATTCGTTTCACAAGTTGGTCTTGCACCATCTCTTGCTACTTACAGGGAAGGCCTCGTGAAGGCTGTCGTCATCTCCCCCGAGACAGAATGACATAACTGCTTTGCTGGTTAAGCCAAATCTGTATTCTACTTTACCACCAGGAGACATTCCGGTTTATGATGGTGATACAATATTAAGGGTTTATCAGTGCATTATCAGAAAATGTTGCACCTCCTGTTATATAAATCCTGCAGGGGTGGTAGTGCAATACCTGTAGTACGCTCTGCTGAGCGCACCACTCTCTGGAGTGCCTTCCTGTCCTGTGCCGTGCTGTTTCCAAACCAGGCAGTGATGTTTCCTAGACTAGACTAGAGGTGATGGCAGAGAGGGGGATGAGAAGGAAGCTGGCTGCCATCATGGAGAACCCCTACCACCCCCTCTACGACGAGCTAGTCAAGATGAGAAGCTCGTTCAGCCACAGACTCATACCCCCCCGACACTCAACTAACCGCCTCGGACAGTCCTTCATACCAGCGGCCATCAGGCTCCACAACAGTGGGCAGCGACTAGCGGCCTCCAGGCTCCACAACAGGGGGCAGCGACTGCTGCCAGGCATTGACCTGGGACTAATAGGAACCCAAGGAGGACAATAACACTACCTTAGGCATACTGCACCTTATGTGGATACTGTGATACTGTGAATAATGTATATTTCAGTGGATACTGCGATACTGTGAATAATGTATATTTCAGTAGATAGTAAATTATAACACTACCTTATGCATACTGCACCTTATGTGACACTGTGAATACTGTGAATATATTTTTCAGCTAGTTAGATAGTAAATTATATTGACCTATTTGTTTACACTGCTTGTGTTGTTTTTACTACCTGTACCCCCCCCCCCCCCCCTTCCCCCATGCTGCTATGATGCCTGAATTTCCCCAAGGGGATCAATAAAGGAATATCTTTCAGTCAGAATGCTCTCTACAGCCCCGGAATAGAAGGAGTAGAGTATCTTCCCTGATACTCTGAACTTCCTTAGCTGTCTCAGGTGATAGAGGCGCTGTTTCGCCTTTTTCACCACAGAATCTGTGTGTAGCCCATGTCAGGTCCTCTGTGATGTGGACTCCCAGGTACTTGAAACTGCTCACCCTGTCCATGATAGCCCCGTTTATCCACAGTGGCATGTGTGTCCCCTGCTGTATTCTCCTAAAATCCATGACGTGCCAGTTCATCAACCTCCTCCTGATAGGCCTTCTCGTCATTGTTAGAGATCAGCCCCACTACCACGTGTTGTCCGCAAACTTCACTATGGAGTTGGAGCTGAACCTGGCCACACAGTCATGCTCAGAACGCAGCCCTGGGGGGACCCGATACTCAGGGTGATTTTGATGGAGGTATGACCCCCCACCCTGACCGCCTGGGGCCTGTCACTTAGAAAGGATCCAGGCGCTCTTGTTGCAATGTAATGGAAAATCTAGCCTATATGGAGGAGATGAATGTTGTGTCGAACATGAGGACCATCCTTATGAAGCTGCCATACAAGCTCAGAGAAAGATGGAGGAACAGGGCATGTGAGCTACAGGAGCATGGACATCGTGCTATGTTCTCAGACCTGGTAAATTTCATAGAGAGACAGGTGAAAATACTGTCTGACCCGCTTTTTGGAAACATTCAGGATGCTAAACAGACTTCAACTGTCAAAACGTCAACCATCATTAAACCAAGAGAAAGTCTAAGAAGAAAGAAGCAGTGTTGCAACAACAGTAACACCCATAGAAACAGCAGTGGAGTCAAATGGAATTGAAAGAAATGTATTATCAGTTCTCATAATTCTAGTCTGTTCTGCAATAAAAGTGGTCACACATTAGAGCGGTGTCCACAGATGAAGAAGAAAAAACACAGAGAAGATAGACTTCTTAAAGGAAAAGGGAATCTGTTTTGGCTGTTTGAAAAGAGGACACTTAAAGGATAACTCCAACATTTTGGGAAATTAGCTTATTTAACATCTTCCCTGGAGTTAGACAAGAAGATACATACCTTTTTTGTCTCTGTGCGTGCATTTAGCTTTGGGAACAGACGCTCCGTTAGCATAGCTTAGCTTCATCACTGGAAGTGAGGCAGGACAGTACCCTGACGTTCCCTACAGGTTTGTTGATATTCTCATTCCTTCAAAGGATCTGAACCGATTGAAGTTTATGGATACCATGACTTAAAATCCTCTTACCTTGACGATTAAAAGCCTCCCCAATTTAGAAAACAGTAATCCAATGGCTGGTATTGATAATATACTACTAACTACTGGACGCTCGGAGCTAACCGGAGCTAACGCAGAACAGGATGTGTAAAGCAAATATAATGACTTCCTTTCTGGGGTTTTCAAAATAAAAGTGCGACGTTTATAGCAGCGGAAAACGTTTATTTTGTACATTATCTAACGTTAACACGAACCTAAACTAATGTTACAACTAACCTAAAGTTAGTTTAGGTTCGTGTTAACGTTAGATAATGTACAAAATAAACGTTTTCCGCTGCTATAGACGTTGCTCTTTTATTTTGAAACCCCCCAGAAAGGAAGTCATTGCTCTCGTTATCTGCTTGAGTGTCCGGTTAGCTCCGTTAGCGTGCAGTAGTTAGTAGTATATCAATACCAGCCATTGGATTACTGTTTTCTAAATTGGGGAGGCTTTTAATCGTCAAGGTAAGAGGATTTTAAGTCATGGTATCTATAAACTTCAATCGGTTCAGATCCTTTGAAGGAATGAGAATATCAACAAACCTGTAGGGAACGTCAGGGTACTGTCCTGCCTCACTTCCAGTGATGAAGCTAAGCTATGCTAACGAAGCGTCAGTTCCCAAAGCTAAATGCACGCACAGAGACAAAAAAGGTATGTATCTTCTTGTCTAACTCTAGGGAAGATGTTAAATAAGCTAATTTCCCAAAATGTTAGAGTTATCCTATAAGCAGAGACTGCAAAAGTCGTTTAACTTGTGATACATGTAAACAAAAACATGAATGAATGAATGAATGAAAACTTTATTTAACAGATTGCAGAATGGGTACAATACAGTACGGCTCAATACATACAATTGTTAAGGGGATGCAGACCTGAGAAAGACGTTTGTCTTGTTTCCATCAGGGTCCCCCATTTTCAATCCATATAGACATTTATGACATACACAACATACATGACATTTATGGCATAGGGACATATAGGTATTTAGTACTGATACATTTGTGACATAAACGGTATTCAAATATACAGTACTGTTACCCCTAGATCCTGACAGAGTATATATGATGGGGAGGGGACTGTACATTAGGAGGGGGTGGGTGGGTGGGAGAGAAATATACATACAGCGGGGAGGGAATATATACATGCGGTGGGGAGGAGACTGTCTATTAGGAGGTGGTGGGGGTTTTGGGCATTTACGGTGGCCAGTTTCGAATTGCAGCCTCCCGTAGGTGCTCTTTAAGAGCGGTTTTGAATGTGGGTAGTGATTCACATTCCTTTACAGCTTTGGGTAGGGCGTTCCACATTGTTGTGGCATAATTGCGAAACGTGTTTAGTCCCTTGTTTGAGCCGAATCTGGGTTTTACATGATTTGTTGAGCTTCCTCTGGTGTAGTGGTTGTGGTATTCACTGACCTTTGGGAAGTATTTTGACATGTACATGGGTACCCCGGTCGTATAGTGTATCTTGTAGACCAGGCCCATTGCAAGTTGCTGTACTCTGTTGTCTACTCTAAGCCATCCTAGGTTGTCAAAGTGGGCAGGGGTGAGGTGGGTTCTGGGGTTCAGGTCAAGTAGTAGTCTGACCAGTTTGTTTTGTGATGTTTGTAATTTTGTTTTAAGCGCCTTTGAGGTGCTTTGGTACCATGAGGTGCACGCATAGTCGTAGTACCCTTGAATGAGTGCTCCTGCCAGAGTCTTCAGGGTATTCTTGTTTACCAGAGAGGAGATCCGGTACAAGAATCTAGTTCGTTGGTTGACTTTTTTTATTACATTGGATGCCATTTTGTCACAGGAAAGATTTGCCTCTAGGATGGAACCCAGGTAGGTAATTTCGTCTTTCCTTGTGACAATATTGTCACCCACTGTAACTGAGAAGCCGTCGGTCTTGCTGAGTTTGTTATTTGAACCAAAGAGAATGGACTCTGTTTTGCCCATGTGTAATGATAGTTTGTTATCAGCGAGCCATATGCAGATTTTGCCTAGTTCCGTGCTGAGGGTTTTTTCAACCTGCAACTTGTTCTTGTCAGAGACCAGCAGGGCTGAGTCGTCCGCAAACAGGAACAAGTTGCAGTCACAGGCTGACGACATGTCATTTGCATAAATTAGGAAGAGTAGCGGTCCTAGTATGCTTCCTTGTGGAACACATCCCGATATACTTAATAATAATAATAATGCAGGACCTCTTTAGAGGTCTTTATTGGGCATGCAACAAACTGGACATGCAATGGGAGCGGGCGACACACACAAACTGGGATACACACGCATGCATTGTCTTTTTCTCAGTCGCCGATGCGATTGAGCTCTGCGCTTAACCCATCCCGTCTTCCTTCCCCCCAAGGGCAGCCGGGAGCAGACAGGGCGTCGACGAGGGTCCGCGCCCGGGGACCACTCCAAGTGCTCCTGCCCGTCGTCGTCAAGGACGCGAACTGGGTACCTGGCAACACGGAAACCTGGTACCCAAGCGGGAATCGAACCCTGGACCTTTTTGCTGTGAGGCGACAGTGTTAACCACTACACCACCGTGCCGCTCCATATTGAACAAACGGAACAGAAATTAATGAGAAACAATGCTGTCATCTCACCCCTGTGGTCATATTGGGGCCGGTGATGAAACCTCCCTCTTCTCTATAGTACCAGTACAAGTAAAGAGCCACAAGGGGGACACAGTATTAGAAACGTGTGCATTCTTGGATCATGGAAGCACATCTACATTCTGCACTGATGGGCCGTAAGGTGAAGCCTGTTATCGCTTCATCCCGTTCCCACCTCGGCGGACTACGCAATTTTCACTCTGGGTGAAAGATCTATTGGTGTAGATTTAGGAATAAAAATTCTCCATTTACAATCCTGCCCGTTTTGCGCAATCATTTAAAAGTCGGGACTAGATATTTCCTCGCGAACGGATACTTGGTCACCGCATAGTTATATTTGATGTAATTGGTGCGAGTTCTGTCACGTGTCTTGCGCTCAACCAATAGCAGCTCTCTTTGTTAACAGGATACGGCCGTCGGGTGAAAACAAATATGACATCCACAGAGTAACGTTACATCTTGACGAGTACAGAAGAGGATGAAAATTGACAAACACCTTCTAAAGTTCGCAAAAAGGTTTCTAACCAATGTTATGCATCTCACGTACAAGATTTTACAGACACGGTGGGATAGATATAGAAACTGCATTGAACGGTGGCTTAACCTACCAGGCGAGAATCATACCATTGCGGAGACATACAAAAAAAATTTCCCTGTAAATGAAGGTTAACCAAAGTGTCCGTGAACAGGTCCTAGACCGGTAGCCTAAAAATGTGGGGTCTATGGGGCATATTTTTTCTTGGGGGGCATATCTATGAAACTTGGCAGGCTGATTCATAACATAAAATAAATAAGAAATGGTATTGGGAGTTTTCTTGAATTTGCATTACCAAGGCGGCTAAGTGGCGCAGTGGGCAAGGCGCTCGCCACTAACACAGGAGATGCTGGGTTCGAGCCCAGCTCTCGCCGTTGCTTCCGGCTTGGCTGGTCGTTCATACTAATACAATTGGCAGTATTAGGGGGTGGGAAAGCCGGTGGGTGGGGATCGGACGTTGTGGACAGCGACTCCTACAGGTCGGTTGGTGCGCCTGTACAGCAGAATCAGGAAGTATCGGGGGCAGCGTGAGCCTCCCACGCGTTACTCCTCGCCACTGAGAGATCGCGCTGTACAGGTGAAAAGATGCGACGGCTGCCTCCTCGTGTACCGGAGGGGATACGTGATGCAAGGCATTGTCCACATTGCAGCCGACCAGTGGGAGGCATGGACTAACAACGTTCGAGACAGGGGAGGGTAGAATTGGATAATACGAAATTGGGATGGGAGAAAAATTGAAAATGGGGAAAAAAAGTAGATCACAAAAAAAGAATTTACGTTACCATAGCAACAGTAGTCGATAAAGGCCCAAAGAAGAATAGCGAACAAAACTATATAACTACATGGTACTAGAATCAATAATCAATATGCTTTCTGCATTTATTGCGTCATATAAACGGAAAATAGATCTAGCAGATCGAAATCAAATAATTGGAAAAAAAAATCTCCAGACTCATCTGCGAAAGGTAAGAGGAATCTAACGTTAATTCCAGCTCGATTGTCCATTTATTTCATTGCAATCCATCCGATCAACGTATGATGTTGTACTAAGGAAAGCCGTTACTGAGGGCGGCTACATGGCGTAGTGGGCAAGGCGCTCGCCACGAAATGCTGGAGACGCTGGGCTCGTCAGTTCGAGCCCAGCGCTCCACATTTGCTTTCAGTTTAGCTGGTCGTCCGTACTAATACACATTGGCCGTATTAGGGGGTGGGAAACTGATGGGTGGGGATCGGGCGTTCTGGACAGCGACTCCTACAGGTCGGTTGGTGCGCCTGCGCAGTAGAATCAGGAAGTGTCGGGGGCAGCGTGAGCCTCCCACGCGTTACTCCTCGCCACTGAGAGATCGAGCTGCGCAGGTGAAAAGATGCGACTGCTGTTACCTCAAGTACCGGAGGGAACTTGTGCTATGTATGACTTAGTCCACATTGCAGCCGGCTTGTGGGAGGCAAGAAACAGCGTCCGTGACAGGGGAGGGTTGAATTGGATGATACGAAATTGGGATGGGAGAAAATATAGAAAATGGGAGAAAAAGTGGATCAAAAAAAAAGGAAAGCCGTTACTGACAATCAAGGAATCATAAAAGACCCCCCCCCCCACCCACCCTTCACGCATGATGAAGCATAATGTATACCGAGCATATGCATTTGAATTTTTAATATAGCGTGTATAGGAACAAAACACCAATCGATTATGTATAATATGCGTTTGGGCCTATAACTCGTGTTCTAGGAATTACTACTATAGACTCCAAAAACATACTTATATTCACGACGGTACTAACACAACAATGTATGAATGGAAAAATATAACGTTCCCACATCCGGAACGATAGATACCCGATGTTGAATGGGCCATAGTAATGTCGATATAGCTATAATATTTAAAAAGTTATAGCCCTGCAAAGAAGGTGAGCGACTCCATAGGCTTACAGCACTGGCAGAGAGTGGTATAAGATGGGCAAACTGCGTGGCACTGAATCACTTTGAATGCCACCCACGAGTTTTCTCGTGTTATTACCCCCCGGGTTGAATGCCCACTCACGAGAATATATATATATATATATATATTAGAGGTGGGCATAGATAAAATTTTTTTAATCTAGATTAATCTATCTGCAATCCTGGATTTAATCTAGATTAATCTAGATTAAAATGGCTAAAAAAAAAAAAAAAAAAACAGAAAGGAAAAAACCTGCCGAAGGCATTCAAAATATATGTGTTCTACCCAAATAATGACCAGAAGTAAGTCCTTACTTTTTCTTTCCTCCTTATGTTTCTCAGGCCAGGTGGCCCATTACACCATGAGCCCATCTCCCGTTTCCAAAATGCATTACAGACTGTTTGAAAAAGCTGTTTTGCTATGATAATTGGTAATGAAATATCAAAATAATGTTCAATAAGATGTACTTGTGTTTAATAAGTTGTTTTATTCAGAAGTTAACACAAATAAATAATATTACCAGTACAGTACAGTATATAGCACACTCTCAGGAGCAAAACAGAAAGAATCATTTCAAACTATGTGACATGGCTTGAATCAACTGCTCCAGTGGAGTTGCTCAGTGGCCAATGGTGTCAACTGTGGTTGTACTGGGCAGCTCCCAGGTGTGAATGGAACTGTGTGAATGTGAAGCAGGGCGTTCCTGAAAAAGAGCATCTGTGCTCAGCGAACCTACCCTGGGTAAATAAAGGTAAAACATTTTTTATTTTTATTTTTTAAAACATTTTTATTTTTTTATTTTTTAGATTAATGCGTTAATTATATTATCGCGCGATACTAGTATAGCGTTAACGCAGCACGTCAACGCCGTTAACGGCCCAGCTCTAATATATATATATTATTATATATTTTTTTTAAGTGAAGATTGGTGAAAGTTAGGTTTGCACTTCAATCCCAATAGGGAAATTCATCTTTGTTTGATAATATTTGTGTCAAATAAAAACAAAGCTTATTTGAATGATTTCCTTGGTGTTTCTAGTTTTTAAGATAAAAAAATCGATTAAAATCGGATGTGGTATGAAAAAATCAGAGATTTATTTTTTAGGCCATATCGCCCAGTCCTAAGCCACGCCATTTCCCCATCTGCACTGTCTAGTAGGGATGAGCATTTTAAAGAAAAATCCAGATCGATTGATGACATGCTATACTCGAGTGATCGTGTATTACTCGTGGAGGGAATATATATATGTTTTTTTATTAAAACTTTATTTTGTTCATTCACGTATATGTTTAATGAAACCAACAAACAAAGTGTGTATGGGTATCGCGCGAGGACCAACTGGACAGTGCGCATGGACCAACTGGGTCGCGCAGGATAACTGGATAGACCGGGTGTCTTGTATTATTTCGACAGGCTTTTGCCCCAATCGGCGCACCAACTGGGTCGCGCAGGATAACTGGATATAATTGATTGCTTGATTGAAAACTTTATTAACAGATTGTAGAATGGGTACAATACAATACAGCTCAATACAAACAATCTTACACATACATGTGAAACAAATATGTAAAAAAATATATATAATAATAATAATCATTTTTTTTCTTTCATAAAAATGATTAATAATTTAAGATCGAGTTTTCTCATAGCCGCGAGTAATCGATTACTCAAGCCCATCCCTACTGTCTAGCGCCAGCTTTTCTTGACCATTTTCACGATATTTCACGATCTTTGCGGAGCTATTGTATATTCTATATTATAGCTATGGAGACTAGGGCTGTCTTAAATACTTCGAAGTTTCGTTCGATGGCACAAGCTTCGAACATAAAAAAAAAATTGAAGTTTAAATTTTTTATTTTTTCCAAAAGAAAATTCAATTTTTTTTTACTTCGCTTTTTGTGTGTGTGTGTGTGTGTGTGTGTGTGTGTGTGTGTGTGTGTGTGTGTGTGTGTGTGTGTGTGTGTGTGTGTGTGTGTGTGTGCGTGCGTGCGTGCGTGCATGGGGCCATTGGGTGGGGCCGGGGGACAAATACACTGGAGGAAAGTAACCCAGCTCAGCACTGCCCAAATTATATCATCACTATTGCCTGTTTGAAGGATATCATCCTCAAACACATATACACCTACATGCCTTGTAGAATTCCACACATAAGAAAGAAAGATACGGATGAATAAACAAAATAGGAAATAAAATGTAGAAATGCATATAAATAAATATGAATCTCCATATATGAAATAGAACATTTAGATAAGGTGCTACTGAGATGTTTTGGTGAGTTCTTTGTTTTTTTGTGGAAGTAGCCCTTCTTAAAAATGCATGAACATTCACTGATAATTGGTCTGTAGTGGAGTCTACAAGGTCTACATTGCCAGACCATGTAGAATCCGGACCTTGTAGACTGACATAATTCTGTGCATAGTTTAGTCTACACAGGCCATATTTCAAATAATCAAAATCTTACTTCATTCATCTTAAACATTCTTGATTTGGGGGATTGGTAGTTCCCATGAAATCTGAAGTTGTTCAAACGACAACAGCGATCCACCTTGAATTAAATCACACAGCCGAGTGAAACAAGGGGCTACTTAATTAATTAATCCAATCCACTTTATTTATAAAGCACATTTAAAAACAACAAAGTTTACCAAAGTGCTGTACAAGTCCCACAACATAAGATCAAAAAAATTAAAATCGAAGCTCGATTGCCAAAAAAAACTTCGAAGGTCAGCCCTAAGGGAGACAATAGTATGGCTCATTTGACAGACACTATTTCTAGTCCAACATGTAAAAAATTGTTTATTTCTACACACTGTACTTTAATTACACGCTAAACATCGCCCATTTCCAAAATAATCCAGTCTTTTCCATAGATCGCGAGATAAGACGTGTTATATGCAATAAGCCCAAATCGTTCTGGTTGATCCCCTGAAACCCCAAATGCTCCCAAATATATTACATATTTGCCTTCAAGAAATCATCAAGGGGGGGGGGGGGGGGGGGGGGGGGGAGGTTAGACCTTACCCCAAAAATGCGATCGTTAGAAGAAGCTTGGTTTAGGTCTGGTAATATAAGAGACACTGTGATCGTTACAGAAACATATTTCAGGTTCGGTAAAATAGACATAGGGGGTCCTTACCTTAGCCAGAAGGTACTCCAAAAAGAATAATTCCAATGATCCCATCGGCGATCGCGATTACTCGTTTATATGTTATTACTTGTCTTTACGGAAAACCATAGGTTTTGAGGCGAGCAGATCTCCTAGCGATTGCTCTGCAAGAGCTCCTCCCCCTCAGAGTGAGTCTTGACAGTCCAATTCATGTCTCTACTGATCCCTTTCTATCGGAGTAAAACAAATTGGCGATACTGCCACCTGGTGAGATTCGATATTGCAATTCCAACATAGGCAAACGAGCCAGGGACACCTAGAGTGATCCGGATGAACGTTTAGAACGGGGATCAAAGGAAAAAGATCAAAGGATCTAAAAACGTATTATTGCGTTTTTGGCGCTCAAGCATTGGCGGTGAAACACGTAATATTACGTGTTTGGTCGTCAAAGAGGTACATAAAGTACATAAAGATGGTCTTGGTATCCAGTTATCCACTATAATTGACATTCATAAAACGACTCTTACTAAAAACACAAATAATTTAACTGCTTTCAGAATTAAATATATCATTCCTAACATGTTAATAAACAAGAATATATATGATTTTCATAGTAAAAAAAACAAAAACTATTTGACTTACCTCTCTTTCCATAAAATGTCCTGGTTCCTATTCCTGCCATTTAGCATATTTACTTTGTAGCATATTATACCGCAATGCACCTTACTGCAATTGAATCTATTAATTACCATAAACGATTTAAGTTAAAACTTTATTGGTTGTAACAGTCTAAAGATTAAGTAATCTATACCTCCGTCAAAGATTATAAACCTGCACAATACGGTTTTGTTGTAATACTTATAGTATTTGTAACTGAGGGGTACAATTCCCTGACTGTATTACTAGATATGATACTTACTACCACTACCTTTGTACTTAATATTCGGCCACCCAGTACACGGCATAAATATATTATCATGAACACTCTCACGTAGATGAAACGGATCCAACACAAATGTACGAATTAGAAACAGGTCTTTATTTCTACACAGCAATGGTGTGTAGAATAAGCACTTAATCACTTAATTACATTTATGAATTGAAATAGTATGCACTTTTATGGCAAGGAGTATTCGTCGGTATATCAATAGAGAATGTCCAATCTCTGAAGGCGCAGGTGGTAAATATACGACCTGGAATAGTTAAGGAATAACAGCAATGATACTTTAATGATTATACTAGATACACTAGAGGGGGTTAATCCGGTCGCTTGTAAGCCGACAGGAGTAGGAGGGGGGGGGGGGGTAGAATCCGGCTGCCTCGTCCGGCCAAGGGTATCCCAGGTGAACCCACTGTAGTGCCGTTCAATGCGCCGGCGATCCTTGGACCACAGATGAAAGCAGGTGGACTCTTTGTGGGCCGGCTCTCTCCGGTCCACGGGGGAGAGACGTGAAGCGACCTCGTCTTGCAGAGCGTCTCCTCACCTTGCGTCCTCTCCAGGGGGGGGGGTTCCAACACACGGCAGTGTCGGGGGTCTTTATCCATGGAATAATCAAAGTATCCAAAGCATAATCCGTGCCTGGGAAGGCGGGCTGTCGTCGGTAGAATAATCCGGTATACAGGTCCACTCGCTCGTCGGCTCTGGGGCTCCTCGGGTGCAGCTTCACATAGGGTCAACCACCCTGGGTAAGCAGCCAGTTCTCTGCCCGAAACGATGGGGTACTGACTACGGTAGTATTCTCACCGCACGAAGCACTATATATTAACAGACTATTATTAGCTTAATAGACTACGTCCAACTCGACGATATAGTGCCAAATATGACTATTCAAATATTAATATACACGATGTCTCAATACCGATGGTAGGCGAACTTGGCCTTACTCCCACACGTGGCGTCGCGGGGAGGCTTTACGTCTGTGACTCTATTGGAGGGTAAGAAACTGGACTGAAAAGAAAGTCCTACTTTAGTAGCGCAGTATATATACGCACTATGAACAAATAGTCCCATTAGTGGTGCGGTAGCCAAATTCCTACGCGGAACTAGGACTTGTTCGTACATGTCGAGCGGTACGTTTGAACTGGGTCTGAGGGGTATGGCAGCCTGGCACCAAGGTCTCGACCAATAGTAGAATGGAGACTATTATGGGATGTTCAGTAGGCTAGAATGGATATTCAATGCATATTGTACAAGGAATATACAAGGGATATCAGGGAATATTAGAGAATATACAAATACAATTAAATATAAATAAATATATATATTCGGTTTAATCTGGCCCTTCACAACAGCCACCCCCTGAATAGGTCCCAGACCTAATCAGTTAAACAGAGACAGATTAATCGCGTTGTCTATTTACACATAAGGGTTTGCTGTAGGGGTCAGTCAACTTCACAAAGTCATAGGGTTGTAGGGTCATGGTCATCATCGATTGTGTCTGGGAGTCGAGGCAGTTCTATGAGCCTTGCCACGGGACGGGTGTAAGTGCGACCCTGGACGAGCACTTCAGCTGCTCGGACCTTGCCGTCGGCACCGGTGATCACTTTGCTTACGCGGCCGGCCGACCACATAGCTCTGGGCAGTGATTGATCAATAATCATGACGACTGTTCCTTCTGTCAAATTGTCTCTCTCCTTTACCCACTTCTGGCGGGTCTGTAGAGACGGTAGGTAGTGTTTAATGTCATCCGGTAGATTGGGGGCTCTGCGTAAGCGACCACCCACTCTGATGAGGGTATGAGCGTCGCTCTCGGGGGCCAGATGAATTAATCTGCTGTCGGATGGGACGGGCTTTCCTCCCTGTAGACAGGCCAATTCATCGGGGAACGAGTCTCTCTGGGCTCGCTGCAGTAGAAGCAATTCTGCTTCCTCGTAGTTAGCTGCTGACATATCAGCGGGGGACTTGCACTCCGGGTGGTACCGCAGGAATGTTCTTTGTTGTGCACTCTCTATGGACGTGCAATCGTCTATGTTAGGGTCGGTGGAGGCTACGGTGCTCAATCCACAGAACACAGACTTCTTATTTTCCACCTCCTCTGGACTTGCTTCCCTCGGGATAGGCATGGGCCACTGTCCTTCCGGGAGTCTTAGGAATGCGGGGCCGTCACTGTAGACATTGCGACGGGTGAGGTCATCCAGGGGCATCCCCCGGGTGATGACGTCAGCTGGGTTCTGTTTTGTATCAACGTAGCGCCACTCTGTTTCTCCGGTTAACTCTTCGGTTAAGTCTTGAATCTCGGTGACTCTGACTCCCACGAAGACTTTGTACTTGCATGAGTCCGATTTGATCCAGGCGAGTACCGTCGTGGAATCTGACCACAGGATTGTTCTAGACACCGGTATGGTGAGCTCACGTTGGATGAGCGTGGCTAGGTGCGCTCCGGCTAGGGCTGCGCAGAGCTCTAGACGTGGGATAGATTGTTGCTTGCGTGGGGCTATTCTCGAGCGGGCGAGGACAAATGCTGTGTAGATCTCTCCCCCCTGGTCTTGGGCCCGCAAGTAGGCTACTGATCCGTATGCGACCTCTGAGGCGTCACTGAAGACGTGTAAGTCCATTTTACATGTCTCTGGCCTCACCGTGGGTGGGAAGTAGCTTCGGCGCATATTAACGCCTGGGAGTGAGTGGAGCTCCATCTCCCACTCTCTCCAGGTGGATGCAAGGTGTGCAGGAATGGGGTCGTCCCAGCCCTGGTCCTTGTCCCACAATGCTCGTACAATCATTTTTGCCCTGGTGGTGTACGGTAGAATACATCCTAGCGGGTCATATTGTCGGGCGAGTGTTGTGTACACACTCCGTCTGGTGGTCGGCGCCGCCGCCGGCCTTCCCTGCTCCGTAGTCAGGGGCTTGTGTCTGTAGTGAAGCGAATCTGTTTTGAATCGCCACACCAATCCCAGGGTCATCTCCTGGGCTTCTCCCGGGGTTGTAGCCATCCAGGTCTCGCTGCTGGCTGCCTTGTCCTCGGAGGAGAGGCTGCGCAGTACTTGCGGATCGCTGCTGGCCCACTGCCTGAGATCAAAGCCGCCTTTGATCAATGAGGCGCGGAGTTTAATCAGGAGAGCCTCGGCTTCTTCCTGGGTTGAAAGGCTTTGTAGACAGTTGTCTACGTAGAAGCTGTTCTTTACGCTGTGTCGGACCTCTTCGTCCGCTGCTGGGTCCTCTGCTACATGTTTCTGTAGTGCAAATGTCGCACAGCAGGGGCTGCACGTCGTTCCGAAGGGGAGGACTTCCCATTGGTAGATGGCTGGGTGCTCATCTCCTGGCTTCTCTCTCCATAGGAACCGTAACAGGGGCTTGTCCGCCTCTACTAATCTCACCTGCAGGAACATTCCTTTAATGTCCCCGCTGATGGCCACCTTTTCCTGGCGGAAGCGGAGTAGAACGCCGAGTAGGGAGGGGCCGAGTGTGGGACCGGGCAGTAACTCTTTATTCAGATTTTGGGATCCGATCTGGTAGCTGCAGTTAAATACTATGCGGTCTTTACCGTTGTGATGGACCTTGTGGTGGGGCACGTACCACGATTCAGTGGTCTGGTCAGCCTCTTTAATGTCCATCTTTGTGACGTGTCCCGCTGTGATGAGCTTCTCAATCTCAGCGCGGTATACACTCTCTTGGGCGGGGTTCTTGGCTAAGCGCCGCTCCGTGTTCAGCAGGTACCGTTCTGTGGCGTCTGTCTTGGCGTGGAAAGTAGGCATTCCTTCTCGCCGCAGGAGTGGCGTGGCGTATCTCAACACGCCGTTGACCGGGACTCTCTTGGTCCCTGTCTCGAGGAGGTGAATGGCGTAAAATGTCATCTTTAGAGCGAATGTCTTTCTTTCCGTTCTTAAAGGGCATTTGTTCCAAAGTCCATACCCGCTCTACGTGTTGCAGGAGTGCGGTTTCTCCCTCTGTCACTCGGGAGTGGAGACATCTAGTGGCTGTACTTCGGTTGAGAGATTTGGCGAGCGGGCCTTGGAGAGTCCATCCCAAACGGGTCTCGACTGCTGCAGGGCAGCCTCGGGGTCCGGTATGAACCCGGTCTATCGGGACAATGAGGTCTGCATGGTCGGAGCCTATCAACAGGGTCGGCATAGCATTGTCTATGAGCGGGATCGGTAACTTGCGCAGATGTGCATATTTCTCCATCAGCTTGGCGACGGGGTATGTGTACCGCGACAGTCCTATTTCTTGGCTGGTGAAAGCGTCTGCAATCTGGTACCGTCGCTCAGGCTGGCCGCTTGCTGCGATAGAGAATGAGACATTCTCGCCCTTTATCGTCTTCAAATCTCGTCTTATTGTCCGAATTGTCATTTGGGTTTCGCTTCCCCGCAGCCCTAGCTGGGCCGCAGCGGAGGCGAGCAGCAGGGTCTTCTCTGACCCGTCATCGAGGACGGCGTAAGTGTCCAGGACTTTATTCTGGTAGCTTAGTGTTACACGCACTACTTTTAGGAGTACTCGGGCTCCACTGCTGCTGGCGGGATCGATGTACATGACGCTCGCTTAGCGGCTGGATGGTGCAGGTGAAGGGCGCCGTCTGTTACTGTCGTGAAGTATGTCCAGATGGGCTCCATCGCACTTGGTGCACCTTTTCTTTAAGCGGCATTCGGCTGCCATGTGTGAGCGCGCACAGCGAAAACAGCGCTTGTTGGACTTTATCCATTGACCTGCTTCCTCCGCGTTCAGCTTGGGGAAGGAGTCACATTGCGCTAGCCAGTGTTCTTTCTCACAGTAGGGGCACACTATCTTCCACTTCTCCGTTCTGGAGGGGGTACTGTGGCTCCTGCTGCTCGGTACTGACTCCGATTGGTGCATCACAGTCACCGATCTTCTTCCATCATTTAGTCGTCTGGTTCCTTCTCTGGAGCCAGGGGTGCTCCGTCCGAATGTATCTAGCCGTAGGCTGCTGACTTCTCTCGCCAGGAAGTCTGCTAGATCGAGGAGGTTCGGTTCGGGGCCATTCGGGTCTCTGTGGTCCCTCTGCCGCCTAAAGCGCTCCTGACGAGCGGGCGGCAGCTTCTCCAGGATCCTTTCCACATTTGAGTTGGCGTAAAGTTCATGCCTCCCCTTCTCTCTTTGCGCTCCCAACATCCCTACCAGGGACTGCACTCTGATGGACAGGTCGTCCAGTGCTCGATTGTCTATTGCTGGGGGTAAGCGGTCGATGTGTCGGATCTCCTGGATCACGTAATCCCATATGCGCCCATACCTCTGGTCCAATGCTACCAGCGCTGCTGTGTATGGGGTGGTGGAAGTCGCGTAGGCGAGCGCTATATTATGTGCGTGGGGTACCTTTAAGTGCTTCAGTAGGATGGCGTATTTGTGGCGTTCATCCAATACATCCACCAACATGGTCTCCAGACACATGCAGAGTTCTGTATACTGGGCCCGGTTCTCTTCGGTGAAGTCGGGTACCATAGGCGTGCCAATGTATGACGCTGACTGTGGATACATCGGCGAGCGTTGGGGGAGAGGCCTCCTAGGCGAGTCTCCTCCCGCTCCTTGGTATGGGCTGGTACCGGCAGTGTACCATGGCCCGCTTGTCCAGGTGCTGTTCCTCGGTGCGGGTCGTGCGTCGTGCTCACCCGTGTATAGAGTCGGGGGTCTGTAGCGCAGCTCCGCGGGAGTATAGCCTGGGCTGTACCGGACCTCCTGGTCCGGTAGAGTACTGTGCTGTCTTCGGGCGTGGTTCTCCTCCTCTTCCTCTTCGTCTTCAGTTAGGTCATCCAGTGCTTGTAGTCTCTGGTTTAGCCTCTCCACAGGATATGCTGCTCCTTCCCGGTTGCTAGGTCTCGCTTGGACCGGTGGGGGGAGGTGGTCTGTGGGGGGTATAGACCTCGTCTGTTGGTCAAGTTCAGGGTTGTTTACTCGGCTAGGGGATGCCGCCCTGGAGGTGTGTCTAGACGAGTTCCTGGAGCCTCTGGCGGAGGGAGAGGGTGTTGTCCGTCTGATCAGCTGTTCTATTAGTTGCGACTGCTGTCTGTCGCGCGCTGCGTCCCGTTGAGCACCGGCTCGTTCTCGGGCCACATTCTCTTCCATCTGAATGCGTCTTATTTCTAGACGTATCTGCTCGTGTTCGCTTCGCTGCTGGATCTGCAGTCGGTCGCGTTCAGCAGCGGCGTTCAGGCTGATGAGGAAGGCCTGCTGTAGGGTCCTCTCTGCCTCTGGAGAAGGCGGTTGTATAGGGGAGCCTTCCCTCGGGGTACTCCTTGCGGAGCCTTGGAGCTCTATCTCCACGGTGCTCTCCCCGTCTTCTTCCGTGCCGAGTTCTCTCTCGGTAGCGTTGTATTCCTCCCGGGACTCATCGGGGACTACTTCTTCAGTACTGGCGGGGTGTGAAGTCATGTCTGGTTCCCACTGGTCCCCACCGTGAACTTGGTCAGTTACATTAGAGCCCGTAGGGGCCTCTATGGTCGGGGTAGTCTGGGCGTTGGGGTTAGACATACTTTTACTTTCTAGTTTTACCGCGTTTACTGTTAGTAGAAGACTAGGTTGTTGACTGACAGCGTAAGCCTCTAAGTACTGAGGGAGCCGTCGTTCGCGCTGCGGGCGTTGGTTAGGAGGATCGTTTCGTGGAGTGTTCATCATAGGCCATTTCAATATTAATAACACTATATTAATATTACACTAATTACCCTCCGGCTCGAAGGACCAATTGTAACTGAGGGGTACAATTCCCTGACTGTATTACTAGATATGATACTTACTACCACTACCTTTGTACTTAATATTCGGCCACCCAGTACACGGCATAAATATATTATCATGAACACTCTCACGTAGATGAAACGGATCCAACACAAATGTACGAATTAGAAACAGGTCTTTATTTCTACACAGCGATGGTGTGTAGAATAAGCACTTAATCACTTAATTACATTTATGAATTGAAATAGTATGCACTTTTATGGCAAGGAGTATTCGTCGGTATATCAATAGAGAATGTCCAATCTCTGAAGGCGCAGGTGGTAAATATACGACCTGGAATAGTTAAGGAATAACAGCAATGATACTTTAATGATTATACTAGATACACTAGAGGGGGTTAATCCGGTCGCTTGTAAGCCGACAGGAGTAGGAGGGGGGGGGGGGGTAGAATCCGGCTGCCTCGTCCGGCCAAGGGTATCCCAGGTGAACCCACTGTAGTGCCGTTCAATGCACCGGCGATCCTTGGACCACAGATGAAAGCAGGTGGACTCTTTGTGGGCCGGCTCTCTCCGGTCCACGGGGGAGAGACGTGAAGCGACCTCGTCTTGCAGAGCGTCTCCTCACCTTGCGTCCTCTCCAGGGGGGGGGGTTCCAACACACGGCAGTGTCGGGGGTCTTTATCCATGGAATAATCAAAGTATCCAAAGCATAATCCGTGCCTGGGAAGGCGGGCTGTCGTCGGTAGAATAATCCGGTATACAGGTCCACTCGCTCGTCGGCTCTGGGGCTCCTCGGGTGCAGCTTCACATAGGGTCAACCACCCTGGGTAAGCAGCCAGTTCTCTGCCCGAAACGATGGGGTACTGACTACGGTAGTATTCTCACCGCACGAAGCACTATATATTAACAGACTATTATTAGCTTAATAGACTACGTCCAACTCGACGATATAGTGCCAAATATGACTATTCAAATATTAATATACACGATGTCTCAATACCGATGGTAGGCGAACTTGGCCTTACTCCCACACGTGGCGTCGCGGGGAGGCTTTATGTCTGTGACTCTATTGGAGGGTAAGAAACTGGACTGAAAAGAAAGTCCTACTTTAGTAGCGCAGTATATATACGCACTATGAACAAATAGTCCCATTAGTGGTGCGGTAGCCAAATTCCTACGCGGAACTAGGACTTGTTCGTACATGTCGAGCGGTACGTTTGAACTGGGTCTGAGGGGTATGGCAGCCTGGCACCAAGGTCTCGACCAATAGTAGAATGGAGACTATTATGGGATGTTCAGTAGGCTAGAATGGATATTCAATGCATATTGTACAAGGAATATACAAGGGATATCAGGGAATATTAGAGAATATACAAATACAATTAAATATATATATATAAATAAATATATATATTCGGTTTAATCTGGCCCTTCACAACAGTATTGATCTTCAATGGGTGGCTACAATGGAGGAAAATCACAGGTGGAACCTCACTCCCCAGGGCCCTATTCCCCGTACCTGGTTCAACTAAGTCGATCAAGAGTCCCATTATCCTGCTTCAGTTAACCCGATGTTTGAAGCCGGGATTTTCATGTTCCTCGAAGGTGGATTCAGTCTTGTTAACTCAAACCAGACTTGAGACCCAGGATAAGTGCGCGCGGCCGCTTCAGTTGAAAAGCCATCACGTATCGATAGCAGAGATCCTGATTTTCTAACGGCATTGATTGATTAATTGATTTAAAACTTTATTAACAGATTGCATTACGGCTCAATCGCCTCGCCGACAAGTTAAATGCGTTATCTATAGGCTAATTTTAAGTCCCTCATTACCCCAATCAATCAGATTATATTTCTTTAAACTTGCCTGCTGGCAGTAGGTTTATGGAATGGATAATCAAATGAGATCTTGCTAGCGAAAATAATTAGTTAAACTGTTATACGGAATAAGGACACGGCTCTCTTACCTGCATTGATTGATGTATGGTGGATCTTTTACTTATCTACACTGTGGTGTAACGGTGTCTGCTTTTGACTTTCACACAGGCGGCCCGGGTTCGAATTAGTGGTCTGCAAGGGCCTTGAAATAAAGCCAGAGCTCTGCCCGAGCCCTTGAACTTCAGGCCCTGCCCGAAAATAAGCCCGACTGTAAATAATATTTTAAGCCCTAGCCCGCATGAAAACCAGAAAAAAAGTATTATTATTATTATTATTAAAATATAAAAATGTTTGTATTTGTTTTAAATATTCGAAACACGGTTTTATATGAACGTAATAAATAAACAAAACGAAGAAGCATTTCGCAATGCGTCTCTCCCAGTGCTCGCTTATATAGACTGACTCACACATCAGCCTCAAAACGTATTGAAGGCTATAGAATCTTCTTTGACACACACACACACACACGACACACAATAGCCTACTCAGTCAAACAAACAAACAGAAAACAGAAATCAGATTTTGAGCAGGTAGCGAGTCGCGACCCAGCAAATAATAAACATATCACTCACCACGACGTCAGCAACGCGTTGAACACCGTTAACAAAACCGGCTACATACATCCCAAGAACAAATTAAAACGTTCGCCAACTGGCTATATTCCAACACAACCAATCGAGTTGAACTTGTCCCCTGAGTTCTTCTCCCTGCGCGCTGCAGTAATTACATCCAAATGTTTCTCTGGCGCAAAAGAGAAAGCGAATCTTAAAATGAAGGTTATCATATAACCCTAGTTATATGAAAAAAAAAAAAAAAAAAAAAAACGCAAAAAAAAAAAAAAAAAAAAAAAAAACGGCGGTGCCCGGGCCCGGCCGAGCCCAAATTATTTATTAAAAAAAAAGCCCTACCCAGCCCGAACCCGCCGGGCTGGGCCGGGCCCCGTCGGGCCTGGGCAAGGTTGCAGTGCACTAGTTCGAATCCCACTTCTCCTAGTCTTTTCCTTCTTTTTGCAATGTAGGAATAATTCAATTTGGTGCACGTTGAGAGCTATATAAAGAATGACATCCTCAATGCATGTAGATTTATAATATTTTAACTTAAAACTAGGCTACTTTTGCGTATAATCATTAATATTATATTCCAAAAGAATTATATTGGAAAAGCGGGGTTTCGAACACCGGTCGCCCGGTTGCCAAGATTCAGCACTAGCCGCTGCGCCACTGTGCCACATGGGATATACTCATTGTTTATGCATTAATGGACGAGAGACCCGTGTTTAGAATATTTTTCTTACCAAAAAATGAAGTTTTATCTCTTTATTCTCAAATGCATTAATGTGACGTCAACGGCTCATTCAATTTCTCAAATCCGTCAAACAGCGCATCTCATCAGACATTTTAATCCCAGTTACAATATCACACAAAAACCACAATCCCCGCATAGACACTTCAATTTTATGCTTGAATGAAACACAATCCGGTGCTCCGTTAAGCAAATCTACAGCGGAGATTAATATATGAAACTAATCAGAGCCAAACGGCCGCTAGGTTTCATTCATTAAAAATATCCCCGCGGGATTCACATTTGCAATGAGCCGTTATTAAAATAACCACATGCAGCGTGTATCGCGACTCCGAGCGCCGTATATGACGTGCATTATTTTATTTAGGACAAAGTAAATCTATAGGCTCAATATGATTTATTATCAGAGTTTAGTTCTATTATTATACATTTCAAAAGCCCCCTCTAGGAAAACGAAGCACAGAAACGTAACTAGACTGTGAGAATCATTTCAGGAAACGAGCTGTCACTTCTTTGCGGGGGCGTGGACATGGTTCATCCGGCTAACTTGAACTTAACCCTGCTCCCGACCAGGCTCAAACTTTTTGATCTGTTGTCATGGTGATTTGGACAATCGCGCGTCGGGGAACAGAAAGGTCCGGCTTAAGTCAGGCTTGACCGAAAGTTATCCGGCTAACTCAGTTATCCAGGTACGGGGAACGGGGCCCAGGTCTATTCACAATTTGGATGGACGCTGCTACACAGTTGTCTCTACGCCGTCATCATTGTTTTGTGGAGAGCATGTTCTAGAATGCCGAGTGGATTGTACAACTTCAAGGTGCCTTAAAGTGCCGCTGCTGCAGAGAAGGAGCATGGAAAAGACCTCAGATGAGATTGGTTTAGCATGCCATGCCCTCACCAAAACAATAGTAGTGTAGAAGCTACTGCGTAAGTGTGATGCCCACTAGAAGTGGTATCATGTTAATATCTTTATATTATGTGTCAAAACAGTGTGAACATATTGGTACAGGATTACCTCCATCAGAAACAAGGTAGAACAGTCATTTATATGTAATGGGAGACATTAACATAATCTGGTCAATAGGTGGCAGTATAGGACTGGTGTTTAGTGGCTTCGCCTTCCAGGGAACCGTACTGTGTGCTTAGGGACGCACGAGGCGATCTCAGCCTCACAACCGGGAGGACCAAGAGTCAGTAACATCGTGTCTGCACCTTCCTTTGTCAAATGATTAACTACAACCTGTTTCATAGATGGGTAATATACTACAAAACACACATAAAGGTTAACAAGGATACATGCAATGTCGAGGGTTCAAATGAAGTAACTATTGTCGATGTTTGAGTCAAGTTTAAGAAGTTTAAGACGACAAGTAACGTGGTTGAGAAGCAGACCGTCTATTGATGGCGCCACGTTTCGTTGGTACATTTAAATAGTGTTGGAACACAATTGTCCATTTAAGCACTAACGTGTCGAAGTTAAGTATCTCCAAGGGGATTATAAAGGTTTATGTTTTGAAATACATACTGTTTTGGGTTGAATTGCTGTGTAGTAAATGTGTATATTGTGTACAAGACGGTTAGAGGGAAATTACTTTAGCTTACACTACCTGGGAGATGGCTAAGCACCGGAGCAGTACCACATGCTCTCTCTCTCTCTCTCTCTCTCTCTCTCTCTCTCTCTCTCTCTCTCTCTCTCTCTCTCTCTCTCTATCTCTCTCTCTCTCTCTCTCTCTCTCTCTATTGCGCCCTCCGTTAAATGTAAATATAAATCTATTCCCTTGAGTTATACCATGGTCACGGTTTAGCAAATTCCTAGTAGGGTTGAGAACGGCCCGATACATATATAAATGCACTTGCATTGCACATTTGAGTTTCAATAGAACTTGAGACCGGAACACAACTATGGGTAACACTGAGGTGTGGAGGTATTTCTGTATACTAGAGAATAGTGGATATGACTGATGATAAATGACAATGTTTCTCTTCTCACATGCTTATATTTAAGACGCCAAATATGTATAAAGACATAAGTAATCACAATGTACAGTATATAATACTGGATAACTACATTTAAAAGGAAAATGCTATTGAAGTGAACCAGGGTATCCTAAAAGGGTAGAATGTGTGTTGCAATGATGAATATGCTTTTCAATTAATAACAAGAATGGGATTATAATTGAATGTATTAAAGTAATGTAACTAATTGAACTGGATGATTATACAATGATGATACAATGATTATACAATGATGATACAATGATGATACAATGATGATACAATGTTTGATTGATTATTCTGTGGAATAAATAAACGTTGTTGAAAGACAACCGGGAGGACCCAGAGTCAGTAACATCGTGTCTGCACCTTCCTTTGTCAAATGATTAACTACAACCTGTTTCATAGGTTAAACATATATCTGCTATCAGGTGCCATATCCTGGTACCTGTAACAGTTTATTGGGGCCTCGTCCGGGATCAGCGCCACCTGCTGGATGGGAGCTGATCCAGAGATCTTGACACCTGGACCAACCGCGACCCGATGAACCAGGAACCAACGCCCGGTGTAAAGGTCGTTGAATGAGGGATTGATCTGCGCAGTATCGACAGCAGTGAAGTGCCTCATCTGATGCCAGACGACAACGAGAGCTGCGTCCACTACTCTACCTGACGAGAAGGAAGACCGGTGTCGTGTAGAGTAGATCCACCCACCACGGAAAGTCGCCACAGTGATCCTGAACTGAGAGCCAAGTGCGAGGAATCGGGAAGCAGCCATGGGAGACAGCGAGAGGAAAAGCTTGGTGTGGGACATCAAGAAGAGCCTGCTCACTCTACCTGCGGATGAACTGTTTCGCATTGCCGAGGCATTGGAACTGATACCAGGACTGGAGACGTCTGACCAAACCCACCTTACCGTAGACGACGTAGAGGGGTGCTTCAACTTTATCAACGACTACCTGTACAGTAAGGTTTTACTGGAGTTAGAGGATACAGGGTTGTCTTATTTATTACAGATAAAAGATGTGACTGATGGAGAGTGAGGTGGTGGGTCTAGCAGAGGGTAAAACCGAGGGCCTACGGTCCACCAGTCAAAGTGATGCAGTACCAGTCGACCCCATTAGCGTCTTTTATGATGTAAGTGAAACCATTGAGGGTGTGCCCACTCCAAAAGTAAGCAACCAGGTTTTACAGTGCCTGCCCAGTGTACTACCACCCACAGCTCAGGCTGTGCCATTGAATAAGAGTGTACCAGACACCGAAAGTAAACAGGAAACCCCTGGTGTGTCGCCAGATAAACTAATATCTTTAAGAGAACTGTCGTACCTTCACCGCAGGGAGTTTAAGCTCCAGGGAGGTCAGATAGGAGACCAGGGATCAGACATTAGTTACAACAGTGTCTGCAAACAGATTGACGAAGGTCTGAAGGAGCAATTCAGTGATGCAGAGGTTGTTAGAGCAGTCTTGAGAGTGATCAAAGCTGGCAGCTTTAAGGATATGTTAATGGTAAAAGACGATTTGACTATCGATGAGCTGAAGGGTTTTCTCCATTCTCACCTCGGTGAACAAAGTAATACCGAGTTGTTTCAAGAACTCATGTGTACAAAGCAAAAGGATAGTGAAACACCACAGCAGTTTTTGTATAGAGTCATAGGACTCAAGCAGAAGATTTTACTAGCATCAAAATATGCTGCTACTGACGTTAAGTACAACGAACAAACCGTTCAGGATGTCTTTCTCCACACTGTATATCAAGGTTTAGGACACAAACATGATGACATTCGTAGGGAACTCAAACCCTTACTTGAAGACAGAGTACCTGATGAGGCCATTCTCAGACAGATGAAAAAGGTCATGAGCGATGAGAGTGAAAGACAGCGACGGTTAGGGCCTACCAATCGCAATAGACCCCCCCATGTACATAGTGCAGGTGCTGAGGTGAAGGGAGCACAGTGTCCCCCCCCCCCACTAGGGAAGAAAATACAGGAAAGAAACTTAAACTAGACCCGATCCAGCAGTTAACAGAGAAAGTAGAGAAACTTACCAATCTAGTGGATCTCCTGCAACAACAGCCCCAGGTCAGAACAGGGAGGATAAATAGGCAGAGGGACAGGCCATATGGCTGTAGCAAATGTGTAGCACAGAATTTACCTAATTGCCCTCACTGTTTCCATTGTGGCGAAAAAGGCCATAGAGCGTTAGGCTGCCAAAAGAGACCACCACGTCAGGGAAACTGAGGCCGGTCACTGCAAGAGGACAACCATTGACCGGTTCCCCTTTACTGTCCCAAACTGACAACCGTCGTACTAGTGAGCCTGAGAAGGAAAGAGTAAGAGAGGAGAAGACTGCACCTAGAACAGGAACCAAGACGGTAAACCAGATACAGAAGCACACAGACACCCCTAATTTACCAAACACTAAGAGTGAATGCCTCGCCAAGCTCGTAGGGAGAAGAGCTCTCACCCATTGTAACCTAAACGGTTTAGCAGTCCAAGCCCTGCTTGATACAGGGGCCCAAGTAAGCATGATTGACAGAACTTGGAAGAATAGATACTTACCTGACATGCCAGTCAGACCCCTTAGCGAAATCATTGAAGAAGAAGAGGAGTTGAAAGTCTACGCGGTAAACGGTGAGGTCCTCCCATTTGATGGTTGGGTGGCCCTTACAGTGAACTTAAAGGGGAATGAAGATCCTAACCTGTCAATCACTGTGCCTTTCCTTGTAAGCAGCCTTGTCCTTGAGAGACCCCTACTGGGTTTTAATGTGCTGGAAGTGATGATACAGGAACAACCTGGAAGACTGATCCCAACTCTCACCAGCCTGCTCTGTAACGCCATGGTGATACCAGCCGAGAAGGCAGAACTCCTGGTGAGTTATATCCAGACTGACAGACCCCCTGTGCAGGTTGGTCGCCTACGAACAGGTAAACAAGCCACTGTCATCCCCGCCGGTCAAGTGGCCTGGGTCAAGTGCCAAATCCTCCCCCACGTGGAACTGTCTGACCCCACCTTCCTGGTCGAACCAGATGACAGCAGTTTAGCGCTGGCAGAACTGGATGTTGGAGAAGGCCTGCTGCAAGCGCAAAACCCCAGGAAGCCGTATGTCACCGTGCCTGTGGGAAACAACACAAGGCATACCGTCACTCTCTCCAGGAAGACAGCTCTGGGCAGCATCCATTGTGTTGGGAAAGTCATCACGACAGACTCCCCACGGCAAACCCCCATCCCAACCTACTCACCTGAAATCTCCCAGCCCGCGGTACCCCCCAACCGTGCTGCTACAACGTCAGCTGTGCCCAGCTCCATCCTGTTCAAACCCCCCGTCGATCTCAGTCACCTCGACGACGAACAACAGACAATAGTCAACCGGATGCTTTGTGAAGAGGCTGGGTCCTTTGCACAAGACAGTGGTGACATTGGGTGCATCCCGAGCCTGCAGATGACAATCGCTCTCCATGATACTGTCCCGGTCCAGAAGACGTACTCATCAGTACCAAAGCCACTGTTTAAAGAAGTAAAAGAGAACATACAGGAACTGTTAATGAAAGGTTGGATAGTCAAGTCAAAGTCTCCATATTCTGCCCCAGTAGTCTGCGTCAGAAAGAAGGACGGCAGCCTACGGCTATGCATCGACTACCGCCTCCTGAACAAAAAGACTGTGCCCAATCGTCATCCACTACCTAGAATACAAGACCTGACTGACACGCTTGGAGGCTATACCTGGTTTAGTATCCTAGACCAAGGGAAAGCCTACCACCAGGGCTTCGTCGCCGAGGGTTCACGACCCTTCACCGCCTTCATCACTCCATGGGGTCTTTACGAGTGGGTGCGCATCCCATTTGGACTCTCGAATGCCCCTGCAACGTTCCAACGGAGCATGGAGGAGATGCTAGGTCCCCTCAGGGACGAATGCTGTATCCTGTATCTTGACGACGTACTCTGTTACACAAAGACATTTGAAGAACATGTAGAGACCCTCCGCAAGGTTCTCCAAGCCCTTCAACGTCACGGAGTGAAATTGAGACCTGAGAAGTGTGACCTCTTCAAGCAAGAAGTCAGATACGTGGGTCGCCTTGTGTCAGCAGAAGGGGTCAAGATAGACCCACGAGACATTGAAGCCGTGAAAGCCCTGTCAAGTAAGACACCCAGAACTGTCGGCGAAGTGAGGAAAATAACAGGATTCCTGGGATATTTCCGTTCATACATTCAGGATTTTTCCCGAATTGCCAGACCCATCTACGAGCTACTCCAGATCAAACCAGCAAAGACCCCAGCCCCAGCGCGGAGTAAGAACATCAAACGCTCCCAGTTTCCCTCCAGAGAGCCCATAGAGTGGACCACGGAACAGCAGAGAGCACTTGAACAACTGATTGACCTTCTCACAAACCCCCCTGTCTTGGCATATCCTGATTTCAACCTACCCTTCAGGTTGCACACGGATGCCTCCGACCAAGGCCTGGGAGCTGTTCTGTATCAACATCAAGATGGAAAACTGAGAGTCATCGGGTACGGGTCAAGAACATTGTCACCAGCCGAACGAAATTACCATATGCACAGTGGGAAACTGGAGTTCCTTGCATTGAAATGGGCTGTGTGTGTGAAATTCCGTGACTACCTGTATTATGCCCCACACTTTACTATCTACACCGACAACAACCCGTTGACCTATGTAATGAGTACTGCCAAGCTCAATGCAGTCGGTCATCGGTGGGTTGGAGAACTGGCAGACTTCCGGTTTGACGTCAAATACAGACCCGGAAAGTCCAACATAGATGCAGACACTCTTTCCCGCCTTCCCCTGGATATGGAGAGATATGAAAGGACCTGCACAGAAGAGCTCTCTAATGAAGCAGTACGAGCAACGTGGGAAGGAAGCCAAGCAGCTGAAAGGAAAGACGTGGCATGGGTTGCGGCGCTCAACATCGCGTCCCCAGACTCAAACCAGCAGTCTCACCCACACCTACAAACAATCAGTCACGATGAACTGGTGAAGGCCCAAAAAGAGGACCAAGCCATCAATACGATCAGGGAGTTGAAAGAGTCGAACACGAAATTGTCAGACGACGTACGAAGAACCGTAAGCGCAGCAACCCGAAAGCTACTTCATGAATGGAGCAGATTACATATTGAAAATGATCTCCTTTACAGAAAGACCAATCAATACCAACAGTTGGTCCTCCCTGTAAAGTATAGAACACTTGCCCTGAAACATCTACATAATGAGATGGGTCATGTTGGAACGGAAAGAGTGATCCACCTCGCAAGAGAAAGATTCTACTGGCCTTTCATTTCCAGAGAGATTGAAGAATATGTGACCCGAAGATGTCCTTGTATCAAGTCTAAGAAGCCGGTCACCCATGTCCGAGCTCCCATGGGCAGCATTACCTCCAACTTCCCATTAGAACTTGTGTGTATCGACTATCTACATCTGGAAACCAGTCGTGGAGGGTATGAATATATCCTAGTGGTGATCGACCATTTCACTAGGTTCGCCCAGGCGTACCCCACCAAGAACAATAGTGGGAAAACAGCTGCAGAGCGTATCTTTAATGACTTTATACCCAAATTCGGTTATCCCTCGAAATTACATCACGACCAGGGTCGAAAATTTGAGAATAAACTGTTCCAAGCACTGCAACGGCTGTCTGGGGTCGGCCACTCTAGAACATCACCCTACCATCCACAGAGCAACCCAGCGGAGCGGCTCAATCGGACCATACTACAGATGTTGAGGACATTGACTGAAAATGAGAAATTGCGGTGGAAGGACCACCTCCCGCATGTGTTACACGCGTACAACTGTACCAAACATGAATCAACGGGTTACTCACCTTTTTTCCTCCTCTACGGTCGTCATCCACACCTCCCCGTTGACCTGTTGTTTGGGTTAACAAAGAAAGAGGAACCGTACTCACCCAGAGGATACGCGGAGCAATGGGCTGAGAAGATGTCTGAAGCCTATCGGATTGCTTGTGAACATAGCAAAAAGTCCAGTGCAAGAGGAAAAGTAACTTATGACAAGAAAACAAAAGGAGTAGTACTGCAGTCAGGAGACAGAGTTCTGGTGAGAAACCTCAGTCAGCGTGGAGGACCAGGCAAGTTGAGATCGTACTGGGAGAAGGCGATCTACGTGGTCAAAAGCCAGCTCGCTGAGAGTCCAGTATACATTGTCTGCCCTGAACATGGAGACCAGAAAAAGACCAGAACACTACACCGAAATCTCCTACTGCTGGTAAATGATTTGCCCGTGGAAATGACTCCACCGCCAGCCAGAACTGTGCCTGCGAAGAAAACGAATGACAGACCAAGACAAGGAAGAATGTCAGACACACAAAGACAAGTAGAGACAAGGGACAGCACTGACAGTGATTTGGATGATGACAGTGACAGAGGATACTGGCTAAGGATACCTGTTGAAAGGACAGAGGAAAGATCACTTGGACACCATGAACGACGACCTGAAGTCATGCCAGGCCTGTGCCCTGAGAGTGAAGACGACAGGGGAGGAAACACGGATGGAAATTTGCCTGTCTTGGCCAGACCGGAGGGAGATGTTAGTGAATCAGGGGAAGAAGAGGAAAGGGAGACCCCCCGAGCTCACTCTCCAATACCCCAACCCCATCCCCAAGCTCACTCTCCAATACCCCAACCCCACTCCCAAGCTCACTCTCCAATACCCCAACCCCACTCCCAAGCTCACTCTCCAATAGCCCAACCCCAACCCCAACCCCAAGCTCACTCCCCCGTAGCCCAGCTCAATCTCCGAACCCCTCCACTCTCGCCGGTAGAACAAGTCCAGTCAGAGGTTAGGAGGTCTGCCCGTGACAGAAGGCCTAAACAATGTCTCACGTATGATATGCTAGGTGAACAGTCAGTGCAGAACAAGGTGACCGTGAATTCAGTAGTACAGTGGCCACCGATGGTGCCCGCACCACACCACAGTCCACTACCACATCAATTGATACCCTTCGTAATGCCATGGTTGCATCCAATTTTTTACAGCCTTCCACAACATGGCCAGTATGCTTACCGTCCAGCCGTCACCCACGGTCCACCCATGGGGAGTTTGTTAGGGGTTCACGCCTGAGGGTGATATTGGCTGGTTGTATTTAGTGATTTTCGGAAATGTCAGGAGCCATTTTTTTAAGGTCAGGGAGTGTGTGATGCCCACTAGAAGTGGTATCACGTTAATATCTTTAGATTATGTGTCAAAACAGTGTGAACATATTGGTACAGGATTACCTCCATCAGAAACAAGGTAGAACAGTCATTTATATGTAATGGGAGACATTAACATAATCTGGTCAATAGGTGGCAGTATAGGACTGGTGTTTAGTGGCTTCGCCTTCCAGGGAACCGTACTGTGTGCTTAGGGACGCACACGGCGATCTCAGCCTCACAACCGGGAGGACCCAGAGTCAGTAACATCGTGTCTGCACCTTCCTTTGTCAAATGATTAACTACAACCTGTTTCATAGGTGGGTAATATACTACAAAACACACATAAAGGTTAACAAGGATACATGCAATGTCGAGGGTTCAAATGAAGTAACTATTGTCGATGTTTGAGTCAAGTTTAAGAAGTTTAAGACGACAAGTAACGTGGTTGAGAAGCAGACCGTCTATTGATGGCGCCACGTTTCGTTGGTACATTTAAATAGTGTTGGAACACAATTGTCCATTTAAGCACTAACGTGTCGAAGTTAAGTATCTCCAAGGGGATTATAAAGGTTTATGTTTTGAAATACATACTGTTTTGGGTTGAATTGCTGTGTAGTAAATGTGTATATTGTGTACAAGACGGTTAGAGGGAAATTACTTTAGCTTACACTACCTGGGAGATGGCTAACCACCGGAGCGGTACCACATGCTCTCTCTCTCTCTCTCTCTCTCTCTCTCTCTCTCTCTCTCTCTCTCTCTCTCTCTCTCTCTCTCTCTCTCTCTCTCTCTCTCTCTATTGCGCCCTCCGTTAAATGTAAATATAAATCTATTCCCTTGAGTTATACCATGGTCAAGGTTTAGCAAATTCCTAGTAGGGTTGAGAACGGCGCGATACATATATATATAAATGCACTTGCATTGCACATTTGAGTTTCAATAGAACTTGAGACCGGAACACAACTATGGGTAACACTGAGGTGTGGAGGTATTTCTGTATACTAGAGAATAGTGGATATGACTGATGATATATGACTGATGATAAAGGTAACACTTATTGGTGATTTAAGGAATTGTTTGACAGACAATGAGAATGACAGTGTTGGTTAAAAGACATACGATGGTCCCTTCCAACATGCCTAGACATGTCTAGACAGAGGTTAACAGGATAATGTTTCTCTTCTCACGTGCTTATATTTAAGACGCCAAATATGTATAAAGACATAAGTAATCACAATGTACAGTATATAATACTGGATAACTACATTTAAAAGGAAAATGCTATTGAAGTGAACCAGGGTATCCTAAAAGGGTGTGTTGCAATGATGAATATGCTTTTCAATTAATAACAAGAATGGGATTATAATTGAATGTATTAAAGTAATAAGATAAGATAAGAGATAGGATATTCCTTTATTAATCCCCTTGGGGAAATTCGTGACACACACATACAGCTCAACGTCTCATTAATGATATTAACAACAACACAATCATTACATTTTTACAGTAACAATGGCACAGCATAAATTCAACAGACATGTACATTTGTTGACACATGTCATCATTACAGGAGGCCTGAGACACTGTATGCGCAATAGTCGGCTGCATTCCACCATGTAGAAACAAAGTGGATCGCGCCTGGTGAACTGGAGGGAGGATGGAGTGGAGGGGGGGGGGGGCATGGGAGACTCGGGTAAGGAATTTGGTTGTGAAGCAGTCTAAGGGGGGCCCCCACCGACGCGCATCAGAGGCAGCCTGCCAACAGCATATGGCGCCAGTTGACTCACAACGACAGGGGCGGATGGGGGGGGGGGGGGGGGGGTGGGGGGGGCTTGGGGGTAGGGGGGCCTCATCAATCTTATCGCTTCCAGACAGTACAGTTCGTCTCCTCTTTCCCAGAAATCACATCGCCGGAGAGTCACTCCTCCGCGTTGACCTTGGCCTTGGTCTGTTCCACAGCAGAAAGGGATAAGGGGGGTGTGGGAAGGGGGAGGGGGGGGGGGGGATGATACTTCATGCAGCGAGAGGCAGATAATGCCGCATATGGTCAGAATCAGGTCAATTTTGTCTAATCATCGTCACCATCGTCGTATCCCCTATTAGCACGGTACGGTGGCATCTTAATTTTCACATCCCTAATTTCCGACGTGATATCCAGAATGGCCTGTGACCGCGACAGTTCCTCTGCATGGTTAGAAGCAAGTCTCTCAAGAATTGTCTTCAAGCATGACTGTTCGTCTACATGGTAGAGTTCGCCCCTTTCCAACATGGTCTTGGAGCTCAATTGTTCATCACCGCGCAGGGTACTTAGGTCAGCGATCTTCTTAAACAGTTCCATTAGGTTTTCCTTGATCCCGGCCAGATCCCTGGCCAGGGAAATCAACTTCTTCCGAATTAGCTTCAGGCAGTACCAGATCCAGCAGCTGACGGAGCCCAGGCCGAGCAGCATGACAATTAGAAGATATACGTCCTCAACGTCGTTTATCTCCAGCGGGAAAAAGCATATCGCGAGCCAGGTCCCGTATGAATTTATGGTGTATCCCGCCTGATAGCTCCCAAGAGGGCATAATGGGTCATCCGCATTCTGCTTCCTTGTAGAGAATATGCGATCAATCGCTGTAAAAGCCCAGCTTATTAGATCCATATTACGGTCAAAAGTCGAGTCGAGTTGAGGATTCTGTTGTAAAAAAGAAAGAAGAAAAAGGTCAAAAACGTCTGAGCGTCTCCAGCGAGTGCAGATCTAGGCTCCGGTGAAACGAGCTGTAAGGGCTGGTACGGACGTCTCCAAACCGATAAGAGAGAGGCCTTGAGGTGTTTCTCTGGAGGAGGGAGAGGAGATGTAACTAATTGAACTGGATGATTATACAATGATGATACAATGATTATACAATGATGATACAATGATGATACAATGATGATACAATGATTGATTGATTATTCTGTGGAATAAATAAACGTTGTTGAAAGACAACCGGGAGGACCCAGAGTCAGTAACATCGTGTCTGCACCTTCCTTTGTCAAATGATTAACTACAACCTGTTTCATAGGTTAAACATATATCTGCTATCAGGTGCCATATCCTGGTACCTGTAACATAAGCGTCCATTCAATCGTCACCAGCGGCACTGTTGTCTCGATTAGGGGCTAGCACTAACGTTACTAGATGGGCTAGCTAGCAACTTAATTTTTACTGACGTTAGCGATTGCTGCAAAGTTACTCTTAAGCTAACATTTGACTAGAAATCCTCATGTTTGTTAAATGACTTGAAAATCACTAGGCGAATGGCGGCTGGGTAGCGCAGCGGACTAAGCGCCTGCCTACCACCGCAGAGACACTGGTATCGAATCCAGCTGTCAGCGGTACCTCCGGCTTGGTCGGTCATCCATACTAACACAATTGACAGTGTTAGCGGGTGGGAAGCCGGTGGGGTGTGTATCCTGGTTGTTGTAAACAGTGACTCCTACAGGTCGGTCGGGGCGCCTGCTCAGCGAGGAAGGGAACTGGGGGAAGTAGTGTGATCCTCCCACGCATTACACTCCCCCAGTGAGAGTCCTCGCTGTCAGGTGAAAAGAAGCGGCTGGCTGACTCCACATGTATCGGAGGAGACAGGTGATAGTATCTATCAACCCTCCCTAGGCCGGCAAGTGGGGGGGAAATGCGTGCAACGACCAGGAAGGGAATTGGCATAACAACTAAATTGGGATGGGAGAAAAATACAGAAAAAAGGGGGAGAAAAAGTAGATTAAAAAATAAGAATCACTAGGCAACCTAGTTAACCTGACTTTGTTTCCACTGGACGTGGTTTGAATGTCACATACCAGCTTATATCTCCAAGATGCCCTTTAATGATCTCCAGGCTGCATTGTATTTTCAAGCAAACAGAAGATGGACAATGAACTTTGACCGACAAGAAGGTACCCTGATTTCTACTTGCTCAACATGTGTGACGCTCTTAAGTACACTGTTAACCCCCTGAGGTCTAAAGTTTGTAGCTCCACCTTCTCAGAATATTCTCTTTTTTTTTGTTACATAATGTAAAATTACAGATTCATACCTTCAAAATAAGCCATCAATTGTCAAATTTGAGACGATAGTTTTCAATCAATGTCCTATCAAACATTCTGGTAAAATCCTAACTACTTTTCAGGATAGGACTAGAACTTGATCCAAGTTCATTCAGCTATCTGATGAGAGAACTACACTCCCAGAATTCAATGTGATCATTGTCACTAGAACCATTTCACACCTGGAGCAAAGGCCCAGTCATTCCTTTGTTATTCCAGTGAATGGACCCAGCAGGAGGCCTAGCCTAGCGACAAGCGGCCACTACATAGTTGGGTATTGAAAAAATGCTCATATCCAAAAGTAGTAGAGAGAGAGAGAGAGATAGAGAGAGAGAGATGGTATTTACAGTACTGTACCATATCAAAAAAAAAGAAGCAAACCAATAACAATTTGTGGTTGTATTTCTCTAGAATGACTAGAAGACCTTCTGGGGTGGACGCCAAGCCTGTTCACACAACAGCAGGAACTTGCTGCACAGCTGCATGAATTTATTTTCATTGATGAGGCTGGATTCAACCTAAGCCAAACAACACACATTCAAATCCAACCCTAACTAACCTTACTGTCATGCACTTGTCCTAATATACTAACCTACACTGTAGCACTCAACACTTTGATGAACATTGTTAGTTACTCAGCTGATAGAGTTGTGCCCTTCCTGATGACTTGTCGTACAGAACTTGTAAGTCGCTTTGGATAAAAGCGTCAGCTAAATGACTAGATGTAAATGTAATGTGTAAATGTGTAAATGTAAATGTGTGTGTGTGTGTGTGTGTGTGTGTGTGTGTGTGTGTGTGTGTGTGTGTGTGTGTGTGTGTGTGTGCGTGCGTGCGTGCGTGCGTGCGCGCGCGTGTGAAAGTAAGACATCCTTGACTTAGTAAACTCACTGACAGCACGTGTGGCAGATTTATATCCAGCTTTTAATTTGATCGTTTGTTTGTGTGTTTCTGTGTGTGTGTGTGTCTGTGTCTGTCTGTCTGTGTATGTGTGTGTGTGTATGTGTGTGCAGGGCCGCCTCAGGGGGTGTGCGAGCAGTGCGGTCGCACAGGGCCTCGCGGGAATTGGGGCCTCGCACATTTTTTTTTTTTTTTTTTTTTTTTCTTTTTTTTTATTATTATTTCTTTTTTTTTTGTTATTTTTTTTTTTTTTGTGAGGCCCCCCTTCCCGCGAGGCCCTTTTTCATCACAGATCTAAAATCTAGTTTTGCTTATATGCTTATATATTTCACATTAGACACGTTTGTAGAATGTGTCTGACTTGTTCCTGGGTCTGCAGACATACTCACTATTGGAGCTCTGGGGCTCTGCAGCAGACATACTATTGGTTTCAACGAAGGGAGTGGTTACATGATCATCATGTGTAGTACGCCGGCGTGCGTCAGCTGCGTTTGACTATTTCGCGCGTGCAGCTTTTGACTATTATGCTTAGTTATGCCAGCCAAGACGAAGAGGTCGGTCATTATCAGTCGGTCGGTCACCAAGGAACGTTGACGAAAGGCCTCTCGCTGGCGGGACAAATGGCCGGAGCCTTGTCATGGTGCAGTCGGGATATAGCCATGATGATGTCGGCTAGTAGCTAGCTTAGCTAAAGGCTAACTAGCGTTAGCTAACCTAGAGACAGCGCATGCAGCCAAGATGAAGAGGATGGTCGTTTGGCAGATGAACTTCGTCAACTCCACGCGGTTGTCTCCATCCTCTTGGACGTTTGGTGAGTTTTTAACCTATTCTATTAACTCTATTCTATTCCCGCCGTGGATATCTCTCTCTCTCTCTCTCTCTGGAGCCAAACTGGCCGACTAGCTGTTGTAGTACTACTAGTAGCTAACGGTGTGTGGCCTGGTGTCAGCACCTGTATTGCTTTTCTCACATTGTACAGTTTTTCAGTGGTAGCCGCATAGCTTGCTTCTGCGTTAGCTAATGGTTAGCGATAGCCGGGTTGAGCTAACTGTTAGCCAGTTAGCTGTTTAGCTACGACGTTAGCTGCCGGCTGCGCTCGGCTGGGAACGTTCGTTTGATGCTATCAGTTAGCCTAGAGTTAGCTGTTAGCTTGTGCTACGACCATTGACATTAGCCGTGAGAATAGCAGGGGGTTCTGGCACTCTGACTACGAAATCATCTTTGACAGAAGATGTAGTCGGGCCTGCACCATGACAAGGCTCTGGCCATAGCTTATTTTTGTCCCGCCAGCGAGAGGCCTTTCGTCAACGTGGAGACCTGTGTTGCGGCCTTTCGCCCTGCGTTCCTTGGTGCAGGTAAGATTAATGAAAATGTCATGACATTACCCCACTCTTCCTTCCTTCCCCTCCCGAATGTTTTGTTAATAACGATGTTTTTTTCCAGGCAAAACATATGTTACTTCACAACATTTGGAGATACGACATGTGCTGTGTGTGAATTCATTGTCTTGGTCGTTTGTGTAGCTTGGGTAGCGTTGGGCCGTTGGCCAAAGCTGTGTGTGGCCTGGTGTCAGTAGCCTACCTGGCTAGCCTTTAGCTGATGTCGGCCATTGGCTCCTTGCTGCTTTGTTTTCTCTGGTATAGACCCTCTTCTCTTTGGATTTAAGTGTTGATCTTTGTCCTTTTGGATCTATGTATATTCATGTTGCCTTTGTGAAGTTATCTTTTCCTTCTGTTTTGTTCTTTCATTAAAAGTTGAATATCCTTTAGGGGTCATCTTTGCTTATCTCTCTCATACATGCTCTCTCTCTAACACACACACACGACAAACACACATGCTCTCTCTCTCTCTCTCTCTCTCTCTCTCTCTCTCTCTCTCTCTCTCTCTCTCTCTCTTTCTAACACACACAGTCTGCCTATGGCGGCCTTTCTCGATTGCTAGGCTGTGCTCGCTGAGTCTGTACCTAGTCAAGGATCTTCAGTCACAGTGCTCAGGTATTCTGCCACTGTGTACTCTCTGTTTAGGGCCAAATAGCATTTCAATTTCTTTCCAATATGTCTCTCTCTCTCTGTACACTGTATATTGACTGTAGAACGGGAGCTCTCTCTCGCTCTCTCTCTTGCTATATGTTGACTGTATCATGCCCAGCCTCGGGCAGCGCTATTATTTAAGAGTGTTGACTGTATGAAAAAAAAAATATATATATTTTTTTTACCTTTTGGGGGGGGGGGGGGGGGGGGGGGGGGGGGGGGGGGCTCGCGTTTAAATCTCGCACAGGGCCTCGCATTTCTCCCAGGCGGCCCTGTGTGTGTGTGTGTGTCTGTGAAACATGTCTTGTACTCATTTACCTCACTAAATACAGCAATGTGTAACTGTAGATTTCAAGAGAGAGAGAGAGAGAGAGAGAGAGAGAGAGAGAGAGAGAGAGAGAGAGAGAGAGAGAGAGAGAGAGACATTTATAATAATTATATTATTAATTCGTTTTTTTACACACACACACACTAATAACATGATCATAACCAAACCAATTTCAAATGTATCATCAAGTACAAAATAGATTTGATCGTAATATTTATGAGAATGCATGTTTTTTTCACACTACAGGAGGAGTATGTCACAGTATGATGTCATAATCGAACATTCTAGAACATTTGTGTTCTATATATGCAACAATACTCTGAGCATTTCCTGGCATTTTTTCAGACTACAACATCAATCCAGACTGGTTTGACCCTGACAGCACGTGTGGCAGATTTCATGTCAATAAAGCCCATTTGAATGAGAGCGAGAGAGAGAGAGAGAGAGAGAGAGAGAGAGAGAGAGAGAGAGAGAGAGAGAGAGAGAGAGAGAACAGGTCTTCACCTCTCTACTTTCTACTCTACTCAGATGGTATTTACAGTACTGTACCAACCACCGTTATAGTTGATCATGACACTGCCAGAAAGGATGTAGTATTCCTTCTAGATGGTTCTGACGGCACAAGGAATGGATTCCCAGCTATGCGTAATTTTGTTGAGAGAGTGGTGGAGAAACTCAATGTGGGAGAAAACAAAGACAGCGTCTCTGTGGTCCAGTACAGCAGAGATCAAGAGGTTCATTTCTATCTGAACACATACACCAGGGACGTGCACAGGACTTTAGAGGGGCATGTGCTCAAAGGCTGAAAAGGGCACTACCCCAGGTGGCCAAAAAGTTCCGGCCCATTAATGGCCTGTATCCGGCAGGCCGGAAGAAATTAGTCGGCCCAAGTCCGGCTGCCAGAGTCGGCCAAGTAGGCGGCAATGACTGACTGGCCGATTCCGGCCCGAGTACACTGGGCCAGGTCCGGGGTTGCCGGAAGCGGTGAACGTCCGGATCGGCCCAGTAGGCGGCAATGACTGACTGGCCGATTCCGGCCCGAGTACACTGGGCCATGTCCGGGGTTTCCGGAAGCGGTGAACGTTGGCGGAATCGGCCCAGTAGGCGGCAATGACTGACTGGCCGATTCCGGCCCGAGTACACTGGGCCATGTCCGGGGTTGCCGGAAGCGGTGAACGTCCGGTTGCCTAAAGCAGCCCAGATGCGACCCACACACGCTGGGCCAGGTTTGGTTGCCCGAAGCCTAGCCGACACTGCCAATGCAATACTGGTACTACACAGTAAATTACGCAGAGTAGATTTGACTCAAACTGAGTAAAGAAATTTTACTCAGTTTGAGTGAAATGTACTCAGTTTGAGTCAGCGGAATTTACTGTGTACCCATCTGCCAGAGCTACTCCACTATCTGCCTATGACCATACATTACCGGAAATACAGTAGGAAATGGTTGATTAGTAATACAATGCCACATATTTAAGGACCCTTCCCTTTACCAATTCAGTATTGGCATGTCCCTCATTGAAAAATTCAGAAGTTTACATGCTGTCTCCTACCTCACTGAAATATATTCTCAGTGTATGTACACAATATACATCATTCTGCAGTGAAGCTCAAATATCAAGTAAAGTAACAATTACCCTCATACATGCTACTTTTTCCAGTTAAAAATGACAACTTGAATAGATATTTAAACATTTACTAACAAAATATCACATCCTCCTCTCTGAACCCAACGATAAAGCCTCCAATGAAATGAACCCATTGTTCCCCTGCAACAGCTTCTCCCACAGGGGATCTTTGGTTAAACACCTGCTAGCAGAAGAATATAGACAGTCAGAAAAAAAGTTCACTGTTTACTACTTAAGTACATTTAAAAGTAGAAACTTTGACTTTTACTCAAGTGTGTACTTTCACTTAAACTTTCATGTTAGTCTAGCTTAGCAAAATTTTTTAGGAGAATTAATACAAAAACGAGTGATATGGCCATTCAGTTGTAAATGAAAGCCTGCATTTAGTAAGACGTTGTTTATAAATGTCTTTTGGTTTGGTTGTGAATGAATGACAGCATCTCTATAGCACAGCTCTATTACTAGGACATAAAGTGCTTTGGAATGACTGTATACATCATTCACAACGGGTGGCCCCAGCAGGAATCAAACTCCTAACCGTGACAGTGTTAGTGCCATGCTCGGAGTGCCAAGCACAAGACCCCAATGTTATGCGGGGCTCTGCTCATAGGCGGGCGGCTCGTAGTCCTGGTTGTAGAAGCAACCGTCGCCCTCCATGGAGACCCCCCTCCTCCCGCGTCACCCCAGCGAGGTGGCGGGTGGCGACCCTGACGAGGTGAGCCATGGTGGGGTGGCGGGGGGCCGGCAGGGGGGGGCTCCGGAGAAAAGCGCCAGGGGGCCGGGCCGAGAGGCGCCCCTGGGGCACCCCGGGAGGCGTGGGCATAGCCTTACGGACCACGGGGGAATAGGTGACGTGGGGGCGTAGCGTGGCGGGGGTCTGGGGGAGCTGTCGCCGGCCCCGGCGAGGCGTGCTGGTCCCCGACGTGGAGGGGACGGGACGTCCACTCACTGCCCTACACGAAAAGTGAAAAAGGCAAATAAAAAGAACGAACCACAAATTCAATGACATAAGAGAAGAGGATGAGATAGAGAGAGAGAAGAGAGAGAGAGAGAAGAGAGAGAGAAGAGAGAGAAGGAAAGCAAGATAACAAAATACAACAAGAGCCACAGTATGGAAGCAAATTAGTATTTGAATTTGATCAGACACCGAATTTATAGCATTGAAAATAATTACTTTGAAAACATGTATCTGAATTGAATTTATAGCATTGAAAATAATTACTTTGAAAACATGTATCTGAATTTTTTCAGACACCAAATTTATAGCATTGAAAATAATTACTTTGAAAACATGTATCTGATTTTTGAATTTTATCAGACACCGAATTTATAGCATTGAAAATAATTACTTTGAAAACATGTATCTAAATTTTTTCAGACACCGAATTTATAGCATTGAAAATAATTACTTTGAAAACATGTATCTGAATTTTTTCAGACACCGAATTTATAGCATTGAAAATAATTACTTTGAAAATCATGTATCTGAATTTTTTTGCTCCGAATTTACCTATGTGAAATAAAAATTCAATGTAAAAAATTCGAATGTATAATAAAATTCAATGTAAAAAAATTCGATGCATAATTGCGGTGTATAAAATTCGATGTAAAAACCATCATCCGGGCTACCCAGACAGGATAAGCAATCGAGCCTGGATGCAATCGAATTGACTTCTGGCCTATCACTGCACGGCTTTGTCAGTCATGTGATCACACCAACTCGGGAGAAAGATGGCGGTATATATACATACGTTGGGGAGAGAATATACATACGGTGGGGAGGAGACTGTACATTAGGAGGGGGTGGGTGGGAGAGAAATATACATACGGTGGGGAGAGAATATATACATACGGTGGGGAGGAGACTGTACATTAGGAGGGGGTGGGAGAAAATATATACATACGGTGGGGAGGAGACTGTACATTAGGAGGGGGTGGGTGGGAGGAGAGAAATATACATACGGTGGGGAGAGAATATATACATACGGTGGGGAGGAGACTGTATATTAGGAGGGGGTGGGAGAGAAATATACATATGGTGGGGAGAGAATATATACATACGGTGGGGAGGAGACTGTACATTAGGAGGGGGTGGGAGAGAATATATACATACGGTGGGGAGGAGACTGTACATTACGAGGGGGTGGGAGAGAAATATACATATGGTGGGGAGAGAATATATACATACGGTGGGGAGGAGACTGTACATTAGGAGGGGGTGGGTGGGTGGGAGAGAAATATACATATGGTGGGGAGAGAATATATACATAAGGTGGGTAGGAGACTGTCTATTATATGTATATTTCTCCCACCCACCCCCTCCTAATTTACAGTCTCCTCCCCACTGTATGTATATATTCTCTCCCCATCATATGTATATATTCTCTCCCCACCGTTCTCTTGGTGTAAAAAGTTTAAGACCAGGGTGAGGCCAGGCTATGGATGGCTTTGAAGGTGAGGAGTAGTGTTTTGAAGTTAATGCGTTCCTTGATCGGGAGCCAGTGGAGGGAGTGGAGGACAGGAGTGATGTGTTCGCGGGACCGGGTGTTAGTGAGGAGGCGGGCAACTGAGTTTTGGACCATCTGCAGTTTATGGAGGGAGCGGGAGGTGATGCCAGTGAAGAGGGAGTTACAGTAGTCCAGGAGGGAAAAGATGAAGGCGTGTATGAGGGATTCAGCAGCAGGGGGTAGAGGCAGTGACGGATTTTGGCAATGTTGCGGAGGTGAAAATATGAAGTTTTGACAATGGAGCGGACATGGGGTCAAATGAGAGGGTGGGGTCGAGGATGACACAGAGGTTGCGGACTAGGGGGGAGGGGTGATGGTGGAGTCATTGATGGTGAGCGTGATGTAATACAATAATTTATACTGTAGCATTACAAACCATTTGACAGCCAGGTCCTGCACCTCCGTTCTTGTCCTCTAGGAGCCATCGCAGCATGGCCAAGACCTTCCTCATCCAGCATACTGTCCGCGTGTAACTTATTGCCAGCGGAAGAGTGCAAGAATGCTTCCGCATTCGTCACCGCACGCCAGTACGGTAATGCGCCTTTCCTTTCGCCCCGCTCAGACAAATGCATGTAGTACATTGCAACACAATGCAGCATTTCCGCGGCTGTCTTTAACTAGCAGGACGCTAGTGGGCTAGTCGCTAAAATATATAATTGTACCAACACAGATATTAGGCAGTACACACATTGTCCTGCAATACATGTACAGTGAATGCACAGCTACATTCGCCATATATTTCTATCGCTGCTGCGGTCTACAGTGAAATGCAATATTATTATTATTATTGTAAAGATTATCATTACAATCGCAGCCTGGAGGCAATGTTACAAGTGTACGAGGGTTGTGTGCAAAGAGCACAGCCTCTCAATTTGCACAACGTGCACAAAATAATAATTGTAATGATCTTTACAATAATAATAATATTGCATTTCACTGTAGACCGCAGCAGCGATAGAAATATATGGCGAATGTAGCTGTGCATTCACTGTACATGTATTGCAGGACAATGTGTGTACTGCCTAATATCTGTGTTGGTACAATTATATATAAAACGATATATATATTTGAGCGACTAGCCCACTAGCGAGGCAACCTCCTGCACCATCGCAGCAGCGCCGAGCGTGGTGATACAAGCGGGCTGCTCTGAGGAAAGGAGCCCCTTCACGCTAGTGGGCTAGTCGCTCAAATATATATCGTTTTATATATAATTGTACCAACACAGATATTAGGCAGTACACACATTGTCCTGCAATACATGTACAGTGAATGCACAGCTACATTCGCCATATATTTCTATCGCTGCTGCGGTCTACAGTGAAATGCAATTTTATTATTATTGTAATGATCATTACAATTATTATTTTGTGCACGTTGTGCAAATTGAGAGGCTGTGCTCTTTGCACACAACCCTCGTACACTTGTAACATTGCCTCTCCAGGCTGCGATTGTAATGATAATCTTTACAATAATAATATTGCATTTCACTGTAGACCGCAGCAGCGATAGAAATATATGGCGAATGTAGCTGTGCATTCACTGTATGTATTGCAGGACATGTATTGTCATGCACATCTACATACAATATACTGTAGCATTACAAACCATTTGACAGCCAGGTCCAGCACCTCTCCGTTCTTGTCTTCTAGGAGCCATCGCAGCATGGCCAAGACCTTCCTCATCCAGCATACTGTCCTTCTGAAGGTCTGAAGTCATTAGTGGCCATGAACCTAGAGAGAGAGCGAGAATACGTTAGTAGATAGTCTAAGGCCAGTGATTCTCAATATTATTTTGCATATCTAGGACCTCTAATTTAGTCCATGTCATGCACATCTACATACAATATACTGTAGCATCCATCAACACAGGATGACCCTTTCCAGCTGTTGAAATGAAAGTCCCAGATTGAAAAGTATATATATACACAGTCACACACACAATAAAACATTTTATACATCACTTACAAGCATGACCACTTGAAGATCTTGAAGACTTGGTAGATCTTGACCGTCTTGGGAGAGAGAGAGAAGGCATTACAGGATGACTCTTTGAAAATGATGTCCCAGATTAAAAAGTATATATTATATATACAGTCACACACACAATAAAAAAAATGTATACATCACTTACGACCACTTGAAGTAGTTGTTCTTGAGCCGTCTTCTGCGTTCATCTCATTGATGAGATCCAGCACTGTAACAGTATATTTGCAACAATGAAATTATATATTGTATTACAACTCTATCAGCTGAGTAACAATATTCATCAAAGTGTTGCGTGTTACAGTGTAGGTTAGTTTATTAGTGCATGACAGTAGGGTTAGCATACTTTTCACACTATAAGCCCCACCTGAATGATAGCCAGTTAGCAGCTCCGGGTACAGTATGTACCCCAACGTTAGCTCTCATAACGTTAGCAGCTCCTGGTACAGTATAGGCAGGGCCGCCTCAGGGGGTGTGCGAGCAGTGCGGTCGCATAGGGCCTCGCGGGAAGGGGGGCCTCGCAAATTATTTTTTTTAAAAAAATTAAAAAAAAATATTTTTTATTTTTATTTTTTTTATTTTTTTTTGTTTTTTTTTTTTGCGGGGCCCCCCTTCCCGCGAGGCCCTTTTTCATCACAGACCTAAAATCTAGTTTAGCTTTTATGCTTATATATTTCACATTAGACACGTTTGTAGAATGTGTCTGACTTGTTCCTGGCTCTGCGGCTCTGCAGATACACTATTGGCTCTGCAGATATACTATTGGAGGCAGCTTTGAGGCTCTGCAGCAGAATTGGTTTCAATGAGGGGAGGGGTTACAGGTAAGGTAGAGTCTGACTATTTCGCGCGTGCAGCATTGGAGGTTATGCCAGCCAAGATGAAGAGGACATTGTTCGGCAGATGGACTGAAGATGAAAGTTGTTGCATGTTAGACAGTTCAGTCAGGCTAGCCATCCCAGCTAAAGACAGGGACAGCTAGTTAGCTTTAGCTACGTTATAATATTGAGTGCTAACGTGTGGTTCAGTCGGGATATAGCCATGATGATGTCGGCTAGTAGCTAGCTTAGCTAAAGGCTACACGAGGTACAGGGATTATCTAATTCAGCGCTATTCAGAGGAGCGAGGCGAGTGGATGTCTTTTCAAAAGAAGGAGAAGAGAACTTGTGAGCAGATAAATCTGTTAGGCAGCAATACGCCGAAAGGTGTCCAGTCTGCCGGAAAGTACTCGAAGAAGAAGAAGAAGAAATTACACCGTGGGCCAAGAAAGTCTCCTTCCAACTTTACCATTGGCGCCGCTGCCGCCGCATTGATACTGCGTTATGGTGAGTCAACCTATGATTATATACCCGCCGTGGACCTATCTATCTTTCTCTCTCTCTGGAGCCAAACTGGTCGACTAGCTAATACTACTAGTAGCTAACGGTGTGTGCCTGGTGAGAGCACCTGGCTGTATGTAGACAGTAGCCGCATAGCTTGTTAGCTGTTAGCTAACGCAGAAGCAAGCTATGCGGCTACTACATACAGCCAGGTGCCTGATTGAGCTAACTGTTAGCCAGTTAGCTGTTTAGCGTCAGCTGGGAACGTTCGTTTGATGCTATCAGTTAGCCTTGAGAATAGCAGGCCCTGGCACTCTGACTACGACATCATCTTTGACAGAAGATGTAGTCGGGCCTGCACCATGACAAGGCTCTGGCCATAGCTTTGTCCCGACAGCGAGAGGCCTTTCGTCAACGTGGAGACCTGTGTTGCGGCCTTTCGCCCTGCGTTCCTCGTGCAGGTAAGATTAATGAAAATGTCATGACATTACCCCACTCTTCCTTCCTTCCCCTCCCGAATGTTTTGTTAATAACGATGTTTTTTTCCAGGCAAAACATATGCTACTTCACAACATTTGGAGATACGACATGTTCTGTGTGTGAATGGTCGTTTGTGTAGCTTGGGTAGCGTTGGGCCGTTGGCCAAAGCTGTGTGTGGCCTGGTCACAGTACCTGGCTAGCCTATTTAGCTGATGTCGGCCATTGGCTCCTTGCTGCTTTGGTTTCTCTGGTATAGACCCTCTTCTTGTTGGATTTAAGTGTTGATCTTTGTCCTTTTGAATCTGTCATACATGCTCTAGTCTCTCTCTAACACACACACACATGACAAACACACATGTTCTCTCTCTCTCTCTCTCTCTCTTTCTAACACACACAGTCTGCCTATGGCGGCCTTTCTCGATGGCTAGGCTGTGCTCAAGGATCTTCAGTCACAGTGCTCAGGTATTCTGCCACTGTGTACTCTCTGTTTAGGGCCAAATAGCATTTCAATTTCTTTCCAATGTGTCTCTCTCTCTCTCTCTCTCTCTCTCTCTCTCTCTCTCTCTCTCTCTCTCTCTCTCTCTTGGATTTAAGTGTTGATCTTTGTCCTTTTGAATCTGTCATACATGCTCTAGTCTCTCTCTAACACACACACACACATGACAATCACACATGTTCTCTCTCTCTCTCTCTCTCTCTTTCTAACACACACAGTCTGCCTATGGCGGCCTTTCTCGATGGCTAGGCTGTGCTCAAGGATCTTCAGTCACAGTGCTCAGGTATTCTGCCACTGTGTACTCTCTGTTTAGGGCCAAATAGCATTTCAATTTCTTTCCAATGTGTCTCTCTCTCTCTCTCTCTCTCTCTGTACACTGTATATTGACTGTAGAACGGGAGCTCTCTCTCGCTCTCTCTTTTGCTATATGTTGACTGTATCATGCCCCGCCTCGGGCAGCGCTATTATTTAAGAATATGTTGACTGTATAAAAAAAAAAAAAAAAAAAAAAAAAAAATATATATATATATATATATATATTTTATTTTTTTTTATTTTTTTTTACCTTTGGGGGGGGGGGGGGGGGGGGGGGGGGGGCTCGCGTTAAATCTCGCACAGGGCCTCGTATTTCTCCCAGGCGGCCCTGAGTATAGGTATTAAAAGTTATCTCTCATAGTCATAACGTTAGCAGCTCCGGGTACAGTATGTACCCCAACGTTAGCTCTCATAACGTTAGCCAGTTAGCAGCTCCTGGTACAGTAGGTACCAAAAGTTAGCTCTCATAGTCATAACGTTAGCAGCTCCGGGTACAGTATGTACCCCAACGTTAGCTCTCATAACGTTAGCCAGTTAGCAGCTCCTGGTACAGTAGGAACCAAAAGTTAGCTGTCATAGTCATAACGTTAGCAGCTCCGGGTACAGTATACAACGTTAGCTAGTCATACCGTTAGCCAGTTAGCAGCTCCGGTATTTTACAGATCCCGCCAGTTTAATACTTTGGTTGCCTAAGGTTAAATTAATGATATACCATAGATTGCCAGCGCTATTTGTCTATGGAGAAAGTCCCCTTCTTTGCAGGGCTATAACTTTTTAAATTCTATTGCTACATTGCCATTATTAGGGCCCATTCAAAGTCCTATATGTATTGTTCATTGTGTAGCAACGTTAAACTTTTTCATTCACATATTCATAGTAAAGTATGGTCTAATGTATAAGTATGTTTTCATCTCTTTCTGCAGCTTTCTCCAGAACGTGATATATAGCCCCAAATGCATTATATTGATGATGAAATACAGTTTGATGGCAATCAGCGCGATATAAAAAATTCCAACTAGACGTACTTCTAGAAGTTACTACACGTCATCTGATGTTGACCGGATGGGCGAGGGGGCGTTTATAATTCCGTGGGCAGCGTTATACCAATCATCTAATGTGGGTCAAATGTTGATAATATCAGTTATTATCGAAGACGGTAACGTTACACGCTGAAACTCACCCCAGTCTCCGCGCGCCGTTGGGCGATCATCGTCGAGTAGAAATTGTATCATTATGGGATATATTATTACCCGGTCCATCTCCAGCTTGTATAATGGTATATACGTCCAAATCATGTTGTTTATCGAGTTATTGGCAATCGATCGCTATGTAGAGTGACGAGCTAGAGTGCCGGAACCTATCCCGAGTGGCCGGAAGTACTACGGACATCTAGCACAACCTCTACTGCGCTTCCTGTTAAGCGCTTGCGCCGATCGGCCACCAGATGGCGCTCCTGAACCGCCAGAGAGCTCAGTGGGTCCTGCTGGTGAATCTCAGGCCAGCGGAGGGACATTATGAATCCGATCGCAGATTTTTGAAATATTGATATAAAGACGACGTACAGCGTCCCCCGGCAACTTTAGCATGGCCAGCAAAGACGTCTAAAGACGCCCCCTGGCAGTCAAAGTGTTAATAATATTGAGCTAATAACGTTACAGTAGTCACTGAAAACACAGACTAAACAGCACACATTTATATCAGCGGCACGCATTACTTATAAATAATAAAAGATATGTGTTGCACAATTACCTGAGGAGAAGATGCAATTCCGTAGCTCACGACGTGGTGCAGGCTCTGTCTGTAGCGCGCTTCAATTCAAATTTCAAACCGGGATCCCCCACAATGCAACGCATCAGTGTTGCCAGATTTGAGAGTCAGCCTTAATCTGACAAACCTTTGATAATAATGGGCGGTTCGGATATTGTTAATCCGATCTGGCAACCATGCTATCCTTGTTTCTCCGCACAGACTGACCACGGTTTTGATTGATTGATTGAAAACTTTGTTAACAGATTGCAGAATGGGTACAATACAGTACAGCTCAACAATTGTTAAGGGCATGCAGACCAGAGAAAGACGTTCGTCTTGTTTACATCAGGGACCCCCATTTTCAATTCATCATAACATGACATGTGACATACAGATAGACACTTCTATACATTTATGACATACCAGATTTGCAAATACAGTAGGCCTACTGTTTGTGATACAAAAAGAGTCTAGAAAAGAGAGTATATATTTGACGTAGAACCGTACATTATAGGTGGGGGGGGGGGGGTAGGAGGGGTGGGGGGGCACACTGTACAACTGCACAAGCACAACTGTACATTGGAATATTGACAAAACCATGTTTGGTACTTTACTGTACATTGGAGGGGGTTGGGTTAGGACATTTACAGGGGCCAGTTTCGAATTGCAGTCTCCCGTAGGTGTTCTTTGAGAGTGTTTTGAAAGTGGGTAGTGATTCACATATTCCTTTACATCTTTGGGTAGGGCGTTCCACATTGATGTGGCATAATTGCGAAACGTGTTCCTGTTTGAGCCGAATCTGGGTTTAACATGATTTGTGGAGCTCCCTCTATGGTGTTGTGGTCGTGGTATTCACTGACCTTTGGGAAGTATTTTGATATGTACACATATATGGGTACCTTGATCGTGTATAGTGTATCTTGTAGACAGGCCCATTGCAAGTTGCTGCACTCTGTCGTCTACTCTAAGCCGTTGTCATGTGGGCAGGGGCGAGGTGGGTTCTAGGAGTAAGGTCAAGCATGTAGTCTGAAGCATGTAGTCTGACCAGTTTGTTTTGAGATGAATTGTGTAGCAGGGTCAAGTCAAGTCAAGTCAAGTCAAGAGTTTTAATTGTCACGGCATACAAGTATACAATGAAATGCGGGTGGTCTTGCCCGCAACGATGTGCAATACGTGGTACAACATATAATAGAATCCAATAAAAAAACAACATTGTGCAATAAACAGGTAACAGGTAACATATTTGTGACATCTCGGTATCTGTACATATTATTTACAGGGCATATAGGACACGGTCAAAGAACACCAGATCCAGGCGTACAACTAGAACCACCAGAACAGTGAATACGAGCAAAGTAACACGACTAACTGGTAACGACAGATACAGATTACAAAACATACAATTAAAAACTAAAAATCTCTAGAAAATCTAGTCAATTTACAAACCAATGAGCTTCTAGATACAGTAGAAAGGATATGCAGCCAGTATGAGCTTCTAGATACAGTAGAACAGATATGCAGCCAGTATGAGCTTCTAGATACAGTAGAACAGATATGCAGCCAGTATGAGCTTCTAGATACAGTAGAACAGATATGCAGCCAGTATGATCTTCTAGAGACAGTAGAACAGATATGCAGCCAGTATGAGCTTCTAGATACAGTAGAACAGATATGCAGCCAGTATGAGCTTCTAGATAAGACAGTAGAACAGATATGCAGCCAGTATGAGCTTCTAGACAGACAGTAGAAGAGATATGCAGCCAGTATGAGCTTCTAGATACAGTAGAACAGATATGCAGCCAGTATGAGCTTCTAGATACAGTAGAACAGATATGCAGCCAGTATGAGCTTCTAGATACAGTAGAACAGATATGCAGCCAGTATGAGCTTCTAGATAAGACAGTAGAAGAGATATGCAGCCAGTATGAGCTTCTAGATAAGACAGTAGAAGAGATATGCAGCCAGTATGAGCTTCTAGATAAGACAGTAACAGTAGAACAGATATGCAGCCAGTATGAGCTTCTAGACAGACAGTAGAAGAGATATGCAGCCAGTATGAGCTTATAGATACAGTAGAACAGATATGCAGCCAGTATGAGCTTCTAGATACAGTAGAACAGATATGCAGCCAGTATGAGCTTCTAGATACAGTAGAACAGATATGCAGCCAGTATGATCTTCTAGAGACAGTAGAACAGATATGCAGCCAGTATGAGCTTCTAGATACAGTAGAACAGATATGCAGCCAGTATGAGCTTCTAGATAAGACAGTAGAAGAGATATGCAGCCAGTATGAGCTTCTAGATAAGACAGTAGAAGAGATATGCAGCCAGTATGAGCTTCTAGATAAGACAGTAGAAGAGATATGCAGCCAGTATGAGCTTCTAGATAAGACAGTAGAAGAGATATGCAGCCAGTATGAGCTTCTAGATAGACAGTAGAACAGATATGCAGCCAGTATGAGCTTGTTGCATACTCATGTTAAACAGTTGGCATTAGTGCAGAATTGAACTAAAACTGTCTCATAGGAACGGATTCTGGAATGGCATTTTGAATAAATGACTAAATGACATAAATGAAAGCTCTCATCGACTCCGACAGATTGCTAGTCATTCATAATGGCATCGAAAGACTGTCCAAATTACCTGTGTTGTGTTAGCTTGTGTTAGCTTGGGGAGCTGCGGTCTGTGTTGTGTTAGCTTGGGGAGCTGCAGTCTGTGTTGTGTTAGCTTGTGTTAGCTTGGGGAGCTGCGGTCCATGTTGTGTTAGCTTGTGTTAGCTTGGGGAGCTGCAGTCTGTGTTGTGTTAGCTTGTGTTAGCTTGGGGAGCTGCAGTCTGTGTTGTGTTAGCTTGTGTTAGCTTGGGGAGCTGCGGTCCATGTTGTGTTAGCTTGTGTTAGCTTGGGGAGCTGCGGTCCATGTTGTGTTAGCTTGTGTTAGCTTGGGGAGCTGCGGTCCATGTTGTGTTAGCTTGTGTTAGCTTGGGGAGCTGCAGTCTGTGTTGTGTTAGCTTGTGTTAGCTTGGGGAGCTGCGGTCCATGTTGTGTTAGCTTGTGTTAGCTTGGGGAGCTGCATTCTGTGTTGTGTTAGCTTGTGTTAGCTTGGGGAGCTGCGGTCCATGTTGTGTTAGCTTGTGTTAGCTTGGGGAGCTGCAGTCTGTGTTGTGTTAGCTTGTGTTAGCTTGGGGAGCTGCGGTCCATGTTGTGTTAGCTTGTGTTAGCTTGGGGAGCTGCAGTCTGTGTTGTGTTAGCTTGTGTTAGCTTGGGGAGCTGCGGTCCATGTTGTGTTAGCTTGTGTTAGCTTGGGGAGCTGCAGTCTGTGTTGTGTTAGCTTGTGTTAGCTTGGGGAGCTGCGGTCCATGTTGTGTTAGCTTGTGTTAGCTTGGGGAGCTGCGGTCCATGTTGTGTTAGCTTGTGTTAGCTTGGGGAGCTGCGGTCCATGTTGTGTTAGCTTGTGTTAGCTTGGGGAGCTGCAGTCTGTGTTGTGTTAGCTTGTGTTAGCTTGGGGAGCTGCAGTCTGTGTTGTGTTAGCTTGTGTTAGCTTGGGGAGCTGCGGTCCATGTTGTGTTAGCTTGTGTTAGCTTGGGGAGCTGCAGTCTGTGTTGTGTTAGCTTGTGTTAGCTTGGGGAGCTGCGGTCCATGTTGTGTTAGCTTGTGTTAGCTTGGGGAGCTGCGGTCCATGTTGTGTTAGCTTGTGTTAGCTTGGGGAGCTGCAGTCTGTGTTGTGTTAGCTTGTGTTAGCTTGGGGAGCTGCGGTCCATGTTGTGTTAGCTTGTGTTAGCTTGGGGAGCTGCAGTCTGTGTTGTGTTAGCTTGTGTTAGCTTGGGGAGCTGCGGTCCATGTTGTGTTAGCTTGTGTTAGCTTGGGGAGCTGCAGTCTGTGTTGTGTTAGCTTGTGTTAGCTTGGGGAGCTGCAGTCCATGTTGTGTTAGCTTGTGTTAGCTTGGGGAGCTGCAGTCCATGTTGTGTTAGCTTGGGGAGCTGCGGTCCATGTTGTGTTAGCTTGTGTTAGCTTGGGGAGCTGCAGTCTGTGTTGTGTTAGCTTGTGTTAGCTTGGGGAGCTGCGGTCCATGTTGTGTTAGCTTGTGTTAGCTTGGGGAGCTGCAGTCTGTGTTGTGTTAGATTGGGGAGCTGCAGTCTGTGTTGTGTTAGCTTGGGGAGCTGCGGTCCATGTTGTGTTAGCTTGGGGAGCTGCTAACTATAGAGGCCATAACCACAGTATTACATATACTCTTGTTAGCTTTATGAGGCTACATCAACACGCTCCTATGAGTGCAGCATGTTAGCTTTATGAGGCTACATCAACATCCTATGAGTGCAGCTATAATGTTAGCTTTATGAGGCTACATCAACATGCAGGCTCCTATGAGTGCAGCTAATGTTATGAGGCTCTGCCCCCCCTCCACTCCTCTAACACCCACCTCGCTCTGCCCCCCCCCCTCCACTCCTCTAACATTTTATTTATAAATTTTATTATTATTATTTATTTGTTGCCATTAAAATAATAGGCAAGCATAGGGCTAAAACATTTTCATAAACAATAATATAATTTTTTGTTATTTGGTTATAAGAAGGGCTTTTCTATGCATTTGTCTGATTGATTGATTGATTGAAAGCTTTATTGACAGACTGCAGAGTGGGTACAGTACAGCTGTATTCACTTGTTGCGGTGGTCTCAACGGAACAATTTTGATTGACAGTCGATTCTGCCAATCACACCGCTGTTGTGTGTGGGGGCGGCGTCGCTTGACTGAAACTTTGGCTCTGCCCCGGCAACCATTGCCGAGCCAGAGCCGGTTTATCTTTGGCGAGCCCGAGTCGGCTCTGCCCCGGCAACCATTGCCGTGCCAGAGCCGGTTTATCTTTGGCGAGCCCGAGTCGGCTCTGGCACGGCAAGCCGAGCCGGGCCAGAGCCGGTTTATCTTTGGCGAGCCCGAGTCGGCTCTGCCCCGGCAACCATTGCCGAGCCAGAGCCGGTTTATCTTTGGCGAGCCCGAGTCGGCTCTGCCCCGGCAACCATTGCCGTGCCAGAGCCGGTTTATCTTTGGCGAGGCCGAGTCGGCTCTGGCACGGCAAGCCGAGCCGGGCCAGAGCCGGTTTATCTTTGGCGAGCCCGAGTCGGCTCTGCCCCGGCAACCATTGCCGTGCCAGAGCCGGTTTATCTTTGGCGAGCCCGAGTCGGCTCTGGCACGGCAAGCCGAGCCGGGCCAGAGCCGGTTTATCTTTGGCGAGCCCGAGTCGGCTCTGCCCCGGCAACCATTGCCGTGCCAGAGCCGGTTTATCTTTGGCGAGCCCGAGTCGGCTCTGGCACGGCAAGCCGAGCCGGGCCAGAGCCGGTTAATCTTTGGCGAGCCCGAGTCGGCTCTGCCCCCCGGCAACCATTGCCGTGCCAGAGCCGGTTTATCTTTGGCGAGCCCGAGTCGGCTCCGCCCCGGCAACCATTGCCGGGCCAGAGCCGGTTTATCTTTGGCGAGCCCGAGTCGGCTCTGCCCCGGCAACCAGAGCCGGGCCAGAGCCGGTTTATCTTTGGCGAGCGCGAGTCGGCTCTGCCCCGGCAACCATTACCGCGCCAGATCCGGCTCATCGTTGGCGTGCCGTGCCAGACATATGCTGAGTGTGCCGACCGGTAGCCGGAATTGGGCCGAGTATGCTGGCCACCTGGGACACCTGTGTGTATATATTAAGCGAGTTTTTTTTTTTTAGGGCCCTTTTCGGGCGGGGGGCCCCCTTTTTATGCTTTTTGGGGGGTTTTGGTGATCAAATATTGAATATTGAACTATAATAATCAGTGCAGGAGCTCACTTATCTTTGAAAGACACTTTTATCACTGACTTAAAAGGCCCATACATCTCCATAAATGTTCAGGGGGGAGGGAATAAGTGCTTACCCTACAGACCCCAAGAAGTGCTGTATATTCTGTATTGTTTAATATAAATGCATTTTTTATTCCAATCCCGATTTGTATTTGAGATTCCCAAATCCCATCGGACTTGACTTTTTTGTGTCCCTCAATGAGTGTAATACCAGCATTCAACAGCAGTTTCTATCATGATCATCATCACCACCCACGCTATGCATAAAATATATAGGTCCGCGGAGAGGCATGCTGAGGAGGCCTTGCAAACTGCAATGGAATATGGGGCATCTCTCTCTCTTTACCTAATATTTTGATTCTATCCTGACATTTTCAGTTGGAAGGGCAGTCTATGCGTAACAGTAAAAAAAAAAAAAGGGTTTTTCAAAAAGGGCACTTTTTTGATGATGCTCAAAAAGGCAGGTGCTCAGGCACCCCTTGGCCTCTATGTGTGCACGTGCCTGATCATACACCACAAAAGAGGATATTCTTGCCATTTGCATTTGTGGTTGTATTTCTCTAGAATGAGAGAGAGAGAAATGAGAGAGAGAGAGAGAGAGAGAGAGAGAGAGAGAGAGAGAGAGAGAGAGAGAGAGAGAGAGAGAGAGAGAGAGAGAGAGAGAGAGAGAGAGAGAGAGAGAGAGAGAGAGAGAGAGAGAGAGAAAGAAAGAAAGAAAGAAAGAAAGAAAGAAAGAAAGAAAGAAAGAAAGAAAGAAAGAAAGAAAGAAAGAAAGAAAGAAAGAAAGAAAGAAAGAAAGAAAGAAAGAAAGAAAGAAAGAAAGAAAGAAAGAAAGAAAGAAAGAAAGAAAGAAAGAAAGAAAGAAGAAAGAAAGAAAGAAAGAAAGTGTACATGTCCACGGATGTGCGCTTGCCATAGTGATTGATGACACTTCACAGGCATGTCTTTAGTATAGGTTAGAAAGCAACCTGGGTTCTCAGACAGAGAGAGAGAGAGAGAGAGAGAGAGAGAGAGAGAGAGAGAGAGAGAGAGAGAGAGAGAGAGAGAGAGAGAGAGAGAGAGAGAGAGAGAGAGAGAGAGAGAGAGAGAAAGCTCCCGTCTGGTAGAGATTTGGGCTCTACTGAGCCTACCTTTCTAGTTGAAACGTTGCAATTTTTACATCATGCGTAAGCTGTCAACTAGCGAGATGCGTTGTTACAGAGCTGGTTACAGAGCTGGTCCACACTGCTATTATGAAATGACCCGAAATTTATGTAAGCTTGTCAACTAAAGCGGTCCGTGTTTAATAATAATAATAATAATGACTTGGATTTATATAGCGCGACAGCGCGGGTGAGCAAACTCGTCACACAGCAGCCAGTGATCATTCATACCTCGTATACACAGACGCACTCTGCCATACAGTAGTTAATGTTAAATAAAGCCCATTTGAATTGAGAGAGAGCGTGTGTGTGTGTATGTAAGCTTTTTATTTTTTTATCTGAGAGAATGTCCGCGAATGTCACGCAGGAGAGGAGAAACGACTGCAAAAAGTCGAGTCCCGTGGATATTATTGCAACAGATAATTCATACATTATTATGTTTAGAATTTGGATGGGGGGGTAGGCTCTGATACCAGTCTCACGCCTCTGCGGGGGTGTAACACCTATTCACAGCGCACACGCCGCTATTGTGTGTGTGCGCGCGTCCATGTATGTGCGTTTCGTGACGTGCTGTAGTACTTATCGCAAATGGAGATTATTACAATCATGCCATCTAGCAAGAATTAAATGTATTTACAAGTCGTATTAGGCTTAGCAAGTTGGGGGACGTATACCTTATGTTGTGAAGGATCAGATTAAACCGAATATGTATATTTATTTATATATATATATATTTAATTGTATTTGTATATCGTTTGATATCCCCTGTATATTCCTTGTACAATATGCATTGAATATCCCCGTTTCTACTAAACAGCCCATAGTAGTTTCATTCTACCATTGGACGAGAACCTGGCGCCAGGTTGCCATACCCCTAGGTCCAAGTTCAATCGTGCCGCCTAACATGTCGAGGCAACCCCCGGTTCCGCGCAGTAATATGTCGGGCGAAATACGAATGGTACTATTTGTTCATAGCGCATATATATATATATGGCGCTCGTAAAGTAGAACTTTCTTTTAGTCCAGTTCTTTACCCTCCAACAGAGTGACAGACGCAAAAGCCTCCCCACGACGCACGTGCGGTGTAGTAAGGCCTACTTGGCCCAGAATAGGCATTGAGATATCGTGTAGATTAATAGTTGAACGGTCATAGTTTGGCACCATACCGTCGAGTTGGACGTATTCTATTAAGCTAATAATAGTCTATTTATGTATGGTGCATCGTTCGGTTAGAGTTCTACAGTTATCAGTACCCCCATCGTTCCTGACGTTATCTGGACGCTTAACCAGGCTGGTCAGACCCCTAGTGGTGATTGCATCCGAGGAGCTCCGGGCCAAGAGCGACTGGACCTGTATATTGGATTACTCTACCCAGACGACGGCGAGCCTTCCACGGCTTGGATTATGCTTTGTGTGCTTTGATTATTCCATGGATAAAGGCCAACACTGCCGAGTGTTGGAATTACCCCCCGGAGAGGACTCCAGGTGAGACGGCGCTCTACACGTGAGGTCGCCTCACGTCTCTCCGTTGTGGACCGGCAGATACCGTTCCACAGAGGGTCCAGCTGTATTCGTCTGCGGCCCGAGGTTCTGTGGGCACCGTGTCCAAGACTTTGGATTCTCCCAAGACACCGTCGGCCAGATGGGATACCGCCAGCGGCTTCTCTAACCCCCCCCTCCTACTGTCTTACAACCAGCGGGACCCCCCCCCCCCCTTAGTGTATCCAGCTATAATCATTTAAGTACCATCGCTATCATTTCCTAAATATTCCAGGTTGTATACTTACTCCCTGCGCAACCAGAGATTGGACATTCAATGTTGATTTACCTACGAATACTCATTTGCCATAAAAGTGCATATTCCATATTTCAAATCATAAATGTAATTAAGTGATCGTTGTATACACCCTTTGCTGTATTAAACTTTCGATTTGGTACATTTGTGTTGGTTCGTTTCATCAGGTGGGAAAGTGTTCATCATACTTATATCTTGTACTGGGTGGCCAGAAGTTAAAGTACATGAGGTAGTGGTATTAAATATCATATCTAACAATACAGTCAGGGAATTGTACCCCTCAGTTACAATTGGTCCTTCGAGCCGGAGGGTAACTAGTGTAATATTAATATAGTGTTATTAATATCGAAATGGCCTATGATGAACACTCCACGAAACGATCCTCCTAACCTAGAACGCCCGCGGCGCAGACGACAGACACCTCAGTACTTAGAGGCTTACACTGTCAGTCAACTACCTAGCCTTCGACAAACGGTAAACGTGGTAAAAGTAGAAAGTAAAATTATGTCTGACCTTAACGACCAGGTTTCCCCGACCACAGAGGCCCTAGCAGGTCCTAATGTAACTGACCAAGCCCACGGTGGGGACCAGGAGGGAATTGACATGCCTTTACCCCCCGCCACTACTAAAGAAGTAGTCCCCGACAACCCCCGGGAGGAAGACAACCCTACAGAGAGAGAACTCTGCACGGAGGAAGAGGAGGAGAGCGCCGAGGAACTAGAGCTCCAGGACTCCCCAACGAGTACCCCCAGGAGCGGCTCACGCAGGAGCGGCTCACCTCCACTACCGCCTTCCCCCAACGAAGCGGAGAGGACACTACAACAGGCGTTCCTCGTCAGCCTGACAGCCTCCGCCGAGCGCGATCGGCTCCAAGCACAGATGCTTGGCGAGCGCGAACACCTCCAAGCGCAGCAACGGAGCGAAGAACAGCGCACACGTCTGGAGATGAGACGTTTCCAGATGGAAGAGAATATGGCAAGAGACCGGGCCGACGCCCAGCGCGCCGCTGCCGGTGCCCAAAGAGAAACAGAGCGCGCCGCCGCCGACTCCCAGCGCGCCGCTGCCGGTGCCCAAAGAGAAGCAGAGCGCGCCGCCGCCGACGCCCAGCGCGCCGCTGCCGATGCCCAAAGAGACGCAGAGCGCGACAGGATACAAGCCGAGCGCGACAAGCAACAAGCGCAGCTAATGGAGCAGCTGATCAAAAGGACAACTCCCTCTCCCTCCGCCAGGGGCTCAAGGAACTCGTCGAGACAACAGTCAAGAGCAGCGTCACCGCAACGAGCAAGCGACCCTGAACTTGACCAACAGACCGAGTCTAGACCCCCCGCAGACCCCCTTCCCATACCGGTCCAAGCGAGACCCAGCTACAAGGAAGGAGCGGCCTACACTGCGGAGAAGCTAAATAAACGATTACAGGATCTGGAAGATTTGATAGAAGAAGAAGAGGGAGAAGAGGAGAACCAAGCCCGACGACAGCACAGTACTCCACCGGACCAGGAGGTCCCATACAGTCCAGGCTATACCCCCGCGGCGCTGCGCTACAGACCCCCGACTCTATTCACGGGTGAGCACGACGCACGACCAGCCCCGAGGAACAGTACCTGGACCAGCGGGCCATGGTACCCTGCCAGTACCAGCCCACAGCGAGGCGCAAGAGGGGACTCACCCAGGAGGTCTCTCCCCCAACGCTCGCCGATGTATCAGCCATCCACGGCGTCATACAACGCCACGCCGTCATTCCCAGACTTCGCCTATGAGAGTCGAGCACAGTACACGGAGCTCCGGATGTGCTTAGAGACAATGATGGTGGATGTCGCTGATGAACGCCACAAGTATGCAATACTACTGAAGCACCTGAAAGTACCGCGAGCGCACAATATAGCGCTAGCCTATGCTACCTCCTCGACCCCATACACAGCGGCCCTTGCAGCGCTGGATCAGAGATATGGACGTATATGGGATTACGTAATCCAGGAGATAAGGCATATTGACCGCCTACCCCCAGCCACAGACAATCGCTCACTGGATGACCTGTCAATCAAAGTGCAGTCCCTGGTGGGGATGCTGGGAGCTCAACGGGAGAAGGGCATGCATGAGCTATACGCCAACTCTAACGTTGAGAGGATTTTGGAGAAGCTGCCACCCGCAAGACAGGAGCGCTTTAGGCGGCAGAGGGACTACCGAGATCCCGATGGCCCCGAGCCATCCCTCCTTGATCTGGCCGACTTCCTGGCGAGAGAGGTCAGCAGCTTACGACTGGACACCTTCGGGCGGAGCACGCCAAGCTCCAGAGAGGGACCCAGGAGAATAAATGATGGAAGAAGATCGGTGACTGTCATGCACCAATCAGAGTCAGTACCGAGCAGTAAGAGTCACAGCACCCCCTCGAGAAAGGAGAAGTGGAAGATAGCGTGTCCCTACTGTGAGAAAGAACACTGGCTGTCACAATGTGACTCATTCACAAAGATGAATGCAGAAGAAGTGAGCCAATGGATAAAGTCCAACCGGCGCTGTTATCGATGTGCGCGGCCCCACATGGCAGCCGAATGCCGCCTAAAGAAAAGGTGCAGCCGGTGCGATGGAGCCCATCTAGATATACTACACGATAGTAACGGAAGACGGCCTATACCTGCACCACGGAGCGGCACCAAGGCAAGTGTCATGTACATTGACCCCGCCAGCAGCAACGGAGCTCAAGTGCTCTTAAAGGTAGTCCGTGTGACATTGAGCTACCAAGATAAAGTCATGGACACTTACGCCGTCCTTGATGACGGGTCAGAGAAGACCCTTCTGCTCGCCTCCGCTGCGACCCAGCTGGGACTGCGGGGGAGCAAGAACGAAATGACGATTCGGACAATAAGAAGAGATTTAAAGACGATAAAGGGCGAGAATGTCTCCTTCACTATCGCAGCCAACGGGCAGCCAGAGCGACGGTACAAGATCACAAATGCTTTCACCAGCCAAGAAATAGGACTATCGCAGTACACCTACCCTGTCACCAAGTTGATGGATAAATATGTGCACCTGCGCCAATTACCTATCCCGCTCATAGACGGCGCTACCCCGACCCTGTTGATAGGCTCCGACCATGCAGAACTCATAGTCCCGATTGACCGGGTCCATACAGGCCCCCGAGGCTGTCCTGCAGCAGTCGAGACCCGCCTAGGATGGACATTACAAGGCCCCCTCGCTAAATCTCTCAACCGAACGGCAGCCACTAGCTGCCTCCACTCCAGAGCGACAGCAGGAGACACCACACTCCTGCAGCCTGTCGAGAAGAAGATTGACTGGCGACGCCGAGCGCTGCTCCGCGCCTCTCTGATCAAAGACGGCTTTGATCTCCGGCAGCAGGCCAGCAGCGACCCCCCAGTATTGTTTGCACTACAGAAACACGTCATAGAGGACCCAGCAGCAGATGAAGAGGTCCAACACAGTGTGAAGAACAGTTTCTACGTGGACAACTGTTTACAAAGCGTCTCGACTCAAGAAGAAGCCGAGGCTCTCCTGATCAAGTTACGCGCCTCCCTAATCAAAGGCGGCTTTGATCTCAGGCAGTGGGCCAGCAGCGACCCGCAAGTATTGCGCAGCCTCTCCTCCGCGGACAAGGCTGCCAGCAGCGAGACCTGGATGGCGACAATCCCAGGAGAAGCCCAAGAAATGACACTAGGATTAGTCTGGCGCTTCAAAACAGACTCGCTCCACTATAGACACAAACCCTTGGCTCCAGAGCAAGGAAGGTCGGCGGCGATACCGACCACCAGACGGAGTGTGTACAGAACACTCGCCAGACAATATGACCCGTTGGGATGTATTCTACCTTACACCACCAGGGCAAAGATGATTGTACGAGCACTATGGGACAAGGACCACGGCTGGGACGACCCAATACCCGCACACCTTGCCTCAACATGGAGAGAGTGGGAGACGGAACTCCGCTCACTCCCAGGTGTCAATATACGCCGCAGCTACTTCCCATCCACAGTGAGGCCAGAGACATGCGAGATTGAGCTACACGTCTTCAGCGACGCCTCCGAAGTAGCCTACGGATCGGTGGCCTATTTGCGTGCCCAAGAGATGGGAGGAAAGATACACACTGCTTTCATACTGGCCCGCTCAAGAATAGCCCCACGTAAGCAACAATCTATCCCACGTCTAGAGCTCTGCGCAGCCCTCGCAGGAGCGCATCTAGCCACGTTAATCCAACGTGAACTCACCATTCCGGTGCATAGAACAATCTTGTGGTCAGATTCCACGACAGTACTCACATGGATTAAGTCTGATTCATGCAGATACAAAGTCTTCGTGGGAGTCAGAGTCACTGAGATTCAAGAATTAACAGAAGAAGCAAGCTGGAGGTATGTGGACACCAAACACAACCCAGCTGACGTCATCACCCGGGGAATGTCTCTGGATGATCTAACCCGTCGCAACATCTACAGTGACGGACCAGCATTCCTCAAACTCCCGGAAGGAGATTGGCCTACGCCCACCCCGAGGGAAGCAAGTAACGAGGAGGCTGAGAACAAGAAACCTATGTTCTGTGGACTGAGCACTGTCGCCTCCACAGACCCCAACATAGATGACTGCATTACCCTAGAGAGTGCGCAACAAAGAACATTCCTGCGGCACCACCCAGAGATTCAGTCCACCACTGACATGTCAGCAGCTGACTACGAAGAAGCAGAACTTCTTCTACTACAACGAGCCCAGAGAGACTCGTTCCCCGATGAGCTAGACTGTCTACAGGGAGGAAACCCCGTCCCATCAGACAGCAGACTGATTCACCTGGCACCAGAGAGTGACGCCCATAATCTCATCAGAGTGGGTGGTCGCCTGCGGAGAGCCCCCGATCTACCAGATGACATTAAGTACCCGATCGTCTTGAACAGCCGACACAAGGTCACAGAGCTGATCATAAAGAAATACGACGAGGATGTACACCACGCAGGAGCAGAGAGAGTCTTCGCGGAGATCAGACGTCGTTATTGGATATTGCAAGGGAGAGAAGCAGTACGGCGCTTCCAGCGAACCTGTCTAGACTGCCGTAAGTGGCGCGCGCAGCCCAGCATACCACGGATGGCTGACCTACCCCCCTGTCGCCTCCGAATCGGCGACAAGCCATTCCACTCCACAGGCATGGACTGTTTTGGCCCGTTGTATATAAAGAGAGGAAGAGGCACCGAGAAGCGGTGGGGTATTGTATTCAAATGCATGACCACCAGAGCGATACATATCGAGCTCCTTCCGACCATGAGCACAGACTCATTCCTTATGGCCTTCCGGAGATTCACATCACGGAAAGGAAAACCGTCTACATTGTTGTCTGATCACGGGACCAACTTCAAAGGCGGAGAAAGAGAGCTGAGAGAGAGCTTCCATGCTATGGGCCCAGAACTTAAGACCCACCTCGCTCCAGCCCAGATTGACTTCCAGTTTAATCCCCCGAACGCACCCCACTTCGGTGGAACCTGGGAACGAGAAGTACGTTCTATAAAGACAGCCCTGTATGCCGTACTTGGAGCCCAGACTGTGGCAGAGGAAGTCCTAATGACAGTCCTCACGGAGATCGAGGGAGTATTGAACTCAAAGCCCCTCGGTTACGTCTCCAGTGATGTAGCAGATGTCGACCCAGTCACCCCCAACACACTCCTAATGGTGCGGCTGGACCCCGCGCTACCCCAGACAATGTACAGGCCCGAAGAAGCGAACGGCCGAAGAATGTGGAGGTACAGCCAAGTACTAGCTGACAAGTTTTGGAGCAGCTTCCTACTTCACTACCTACCGTCTCTACAGACCCGCCAGAAGTGGGTAAAGGAGAGAGACAATTTGACAGAAGGAACAGTCGTCATGATAATTGACCAGTCACTACCCAGAGCTATGTGGCCGGCTGGCCGCGTAAGCAAAGTGATCAACGGTGCCGATGGCAAGGTCCGAGCAGCTGAAGTACTCGTCCAAGGGTGCACCTACACACGTCCCGTGGCGAGGCTCATAGAACTGCCCCGACTCCCAGATACTATCGATGATGACCATGACCCCATGACTTTGTGAGTTGACTGACCCTTACAGCGGACCTTGAGTGGTAGACAGTGCGGTTAATCTGTCTCTGCTTAGCTAATTAGGTGGGACTAATTAGGGGGCGGCTGTTGTGAAGGATCAGATTAAACCGAATATGTATATTTATTTATATATATTTAATTGTATTTGTATATCGTTTGATATCCCCTGTATATTCCTTGTACAATATGCATTGAATATCCCCGTTTCTACTAAACAGCCCATAGTAGTTTCATTCTACCATTGGACGAGAACCTGGCGCCAGGTTGCCATACCCCTAGGTCCAAGTTCAATCGTGCCGCCTAACATGTCGAGGCAACCCCCGGTTCCGCGCAGTAATATGTCGGGCGAAATACGAATGGTACTATTTGTTCATAGCGCATATATATATATGGCGCTCGTAAAGTAGAACTTTCTTTTAGTCCAGTTCTTTACCCTCCAACAGAGTGACAGACGCAAAAGCCTCCCCACGACGCACGTGCGGTGTAGTAAGGCCTACTTGGCCCAGAATAGGCATTGAGATATCGTGTAGATTAATAGTTGAACGGTCATAGTTTGGCACCATACCGTCGAGTTGGACGTATTCTATTAAGCTAATAATAGTCTATTTATGTATGGTGCATCGTTCGGTTAGAGTTCTACAGTTATCAGTACCCCCATCGTTCCTGACGTTATCTGGACGCTTAACCAGGCTGGTCAGACCCCTAGTGGTGATTGCATCCGAGGAGCTCCGGGCCAAGAGCGACTGGACCTGTATATTGGATTACTCTACCCAGACGACGGCGAGCCTTCCACGGCTTGGATTATGCTTTGTGTGCTTTGATTATTCCATGGATAAAGGCCAACACTGCCGAGTGTTGGAATTACCCCCCGGAGAGGACTCCAGGTGAGACGACGCTCTACACGTGAGGTCGCCTCACATCTCTCCGTTGTGGACCGGCAGATACCGTTCCACAGAGGGTCCAGCTGTATTCGTCTGCGGCCCGAGGTTCTGTGGGCACCGTGTCCAAGACTTTGGATTCTCCCAAGACACCGTCGGCCAGATGGGATACCGCCAGCGGCTTCTCTAACCCCCCCCTCCTACTGTCTTACAACCAGCGGGACCCCCCCCCCCCCCCTTAGTGTATCCAGCTATAATCATTTAAGTACCATCGCTATCGTTTCCTAAATATTCCAGGTTGTATACTTACTCCCTGCGCAACCAGAGATTGGACATTCAATGTTGATTTACCTACGAATACTCATTTGCCATAAAAGTGCATATTCCATATTTCAAATCATAAATGTAATTAAGTGATCGTTGTATACACCCTTTGCTGTATTAAACTTTCGATTTGGTACATTTGTGTTGGTTCGTTTCATCAGGTGGGAAAGTGTTCATCATACTTATATCTTGTACTGGGTGGCCAGAAGTTAAAGTACATGAGGTAGTGGTATTAAATATCATATCTAACAATACAGTCAGGGAATTGTACCCCTAAGTTACACCTTACATGTCAAAGCACTAGAAATGGCAATTTTTCTATTTTTATCGATTTCTGAAAAGATGTCCTTTTTGAGCATTTAAGAGGGATTCTAATTTCTTTTGTTGTCCGCCGACGGGTTCAAAGCTCCAGCGTGACCCCTAAGGGTTAAAGGAACACTCCCGGGCGCTCCAGTAGCACATCATATAGCACGCTGAGTTGCGAAGCGGTCGTCCCGGGTTCGTTTCCCAGTCCCGGCGACCATTTGCCGCATGTCTTCCCTACCTCCTCCCATTCTCCCTCTCTCCTCTATCGGTCCTGCATGGCCAGAAAAAGCTGTAAAACGCTAATAAAGATCATTTTAAAGGAACACTCACAACATCTTCAGACAAAAACACGTCTATGAGTTTCATCTCTTGTGTCTCAACTAGCCCCAGAGAGATGTCCACAGGTGCATGCTAGCCTAGCTTAGGACTGGAAGCAGTAGAGAGCAGCTTATCTAGCTCCGTCAAAAGTGAAGGGAAACCACTTCCAAAACTGACGCGCAGAGATTAAATTGATTGATTGATCGGTCTGACTCTGGGAAAGATGGCAAAGAAGTGTATTTTCCTAAATGTTTTAGTGTTGTCATTTTGTTTTTTACTTTCCTAGAGTATCAACGGTGTGTGGGTGAATGGGAAACGCATACTTGCTGAGAAAGCCACGTGCGTAAGCCTCGGGGACTCGATAAAACTTGGGGTTCCGGTTACCAACACCAGATATGAGTATGAATACATACTCGTTAGGCAACCCATCAAAGACCTCAAACCCCATCTAGCAAAAGAACATGATGAGAGCACTTGTACAGCCTCCGTGCCCAAGAAGACTAAGAGGAAATGGAACCCGGACGAAGTGGAGCTTTCCACCTCATCCAAGCCCAAGCTCTACCGCATCGCCACTCCTGACAAGGCGTTTGCCCAGCCTTGCCCTCCCGCGGAGCAGCGGCAGCCAGAACACACTGGAACCAGCACTCTTGCTCCAGAGTCCTCTGGCTGTCCTGATGACCTAGACAACTTGCAGAGGTATGTCGTGCTCTGATTCATCTCGAGGTGGGAATCGCGTTACACGTTGCATAGGCCACACTTGAATAATCTTGGGAATTGGCATAACGACTAACATTGGGATGGGAGAAAAATCGAAAAAAAGGAGGAAAAAAGATAATTCAAAAAGATTATATATATATATATTTAAACTTATTAATCGCATGATTGTCCATAGTTAACTCACGATTACCGGTAATCACATATTAATCGCATATTTTTTATCTGTTCTAAATCTACCTTAAATGGATCTTTTTCAAGTTTTAATACTCTTATCAACATGAGAGTCAACAAATGCTTGCTTTATGCAGCCATTTAACACAAAATGATGACCCTCATGCAGTGCAAATTTGCATCAAATTCAAAACAGTGATGCACAAAATAACTTTTTTTTATCCACTTTTTCTCCCATTTTCTATTTTTCTCCCATCCCAATTTTCATATCGTCCAATTCAACCCTCCCCTGTCTTTGAACGCTGTTTCATGCCTCCCACAAGCCGGCTGCAATGTGGACTAAGTCATACATAGCACGAGTCCCCTCCGATACTCGAGGTAACAGCAGTCGCATCTTTCCACCTGCGCGGCTCGATCTTTCAGGTCGGGGGTCTGGGCTTTGGAGGGGCCCCGCCCCCGTCGCTTCCTGATTCTACTGCGCAGGCGCACCAACCGACCTGTAGGAGTCGCTGTCCACAGCGCCCGATCCCCACCCTTCAGTTTCCCTCCCCCTAATACGGCCAATGTGTATTAGTGTGGACGACCAGCTAAACTGAAAGCAATGTGGAGAGCTGGGCTCGAACAGGGAGGCATTCCTGTTCGAGCCGAGTCTCCAGTATTCGTGGCGAGCCCCTTGGCCACTGCGCCACGTAGCCGCTGCACAAAATAACTTAAAAGAAAAGAATAATTTAAAACAATGAATAAAGTGTGCATGAAATAATAGGGGAAAGAAAACGTTAGGAACTTATTACATTCACCCACACAAGGGCTGAGGACTCACACCCCCGCCCCCCTCTCTCTCTCTATCTCTCTCTCTCTCTCTCACTCACTCACTCACTCACTCACTCACTCACTCACTCACTCACTCACTCACTCACTCACTCACTCACTCACTCACTCACTCACTCACTCACTCACTCACTCACTCACTCACACTCTCCCAGCTCTCTCTCTCTCCCCCCCCCCCCCCCTCTCTCTCTCTCTCTCTCTCTCTCTCTCTTTCTCTCTCTCTCTCTCTCTCACACACTGTACTTCAAAGAAACAAGAGGAATTCATCATTTAGCTTTAATTATATTAACCGTACACTGCAGATTATTCATAAAAATCATACTTAAATCAGCAGAAGAATAAATCATGGACATCTCTCTTGACCAGGGATGACCGTGTGCTCTGTCCCAGTTAAAGATCTTTTTACAGGGTTCGCACAAGGTCCTTGAAGTGCTTAAAGTGCTTGATTTTTTTACCAAAAAAAAGTCGAGGCCTGGAATTGCTTAAGTCCTTTCAAATCAACCATTCGCATTGAAAGTTTGGTTCATCCATGATACAAAAATTCTGAATCAAGAAATAGATTTATTTTTTATCTAAAGTGTAACCAATTGTCGGAAATTGGTTTTAAGCCATAAATATCGGATCAGATAAAAAATAAAAATAAATGGATTCTTTTAAATGCCCCTTTTAAAATTTAAATAAATAGTGCTTGGAAAATTACTTGAAAGTCCTTGAATTTTATTTTGCAATGTCTGTGGGAACCCTGTTTTTAGTCACCCTATCATCCGGCAGCTGGACCAGGCTGTTATGGTTTGTAACCGACCCCAATCGCACAACACAAGACAGGTATGAGAGTAAGCCAAAATAGGGCATTTATTTATTACATAACAAAAAGCGGCACAGTCCCTTTAACTCTTTCAGTGCCACGCCTGGTTTTCCGTTTTACCGCTTGAATGCCACCATCGGCGCCAATGTTAACGTTAATATCGCCTAATCTATGTTTTAAATTATGGCTATGTGTCTAATCTGCCCATCGCATTATCAAAGACTATTTTCCAGTCAGTGCTGTGAAGGCAGATTGTTTTTTTATCGCGTCGTTTCCGTTTCAGAGCAGTTAGAAAAGCCCCCGTTTCGATATAAAAAACAGCTCATTCTGGAGCATTCTATGAAAATCGTCTTTTAGTGGAATATTCCACAACGTTGATATTCGTCTGCCTTTTTATGAATCGTTTTCAAATAAACGCTAGATGATCAATATTATACGTGCACGCAAGCACATTACGGCCGCGCACTGATAATCGCTCCGTTGATTTCCTCACAGACTTTTACAGTGAAACCGAAAGAAGACATTTCACAAAACAGCTTATAACTTCATCAAACTTACTCCGATTATCCTACCACTGATAACATAGAGTCCTTACCTGACATCAGATGGTATCCAACTGGTATATTCCAATTCCTGATCACCATTCGAAAAAATCGATACGTGTATGGATCCAATGCGACACTGTAGATCTCCATGATCCGCGGGGATCTGAGGCTCCAGAATGAACTGTGGTAACCCCGGCTGGATCAGTGAACTGGAAAATGTGGAGTACCGGATTTTTTTCCCCATTCATTTTCATTGAGTCCATTCCAAAATCACTTATGTCATCTGGGAGACGACAGGGGACGCTTTTTTCCACAGTGATCACCGGCGCAGCTCGGCTATACTCGGGTAGGCTCAGGTGATGCAATAATTTTTCAGATCGCAAAAAAATTATAATAATAATAATTCCGAGAAATCTCGTGAGTGGCACGCAACCACCTATAAAAAAAACCCGATAAATCTCGTGAGTGGCACTGAAAGAGTTAAGGGAGAACACAAAAACACTAGAGTCAAAGACATATGGAAAATGCGGCACTGTACCTTTAAGAGGCGAACAGGCTAAGGACTAAGGCTAAGGGCCAGGGCTAAGGACCAGGGCTAAGTGTCAGGGCCAGGACCAGGGGCACTGGAGAGGGGGAACAGGGACAGAGGCCCGGAGAGGCGGGCTGGAGACAGGGACAGAGAACAGGGTTAAGGCCTTGGACAGGGCGAGGGCCAGAGCTGCTTACAGGGATGAGGACAGGGTTCCGACGGCGGAGGCCTGGCACGGGAACAGGGGCCCGACGGCGGAGGCCTGGCACGGGAACAGGGGCCCGACAGCGGGGGCCTGGCACGGCTCTTCGGATGCTGCAGACGGGCAGCGCAGAACAAAGGGGGTCCCAGGGGACCGGGATGGGAACACGCCGTCCTCCCGTGGAATCGGGAGCGATGGCGTGCCGCCTTGACGTCTGGAGTGGGAACACTGGAAAACCTCCCGTAGAGAATTAGAGAGCGAAGACGGTGTCCCACTCCAGGCAAACGGCGACAGGTGGTGATGGCTGGACCGTCGTCTCACGCCGGAGACGCGGCAGGTGATGGTGACGTACAGAATGGTAACGTACAGAACTCCATGAACACAGACACAGATACAGAGTCCAGAACACAGAACGACCCGACTCGGACTGGAGGGGAGTCTGCAACCTATGTACTCTCCCGAGGTGATTGCAAACTCCCAACAGGTGCGTGAAGGTAGAGGATCAAGGATGTCCAAGGGTGGGGGCTGGTGAAGAGTAGAGGAGAGTAAATCATCGCAAGGGTGGGGGCTGTTGAGGAGAGTAGACAGGGAAAACACAGGAAAAAGGTCCAGGGACAGGCGAATCCTCACACAGGCGGTTCCATAACCTGCCCATTTCACAAATTTGCTTGTAGTGTAGTGAATTGACCTGGTATGTCTTTTGGTTCAAACTCTGCAGGTACAGAAAACACAGCAGCAAGAGGAGCTTATAAAAAAGCAGTTAGATGAGGCCTTGCAGGAGGTAAGATATGGAACTCTTGTTGCATGCTGCTTGGAGGCTCTTTGTAATAGTGTCACTGTAGTACTAAACAAAAACGTAGTACTTTGAACACTGGGCATAACATGTTCATTACTCAATATACTTGTGGACTCATTAGCTGTCAAACCTTTTGACACTGATTCAGAATCACTTATTTGCACAGTACACAGTAGTTACACATAGGGGTGTAACGGTACACAGAAGCCACGGTTCGGTACGTACCTCGGTATTGCGGTCACGGTTCGGTATGATTTCGGTACAAATATATTTATTATTATTATATATTTATATTTAATTTTTTTATTATTTTTTAAACATACACATAAACATAAACATAACAACATAAAATTAGATATACAAGCATTAATTAACAGTACACCTCCAATTTAAATCACCATTTGAATAAATGTATTATACGAGAAATATACCTAATACTTGCTATCTAATACCCTACATACATATGCTCTCGCTCGCTCCCCCCCCCCCGGACCCCCACTTGGATAATCCATCCATTATCATTCGCTCCTTTCCAGGCACTACAATTCATATGCTAGCTTTTATTCTCTCCACCACTTCTAACCACATTGCAATTTTGGATTCACTGACACCTAAAATCCTTGCTGTAGATATTTCTAGATAAATCACATCAAGATATGTAAGAATCCAAACCTTCCTACAAATTTTTTCCGGTTGAAACCATTGTGATGCTATCAGCTTTTTAGCCGCTGTGATACCTGATAAAACTAATCTCTTTAGCTGTATAGGGACTGCAAACTCAAAAACATCATTCAACAGCAATACAGAGGGGTGTACAGGTATATCCAGAATTAAATAATTTGATAATTGCTGGGACACTTCTTTCCAGAATATCTTAACTGGTGGGCAATCCGTGCATAAATGTACCCTCATCCCCATTTGTACACAAGGTGCATCTGGAGTCTTGTTTAAGTCCCATTCTGTTCAATCTTATAGGAGTCAGGTATGTCCTATGAATATAGTTAAGATTTATTTGTTGATGGTCCGGGTTACGTGATGCAAGTCGAACGTTTGCCCAGGCATCTTGCCAATCAAAATGTATTTCCAGGTCTGGTATATCCCTCCTCCAGACTGAGTCTAGGGGGAGGATTTCATACGAGGACGTTAGTAATTGATGATAAAAATCTGATACAAAACCTCTCAATGTCTCTCTTTCATAGAAGAATGTGTGGTATCTGTGGTGTTCAATTGGTATCCTTAATGGGACTCCATGAGCCTTCAAACATACCAATAATGTAAAAATAATATGTGGATCTGGTGAGATACATTTTTTTATGTATTTCTTCATATCTACAAAAACCCTGTTTGTTGAAAACATCTCCTAATGTGTGTATGCCCTGCTTTTCCCATTTAGGGTATCTTATAGGTCGTTTTCCAATCAGGAGTGCATTGTTATTGAATATGGGAGTATGACTATGCAATTTATGTGGGTTAGAATATTTTTTTTGTGTTTCACGCCATATCCGGATCGCATGAGTAATAATGGGGCCAAATTTCAATTCGCATTGCTTAATTGATAATTTGGTGTATACTATGTCCTGCAGTCTATGTGGAGCTACTATATTTAATTCTAAATTTCTCCAGGATACTGATGCTTGGGAATCAAACCAGGTTGTCAGTGGTCTTAAAGTGTACGCCTTAAAATAGTGGTAAAAATCTGGAAATACCATACCTCCATCGGCTTTGTTTCTCTGTGCGGTGGATCTTTTTATACGTGGTGGTTTGTTATTCCAAATAAATGTGTATGCGGTAGAGTGTAGTTTTTTCCAGTAACCATCTGGAGGGGGCATTGCGCTAATGAAGTTGATTCTAGGTAGGACATCCATCTTAACTATTGATACCCGTGCCTGAACTGAGTTTTTAAGTTTTGACCACCTGTCAAAGTCGTATTTGATCTTATTTTGGATTTTTATGTAATTGTACTTCACCGTTTGGCTTATAGTAGGGAATACTTCAACTCCCAAACATCTAAAGTGTTTAACCATTGGTATTTCTTCTGGAAGGAGTATATTTTTTGCAGGGGCATTAAGTGGAAGGAAAGCCGACTTTGGCCAATTTATCCTAAATCCCGATAGACTGCCAAATTCATCAATCAACTTGAGAAGATGAGGCATTGCGGTGTTAGGGTTTTGCATGAACAGTATTACGTCGTCCGCATATAAACTAATTTCATGTTGTGTGCCCTTGATTGCGATTGGTTCTATGAATTGGGATTGTCTTATGTATTGTGCTAAAGGCTCTAATGATAAATCGAATAGTCCGGGACTAAGAGGGCAACCCTGTCTAGAAGAGCGTGATACCGGAAAGATTTCGGAGGTGATTATACTTGTTGTAATCATGGCTGATGGGTCTTTGTATAATACTTTAATCATATCAATGAATCCTTTTCCTAACCCCATCCTTTCTAATACTGCCCATAGATAAGACCATTCCAACCTATCAAAAGCTTTCATCACATCCAGGGACAGCATCGCCTTAGGTGTGGTGTCATCCTTGCTGGCATCTAGTACATGTAGTAATCGTCTTATATTATCCGTGATCAAGCGGCCTCTTATGAAACCAGTCTGGTCCGGATGAACTAAAGACGTCATATGCTTTTGGAGTCTGATGGCTAATACCTTAGAATACAGCTTGATATCGGTTCCGAGGAGGCTTAAGGGTCTGTAACTACCGCAATCGGTGGGGTCTTTGTCTTTTTTAAGGAGGACTGTTATGAGTGCAATATTGTCGTTCTTATGGAAGTTCCCCTCCTTGATTGAGTATAAAATCATATTAAGTAATAGGGGTCCAATTACGTCCCAACATGAGAGGTACATTTCTGGTGGGATACCGTCTCTTCCAGGAGCCCTACCACTTTGCATTTCAGATATGGCCTCCCTAAGTTCATCTAGTGTGATGGGTGTTTCTAACTGTTTAGCGTCATCCTCTGATAGTTTGGGGAGGTTAATTTGATTAAGATATGTATCCATTTTGTTTTGATCGAAGGTCGTTTCTGATTTATACAAGTTGGAGTAGAACTCTTTGAATGTCTCGTTGATTTTTTTAGGGTCTGTAACAAGTCCTTGTTGTGCTTTAATGGAATTTATATCTGCACATTTTGTGTTGACTCTTAATCGCATAGCTAGTAGGTGACTTGGTTTAGAACCCTGAGAGTAGTGCTGTTGTCTTGTGCTACGTATTTGTACTTCAGATTGTTGTTTATAAATGGTGTTAATCTCTTTTTTTAGCACATTAATTTGAGTTTCCAGTCGAACCGAGTAGTTGTATTGTAAAGAGGAAAATAACGTAGAGTAAAGCGTTTCCAGCTCTGCCAGTTTTGAGCAACGATTCTTGCGTATTTTGGAGGAAAAGCACCCGGTAAAATCCTTGATCAATCCTTTTACCGACATCCATAATATTCTGGGGTCCTGCCCCGATTCCGCATTCTCCAGTAGGAATACAGAAAGAGCTTCTTTGAGTTGTGTAATAAATTCCTTGTTATTCAGCAGTCTCGAGTTAAATCGCCATTTTGGGGCTCGGGATGACAGTATACCAAATTATCCTTTTAGTAGTAAATAACAGTGATCTGATTGATCTGAGTGCATTGGGTACCATTTCCACGTCGTAGTTATCAAATAGTCTCGAGGATGCAAAAACATAATCTATTCTGGAAAGTGTGTTATGTCTTGGAGATCGACAAGAGTACTTCCGAGTCGTGGGGTTGAGTGATCGCCATAGATCATTTACACCTGTATTCTTCAACCAATCCATCAATCAACCACCAATCAACCATTAGATGAATTTTTCTGTTCGTTGGAAAAGGTGGGATAAGATTTATCCATCCCAGGATCCCAAATGGCATTAAAATCCGCACCAATTATAAATGAGTATTCAGGAAGGTCTAACATTGTTCTGGTAAGAGTGTAGAAATTAGCTTCGTACAAATTTGGGGCATATACCGCTACCAACGCTATTTTCCTATTCCTGTGTACAATCTTAGCTATGGTTATCCGACCATCTGCATCAGACCATACTCCCTTCAATTCAATATCCAACTTCCGTTTCACGACTATAGCAACTCCACGGGTTCTCGTTCCAAATGAAGAGTGACTAATGTTATGGTATATGTTGTCCGCTAACGTAGCTTTGTCTTCCTCTAGCAGGGCCACGTCAACCTTTTTGTTTTTCATCAGTGTGAATGTAGCCGGTGTGATCTTGTTGCGTTGTGTTTAGTCGATTCGACCCCTGTTAAGGGATCGCCCTGAGTGGGAGTTGAACCCCGATCTCCCGCGTCGCGGGCGGCATCACAGACCACTATACCAAGAAGTGAATTCACTTCTTGCTTCCGGGTCTGGATGCCTCTGGGGAGTGAGTTTACTTGCAGTACCGCTTACCATCCACAGCCACTGAACTACTTGTACCATCATGACTGTGGATATACTGCGGTACATCCGTTACACTCACCCCCCTAAACTCACTCCACCCAGGGCATCCAGGTCTAGCGGCACCACGTGTATCCGGTGTGATCTTGTTGCGTTGTGTTTAGTCGATTCGACCCCTGTTAAGGGATCGCCCTGAGTGGGAGTTGAACCCTGATCTCCCGCGTCGCGGGCGGCATCACAGACCACTATACCAAGAAGTGAATTCACTTCTTGCTTCCGGGTCTGGATGCCTCTGGGGAGTGAGTTTACTTGCCGTACCGCTTACCATCCACAGCCACTGAACTACTTGTACCATTGTGACTGTGGATATACTGCGGTACCTCCGTTACATGAGCACGCTTCTGCGTTTATGTTGATTATTTATTCCCCCAGTATTCCATATCATTATATTCAAACTAGCCATAATCTATACATGTTGTTGTGTAGTTGTTAGTAATGCTTCTGGAGTGCGAATCTACAATGTATATACATCCAACTATTGAGGTCCCGTTGAGAGCCGAGCTTAAAAACATACATATATACAAATAATGCCCTAAATCCCCCTCCCTCAGAGAGACACAACCTTCGCGTATAACTCCCTCCCTTAAACCACCGGATTGCCCAAAATGAGCCTTTTAACCTTAACTTTCCTATGCTAATTGCCATAGGATATAAAACTTTCAGTCTAATTTAATAGAATGTCACTCATGGTCTAGCGCCTTCCCATTAATGTAATAAAAATAGTGTGAAAAATGAAAAATATACCTCCATTGGTATATTTATTTGAACCTTCTACTAACATGTATATGTTGGAACCTTCAGAAAAAAGAGAAAAAGAAAAGAGAGAAAAAATAAAATAAAAAATAAATAAAAATCAACAAAAAAAGAGAAAAAAAAGAGATTTTTTGAACTAAATTATGCAAATCCCTAAAGCGGTGGAGCAATTGCTTAAAATATTAAAATAACTTTGTCAGACTTATACCTTTAGATGAGGATGAGGTTTTTAAAACCTTGTATGCAGTTCGTCCCCCGACAAGTGTGGGCGTTAAACCGTTATGAGGGTTTATTGAACTTCCATATCTGGTTAATTTCCACATACCGGATGTTATTGTTCACAGGCCTTCATTGTAGGAGTACAGTGTATTCTAGAAAGTTGTAGAATACCCTTGTATATTTGTAAACACTGATGTTATGTTCCAGAATATTCTTCCTGTCCAAGAGTTATGTCCTTCTAGTGTTTTCCAGTATATTGCAGTATGACCCTGAACTTGATTTTGATTTGATTTTATTAGGGATCCCCATTAGCTGGTGCGATAGCAACCAGCTAGTCTTCCTGGGGTCCACACACAAAAAAACACACAAAAACAATCACTATTGCAAAAAACTAAATTATTAAAAGTCAGTACACACAATGCATAATGAACCTACTGTAACAATTAATATAGCTAAAATTACATTAGTGTAAAACAAAAACAAAAAATTACTTAACAGTGTTAAAAACAATTTAAAAACAATTTAAGATTCTTTTTAAAAGTGAATCTACTGTAAATGCAGCAGAGGTTCCGAGGCAGGCCATTCCACAGAGTTAATGCTCTAAAAATAAAAGATCTCCCCAGAGCGCTGGTTCTAGGACCTGGCAATTCAAGCTGCCCACTACTGGAACCTCTAGTGTAATGCTTGTGCACAGTATTACTAAAAACAATCTGATTATGTATAAAAACAGGAGTCTTACTGCTCATGACCAACTTGAACAGCACAAGTATATTAAAAGACAATCTATTCTCAACGTTAAGCCAAGAGAGGCGGGCATGCATACGGCTCACATTAGACCTTAGTGAGCAGCCCAGTACCAACCGTGCTGCCCTGTTCTGGACCACCTGGAGCTTCCTGAGGTCACCACTGGCAGCAGATGACCACATCGCAGAGCAATAGTCAAGATGCAATAGTCAAGAACTGTCGGAAGAAGAATCCAGAATGTTCCAGAGTGTTCCCAGTGCAGCGTTAGATTATTGCCTGCACAAAAACCAGAAATCTATAAATATAGTGCCTATCGTTTCGTATTAAACTCGTTGTACCACAATGTTGCCTACAGGCTTATTTGCTGTCGCTTTTGTAGTTGAGCCGTGGCAAAGTCATTCTAATAAAGATAATAATAAAAAATAAGAAGAAGAGATGAATAAACACTTCTTGTGAAAGTAAAAAAAAGTAAACATGTCAACAATGTTGACAATATGTGTGACATTAGTTCAACACATCACTAGTGTGAAATAAGAATCTACTTCCAGCCCCAGCAGAGAGGGCAGATCAGCCTGCTCCAAGCACATTGGTTCAGTCGTTACTAGTTGCTTCCTTGTGTTGGAAGAGTCGTTTCCACCGTCCGTTTCTTTAGCAGGCTCTGGAGACAGCAGAATGTCTAGACAAGTGGTTCTCAAACGGTGGTACGTGTACCACTAGTGGTACTTGGTGGTACTACTGGTGGTACTTGAAAACATTTCCAAAAAAACATTTTTTTTTTTTTTTTTTTTTTTTTGCAGTCAGGCCACTGAACTTAGAAGCAGGCCAGGCCAGTGTTTCTGGTTGCGGCGGCGCGATAGTTAGATAATCTAAGTGGGGAACAACCAGGAGATCACTGTGACAGAGAGTAATGCAGTCTAAACAGTCATAAATCTTTAATTCAACTTCAGCCCTGATCATAACCAAAATGTCAGATAAAAAATGAAATACTCCCACTTTTCTGAAAAGAGCTGGTGTTAAATCTGACATTACAAAAAATCCATCAAAATATGTGTTGCTGCTAATCATTGACACATGCCTAGCCTGTAATAATCCCCCCCAGAAAAATGTAATTTGCATTTGATATATTGAAAATATTTTACTTTTTGTGTTTTTTTAATAATAATTTGTGATGCCATCACACAAACTGGCATTTAAAGGGTAAAAATTCAAAAATGCCTGTCCCAGAATGCAGGAAATTGAGGTTTTGTAACCAAATAATTGTGTGTGTGTGAGTGTGAGAGAGAGAGAATGACAGACAATTGCTTGCTGTGTGAGAGAGAGAGAGAGAGAGAGAGAGAGAGAGAGAGAGAGAGAGAGAGAGAGAGAGAGAGAGAGAGAGAGAGAGAGAGAGAGAGAGAGAGAGAGAGTGAGTGAGAGGGAGAAATAGATAAAATTAAGTACATTTGCTGAAATACAGTTGTTCTTAATTTTCTCACTTGCTATGTGAGAATGTTAGTTATTATGTTCTCAATGCCCCTTGCATTGTATGAGTTGTATGGAAGCGTTTAATAGTTCTAGTGCTAACCCTTTGTACATTGTGGCTGTGTCTGACAAAAGTTAACAATAAATAATGGTATTAGGAATACATTTGCCTCCTGCGTGAACTGTGCATAGCTGAATAGACTGTATTTTAACGCCGGTCATATGGTGGTACTTGGAGAGCCAGCTACGTTCTCAGGTGGTACTTGGTGTAAAAAGTTTGAGAACCACTGGTCTAGACTGTTCAGATCGGTCTCCACTGGGAACAGAGCTGAAAACTCACACAGTGGGGAGGAGTCGAAGTTGATGGACTGGATGTGCGGTAGGTTCTCCAGACCGTAGTCATTCAGAGGGCTGTCAGCAGGAAATTGACTGGCTGCACTAAACCCTCCTGATGAAGCAGATATAGCTTGGGAGGACTGCAAGCTGTATTTAGGCATGGAGTGGGCAGAGCTACTGTCGTTCAGCATCAGAGGGATCTTTCTCTTCATGGCCAGTTTCAGACTGGCAATTTCCCTCCTCAAAGCCTCGTTCTCGTGTTTAATAGAGATGTAATAGGCTTGGATGTTCTCCTGTTTTTCCTTCATCAGCTGAACATCACTGAGGATCTTAGACACCTCCTCAGGAAACACCTTCAGCTCATCCTGCTTCAGATTGGACACATTGGTGACTTTGCGTTTGATGTTCTTCAGCAGCTTGCTGAAGGTGACTTTGTGTTCGGTGACTTTGCGTTTGATTTTCTTCAGCAGCTGATCTCCTCCTCTGATGAAATGAGGATGTCGGAACTCTGTGTCGTCTACCTCCTGTTTCACAAGAACCCCATGCTCGTGGACCACCTTACGGAATCCATATATGTTGAGTTGTCGTATGAAGCTGACCATGTTGTTGTGCTTGAAAAACTTTGGAAGAACCTCCTTGGAGAAGCGACCCTGGTCAAATACATGAAAACTAGTTCCATTTGGGCTCCAGCAGATGAGAGGGTCAATTTCTGGGTCTTCCACCAGTGTCATAAGTTTGGTCAGAAAAGCTGGAACTCCTCTGCGGGTAACGTCCACACATCCAGATCCATCGCTGTGAAACGCCATGCTCCCAAAACGACAAGGATTCAATCAAACAAAGCCACCGTTCACAAGTCAACAGTCTGAGTTAGTTAGTAGATGAAGAATGAGATCTTCTTCTTCTTATTTCTTCTTATTTGAATTTCCGGCAGAGTAGACGCATCGAGGCGTATTACTGCCCTCCGCAATTCTTTTTATGGGCTCTTCTTCTTCTCCTTCTTCTCCTTCTTCACCTTCTTTTTCTTCTTCTACTGGACCCCGTCATCAACTACATTGTCCATTGGAGTGCCTCTACTGCTGCTACTTCCTGTCTGAGCCCCCCTCCGCGGGACCCTCCTGAGAATTGTTTAATATATATAGAACACAATGTTCTAGAATGTTCTATATGACATCATACTGTGACATCACAAATATTCTAGAATGTTCTATATGACATCATACTGTGACATCACAAATGTTCTAGAATGTTAAGTAAAAGAAAATACTATGACATCAATCATCTATTTTTTTTTTAATAAATTTCTTTATTGCAGGAAAAGTAATTTGTACATTTACAATTGACAACAACATCATTCATTTTCCATATTTTTTTCCTTTCTTCCCCTTTCATTTCCCCTTCCCCTCCCTCATACCCACCCCATCCCCCCCACACCGGAGTTGTTGAAAACACATCTGCAAAACATCCAAACATACAGCATAGATGCTACTGGGAAAGAAAAACAAAAAACAAAAAAACAATAATAATATCAATCAGACCCATCTGTATTATGCACAAACATTTAGATAAAAAGAAGTAAAGAAAGAACTAAAACACAGAAAGAAAACTCTAGCACGGCTGTGGCTGTGGAAGAAAGTCATCAATGAGATTATTTCACTCTTTCCCTCACCCCTGTCTATAGTATTGTGGTCATTCTTGGGTAGTTTGACCTTCTGCAGCTGCGTCTCCCATTCCCCTCTCCCTCCCCCAGTTACCCACCCAGCCCCCGGGGGTCTCATTCACACCCATACATACCAGGACAGGGAAGGGGGGGGGGGGGGGGGAATTAGAAAATAGGAATAAAATAATAATAAAAGATAAGGAGGTGCAGTTAGAGGTGTAAAGCTCTATCCTTTCTAAGTCTCTTCATTGATAGTCAGGGTATCGATGTGTTGCAGAAATGGTTGCCAGGTCACATGGAATGTTTCAAGGGAGCCCTTTAGGGAGAATCTGATTCGCTCAAGCTTAACGCAATGTAGTATCTCATGTATCCATCTGTTGTGAGTAGGTGGGGAAGGGTGTATCCATTTAAAGAGAATAAGTCTCCTAGCGAGGAGGGTAGTGAACGCCACAACTCGTTTTGCAGCCCTAGATCGTAGGGGTATTCGGGATACCGAAAAAGGCAGTGAGTGGATCAGGGTCTAACGTCACGCCCAAGACCATACTTAGTGTATCAAATATTGCAGTCCAAAACTCCGTGAGTTTGGGGCACGTCCAAAACATGTGCATATAATCGGCTGGAGATTGTTTACATCTATTACACGCATCCGTTCTATCCGCGTATATCTTTGCTAACCTCGCATTGGTGTAGTGAACCCTATGCAGGATCCTACACTGCAGCAAACTGTGTCTTGCACATATAGAGGAAGTGTGTACAAGGTCTAATATATGATCCCATTGTTCATCTGTAATGATAATTCCCAGATCTTCGTCGCATTTGGCTTTTAGGGAGTCTAAGCAAGTTGTACTATACAGTACTATACTATACAGTATATAGTATATAGTACGCTGCTCCCTGTGGAGGAGGAGGAGGAGGAGGAGGAGAAGAGGAGGAAGAGGAGGAAGATGAGGAAGAGGAGAAGGAGGATTAGGAGGAGGAGGAGGAAGAGGAGGAGGAAGAGGAGGAGGAAGAGGAGGCAGAGGCAGCAGGGGATCCATCTAAGAACCTTAAACATTTATTAGACCAAAATAAATCCTAGGAAATTAATAAATTACTATCAGCCAAAGGTGGTGCATTTCTTTCTTCTAGTAATTCAGACAGTATCGGTTTTTAGTTTGTGTAATGTAATGTAATATCTGTTTTTAGTTTGTGTAATGTAATGTAATATCTGTTTTTAGTTTGTGTAATGTAATGTAATATCTGTTTTTAGTTTGTGTAATGCACATAATATGGGAACTTTTATCCATATGCTAGCCCGGCATAGTTCTGACAGCTGTCACTTGTGCTACTGCGGAATAAATGACACACGGCTTTGTGTTGTCAACTGAAATTGTGCGTTTCTCTATTCCGATGATTTCTACAATATAATATATATATATAAATAACTGTCTTTTACTAGTACCTTACTACTATGTACTATGTTACTACCTACCATGCTAATATGTCTATTATACTATGCACTCAGGGTGTAACACTCAAGTTCAACACTAGTTGACGAACAATGCCACTGACCATAAGCTGCCAGAGATGCACATCTCCTGCTGACCAGAAAACCACACACTTTTCTGATAGTGGGGTGCCTGGACACTCAGTCATTTAAAATGTATATGCGAAAGTTTCGTTTTCACTTCTAATTTGAAGATAAGGATCTATAGAACAATTTTGGCTTGAGTGTCAAGGAACCAGTTGAATTTAATAAAAATTTATCCAAAATGGCCACAATCGAAATCATGAATTCTTTAAAAACGTCTTAATGTTCACACAATTGCTGTGTAATATAATTTTGTATTGCTATTTTAAGTTAATACTGTGTGAGGAATCAACTGGAGTTCAAATATTGATGTTTTGAATATTCTGGTATGGCAAAAATCAAAGATGGCTGCAATTTCTGTATTTATTTCGATTTACGCTTCATACCTTTTATTCTATTGAACCTAGAATGGTGATGTTGGTGCCTGTACCTAGGTTTTCATGAATGAGTAATTGAATAAAAATTAAATAAACATGATTGGAGCATATCTTATATGATATTTCACACAATGAGACAATAAATATGTGGAGAACTAGAGTTAGATATGAGAACTGTAAACAACAGTTGATTGTGAAGAACGTCCTCATCACAAGAAAGGATCTGCATCTCGGCACCAATGTCAACGCCATGCCAAAGACCTGATGGAGGTGTTGCTGAGCAATGGGAATCCCTTTGAGGAGGGCAGTAAAGACCTGGTTACATTAGACAATAAGGTGTGTGAGTCTGTGGCTGCTGCCGTATCTGTCCATCAACTCGAGTCTACGGGACAAGAGCAGTACAACAATTTCAGGAAGAGTGCTTGAATCAAATGACAGACTTCTATGCAGAGCTCTATGGGAAAGCTTTTATTGTGCTAGACACAATACATGTCAAGTAGAGATATTTCTGTTGACGAGCAGTTAGTTGCGCCAGGTGTAACAAGACATTTTCTCATTCCTGTCAAATAAGTTGTTAACAGATGGACAGTTCCCAGATGACAATGATGTCTGCATCACTGCAGGTGATCCAAGTCCACCATGTTGGAAACAGTCCACCAATGGATCAACGCAACCATGAGGAAGCTGACACTCGTGTCCTATAATGCATCTCCTCTACGCCCTGCAAACATCATCACTTGGGAGGGTGCATACTGGAGATACAGATGTTTGTCGTAATCCTTCTGACTAATTTCCATCACATCAAGCCACTAACAGATACACACCCACTCAGGGACGTGCACAGGACTTTAGAGGGGCAGGTGCTCAAAGGCTGAAAAGGGCACTATACCTGTGTGTGTTTTAACCGAGCGCACGTTAAAACAAGCCCGTTTTTTAAGGGCCCTTTTCAGGCGGGGGGGGCCCCCTTTTTATGCTTTTTGGGGGGTTTTGGTGATCAAATATTGAATATTGAACTATAATAATCAGTGCAGGGGCTCACTTATCCTTGAAAGACACTTTTATCACTGACTTAAAAGGCCCATACATCTCCATAAATGTTCAGGGGGGAGGGAATAAGTGCTTACCCTACAGACCCCAAGAAGTGCTGTATATTCTGTATTGTTTAATATAAATGCATTTTTTATTCCAATCCCGATTTGTATTTGAGATTCCCAAATCCCATCGGACTTGACTTCTTCGTGTCCCTCAGTGAGTGTAATACCAGCATTCAACTGTATGCTCCACAGCGGTTTCTATCATCATCATCATCATCATCATCACCACCCACACTATGCATAAAATATATAGGTCCGCGGAGAGGCACGCTGAGGAGGCCGTGCAAACTCTTTACCTAATATTTTGATTCCATCCTGACATTTTTCAGTTGGAAGGGCAGTCTATATGCATAACGATTTATTATAATTTTTTTTTCAGAAAGGGCACTTTTTTATGAGGCACAAAAAGGCAGGTGCTCAAGCACCCCTTGGGCTCTATGTGTGCAAGTGCCTGGTGCACATTTCACATGACCTGGCCAATCAGAGCGCAAAACTCGCACGCGAAAACAAACATTTGTTGTCGAAAGTATTCACGCGTACCAGCCATGAGACAGCAATGCAAAGAGGCAGTTGTTTGGGTGGCTAAAGTATTTGACTATTCCCTTAGCCTTGGCCCTGCAACGCCTGGTGTAAATGTCCTGGAGAGTGGGAAGCCCACCTCCACTGGTGCGTTCGGCTGATCGAGCCACTCTCTGCAGTCTGCCCAGCGCTATTCCCAAAACAGGAGGTAATGTTACCAGCAGGGACGTGCACAGGACTTTAGAGGGGCAGGTGCTCCAAGGCTGAAAAGGGCACTATAGGCCCTACCTGTGTGTTTTAACCGAGCATGCATAGCGTGCAAGCCCGATTTTTAAGGGCCCTTTTTAAGTTTTTTGGGGGGTTTTGGTGATCAAATGTTGAATATTGAACTATAATAATCAGTGCAGGAGCTCACTTATCCTTGAAAGACACTTTTATCACTGACTTAAAAGGCCCATACATCTCCATAAATGTTCAGGGGGGAGGAAATAAGTTCTTACCCTACAGACCCCAAGAAGTACCCTATATTCTGTATTGTTTAATATAAATTAGAGGTGGGCATAGATTAATTTTTTTAATCTAGATTAATCTATCTGCAATCCTGGATTTAATCTAGATTAATCTAGATTAAAATGGCTCAAAAAGAAAAGAAAAACCCGCCAAAGGCATTCAAAATATGTGTGTTCTACCCAAATAATGACCAGAAGTAAGTCCTTACTTTTTCTTTCCTCCTTATGTTTCTCAGGCCAGGTGGCCCATTACACCATGAGCCCATCTCCCGTTTCCAAAATGCATTACAGACTGTTTGAAAAAGCTGGTGGTAATTCACCCTTTTGGATTGAACTCAATGCAAATGAATGAGAAAAAAAAACCTGCACTCCACATTTTACTTCTCACTCATGTAACCGGGGTCTACCAGAGTTCACTCTGGAGCCTCGGAGCCACGGGGAATATGTGTTTTACTGTATACATGGTGAATCAATAAAAATATTTATTTTTTCTAATGGCGATAAGGAATTGGAATAATCCATTTGGATACCATCTGATCTCAGGTAAGGAATCTATGTTACAAGTCTAAGGATAATCAGACTCGTTTTCACGGATATATAAGCTTTTATGTGATTATGTGATATTGCTGTTTCACTGTGCGCGCCGTCAGGAAATAGGAGAAGCGATTTTCAGCGCGCGGCACGAGCGTGCATGCATACACATATACTATCGATCATCTAGCGTTTATTTGAAAACGATTCATAAATAGGCAGACAAATGACAACGTTCTATAATATTCCAGGAAAAGGCGATTATCAGGGAATCTCTTCTTTTTTCAGTGAAACCGAGTGCTTTTCAGAATGGTAGAACACGGAAATGAAGCGATAAAAAAACAATCTGCTTTGACAATGTTGACTGGAAAACGAGTCTTTGATACGGGCAGATTAGACACATGGCCATAATTTAAAACATAGATTAGGCGATATTAACGTTAACATTGAAGTGGCCTTGGGCATTCAAGGGACTAATAAGGAATTAAGCTTGGGCAGTCAAAGTGTTTTAAACAGCTTTACAAAGACAACAGGATACAAGCGAAACATAAAAAATACAAAACACAGTAGCTCAGGAGCTGCAGGTGTGCAAACAATCAACCATTGACAATAGTCAATAATATTGGCAGCGCGGTGGGGGGGGCCCCCAAATCAAATTCATAAAGGCTTGGGCCGGGTCTGCATGCAAACACAATCAAAATACCAATCCAGAAAGAGTTACATACTCAGTTAATTTTGGGGGGACAGTATTGGGGCAGGCACAGCATATTTATGCATTTTCATTCGAAACTAAATATAGGCTGCTTTTGGTACTTTTTTTTAGTACTCTCTAATATGTTATTGTATCAGTATTTATGATGTTTTTTTTTCTACTTGAGTAATATATTTCAGTACACTCCATTTCTGGTATAAAAAAGAATACTGAATTAACTTTTTCAAAGCATACACACAGTTATCTCTGTCACACAGTTCTCAGCCCGCTTAAAGTTGTCTCTCTTTTTTGCACCATCTAGTGGATAAAAGATGTGCTACTGCTATGATATTTGGTCTCGTTGGAGAACGCTAATATTATTGATAGATGTTATGGAAAGACCTCTCGGTTTCTCGAGAACCACGTGGTTTGTGGAGAATAGTGGGCGGCACAAATACTATTTCCGGTGTAGATTGTTTTTCCTTAACAATAAAAGCTGGAAAACGGGATCGCATTCAAATCCAATAAATACTATTTTTGTTTGTGATTTAAGTTATGCAATATGTATTTGGATTCTGCGCATTTATTAATGTATTTAACTATTATAATAACATTTTCCCAGGCCTGTGTGTGTGCAACTGTGCACTGCTAAATGGGCCGCAATAAAATCGGACACCTCAATTATGAAATTCCTATCTCTAGTTGGAGTCTCCTTTTTTTTTTTTTTTTTTTACTTTTAAGAATAAACCGGAAGTCTGACGCGGGTATTTATATGGACTGTCGCCCTCCCTCCACCTTTTAAAATCTGTACCTACTCACCCAACCAACCGGTAAAAAGTATAGAAGACAGGGAAATAGTAGAGCTGATTAATGAAAAAGTAGCGATACAGTTCCATCGCTAGTTTTCTGGGGGACGAATACAGATTTATTTTGTTGACATAGGCTACTGTTCAACACCATTTAAGGTAAGTCCATCTGTATCTTGTAGGAAGTGTGCAGCAGAGTAATAACAGTTGCATCGTTATTATTACAACATGCTCCATAATGTCTCGGGCTATGCTCGTTTATTGTCTTCTTGAGATACTGAGTAATTTATCTAGGAGGGGTGGGTGGGGGACACTGTACAACTATACACACAAAACTGTATTGGAATATTGACAAGACCATACTTGGTAATTTACTGTACATTGGAGGGGGTTGTGTTAGGACATTTACAGGGGCCAGTTTCGAATTGCAGTCTCCCGTAGGTGTTTTTTTAGAGTGTTTTTGAAAGTGGGTAGTGATTCACATTCCTTTACAGCTTTGGGTAGGGCGTTCCACATTGATGTGGCATAATTGCGAAACGCACGTAAAGCGACCATGGATCGGCTTTACGTGTGTGGAAACAAAGTTGACAAACTAATGATGATAATAACACTAATTAATACCAAATTGGATGTACAAATGTTATGTGTTATCACATGACTATTTTACAGGTGGTTAAGCTTGAAATTAGCCCCGAATCAATTGTCATATTTGGACAACTCACTGCAACTCAAATTAGTCTGTCATGTTCTCAGTCTCGCTCAATACATCACCACAAATCATCATCACAAATCACCATTGGACGTTTAATTTCAAGTTGGTTCTTGATTGATATGAGTGTCCCGTTGTGCCTGTATTACGCACGCTTGGCAAAGTAATGGACAAAGTTGAGCGTAAAATCAAATGTCTCAAACTCATCCATCTCCGTCGGGGCAACAGGGCAGTGCTGGTCACGAGAGCGCACGTTATGGGCTGGGGTCGCTCAGCGGAGTCTCTTATTTTGTTTCAGTAAAATCTCTTCACATTTTTCTATTTCTATTCTTACCTCCATCTCGAAAGTGATGGAAAAAATAGTATACGAACAGGTCGAAAAGTACCTCGCGGGGGAAAAATCTAATCTACGAATTCCAATCTGGCTTCAGAACATCACACTCAACATGCCTTCTCTATTTGAACGACCACATCAAACAAGAGGTGGACGCGGGCAAATACTGCGGCATGGTCATGCTGGACCTACAAAAGGCCTTCGACACTGTCAATCACTTTATTCTGATTGACAAGCTAAAAGCAATTGGTTTTGATAGTTTATCAATTATCAGTGAGCTGCGTGATTTTTTTCCGTAGCCTACTTGTGCGAAGACACTAGGCTTGTTCGAGATGGATTTCGGTTTGCCTCGACTAGTAGACGAGAGTAGCCGAGTGAAGCCGGGGGAGGAGTTAAAAAGGCGGACATTGCCGATTTCACGAGAGCCTCTTGCCTAGTCTCGCATGGCAGATACGCTTTCACGTCACCACACACACATTACACACCTGTCCAGCTCATTATAATGCGATGGCCGTGTGCAAAATTAGATCAGATTCAAATGTACAGTACAGCACACCATATACTGCTATAGTGGAATATACTATTCATATACCATAATGTATACCATCTTGTTGCGCGCTCCTGGCCACACGCACACACAACACACTGCTGAATAATTCTGTTTTGCATCAATATATATATGTATACTGTGTATATTGAGGCAAAACAGAATTATATATACAGTATTGAGGCAAAACAGACGACGCATGTGTGTGTGTCAGGGGCGTAACTGACGCCGGGGACATCGGAAAGTGTCCCCCGCATGTTTTCAGAATGCAGTTATTGTTCCCCCCCACGTTTTACCGTCCAAAGAGCTGAGTCTGACTACCTGTCCTATTATTATGCAAAGAGCAGTAGATGGGGGTCGCATTCTTGCCCTGCACGGTACCCACTCGCTAAAGTACTCGTCTTTGCATAATAATAGCTTGGGTCGTCAGCCGAGGTGTGTGTTAAAATACGTCATGACATATACGGTATAAAGAGAGATAAGATAAGACATTCGACAGTGCTATGTCCGACTCCTACCTGCGTGCATGTGTAGTATATTCCTATAAAATCCTACAATAATCTAAGGTTATTGTACAGTACAATGAGATTGCTATCTGGAAGGAGGAGAAAGGATCATAAGGGATAGAATTGTTGGTCTCCTCATCTGACTTAAAGCAGATGAGAAATAAACGTGTAAGCCAGACAACCAGAACTCTAGTTCAACTCAACTGATTTATTTGACCAAGGGCCAAGAGTGAATAAAAGGTTGCCTTTCACATACAAGGATTATCAGAAAACATTAACATGTCTGCTCTGTACAAAGAATCAACACGGTTTGCATGTCAAACCCCAACAGGTACACAAAACAGTCATTTGTTAACATAATTTGAACATACATTGAAAATACTGTAAGCCCTTTTTGCATATAAGTAAGCCTGTTTTCTAAGCTAAGTTACATTCTATTCTAACCAAACATAGTGGTTCCATCCGGCTTACTTACATCAAAAACAGCACAGTCTCTCTGGTCGGGAGGGGTGGAGCCGCAGACCCTGGGGTTGGGGTGGTCTGGGCTCCTGAACTGCCAATATGTTCGCTCTTATATACTATCATTTCTGGCCAATAATAGCACATTTTACTAATACTGTTGGTCCAATCAGGCGGTCTCCTGTGGGGCTGGCTGCCCCCACCTCTGGGTTTCTCTGGGGGGGGGGGCCGGCTGCCCCCACCTCCTCGATCTCCTGGGCGTCTCTGTGGGGGTTGGTGTTGTCTTCCGTCAGTGAACAGAAGGGGGGTCTTGATGGCCCCCCCTCCTTGGTGTGGCCAAATCTCCTCTTAAATGAATAATATATAACTTTAACATTCCTTCTATATGGCTATAGATGTCTAATATCATCCAAGTACAGTCAGTGCTTTCTTAGACTGATACCAGACATCATATGAGACCTTTTGATACTAAACAGTTGATTAATAGATTGTCCTGTCTTATAATGTCAGAGCCAGTATGAGGTCTCTGGTTAGACCAGCTGTCCTCTGCGGTAATCTGGTCACAGTAGGTGTGACCTTTGTCTCTTTGTTCTGAGTACTGAGTACATTTGTTAGTGGGGGTTTATTGACTGTTTCTGTAACACCAGTATCACTTAAAGGGGAACTATCTTATAAATGACCTTTTCCAGTGTTTAGGGTTATTTTCTAGCTATGTGGACTTATAGTAATAGGATCTATGTCTCTAATTCTCGATTTGGCGCATTCTTCCAATTCTCCCCTCACAATAATGTCCCTCCCTCAAGTGAGTCATCTGAAAATTTGCCTATATGGGACGTCATATGGTGCATTTGCATAATAACACCCGCCCCCTCTAGCTGCCCGCCGAGCGAGAGAAGCAGAGAACTGTAAACGCTCTGCGTGTCTCCCTCTCCCTCTGGAGGAAGTGAAGTCCACCACCGTGCTGCGCTACAGCTCATGCTCCCGAACCGAGAGAGAACTGTAACACTCTGCGTGTCTCCCTCTCCCTCTCGAGGAAGTCCACCACCGTGCTGCGCTACAGCTCATGCTCCCGAACCGAGAGAGAACTGTAAACGAGCTCCCGAACCGAGAGAGAGAGAACTGTAACACTGCGTGTCCTCCCGGCTCCCTCTCCCGGGAGGACACGCAGAGTGTTTACACTTTTCTCTCTCTCTCTCTCTCTCTCTCTCTCTCTCTCTCTCTCTCTCTCTCTCTCTCTCTCTCTCTCTCTCTCTCTCTCTCTCTCTCTCTCTCATAGCAGCAGCAAACTAACACAACGTATAGACATAGGGTGTCTGTCTGTCTGTCTACACCCCCTCTCTCACTCTCTCTCTCTCTCTCTCTCTCTCTCTCTCTCTCTCTCTCTCTCTCTCTCTCTCTCTCTCTCTCTCTCTCTCTCTCTCTCATAGCAGCAGCAAACGAACACAACGTATAGACATAGGGTGTCTGTCTGTCTGTCTACACCCCCTCTCTCTCTCTCTCTCTCTCTCGACTGCCTGTCACTCAAAGTGCTTATGGGCGGAGCCAGGCCATAACAGCCTGATTTCTTGTGGCTGAAAAATGATGGGTTTGAGTACTTGATTAGAAATATAAACCAATGCATTTTTTTTTTAAACGTACAGATGTCTTCAATAGACTGACAGGAATTGTTTAAAGTTGCCCAAATAGTGCTAGGAATAGTAAAATAGTTCCCCTTTAAAACACCCTCTACTGTTGAAAGGGTACACCTGGCTTTTTGCATTATGGTTCTCTAATTTATTCACACATATTAATTATGAAATTCAAAGGCAATATTACCACATTCCCCACTTTGGCAATTCACATTGTCATATACTGTATATTGACTTGATTTTCTAACTAACCATACAATATAATAATAAAAATAATTTTTTCAAATTTTTCTCAATTTTTTCTTTTTTCTCACATTTTTCTTTCATTATTCTTTGGTACATATCATCAATGAGTTTCTTCTCCTCAAGGCTCCTTAGCCAGAGGCCCACCTTTTAAACAACAACTTTTGGGTTTGTTGAAAACAATAAAACAATTCAATCCTTAAAATAAAACACAATTTTTAAAAACCCAATTTTCTTAAGTTACAGAACGTTTGGTTCCACATTCTTTTATAAGATCTGGGGGAGACAACATGCATTAGTATTCATTTTTACATTCATTTGTTTCTTCTCCTGTTAATTCCTTTCCTAAGACAGCACAATCACATCTGCATAATCCTTCAATTGGTCTTCTCATCTATCCACCCCCCTTATGACCATATCATGGTCATAAAACCTTACCACCTCGTCGTTACAGCACAGTCGGGCAGGGAAGGCGGAGAATCACTCAAGGAGAAAAAAATTTGCCATAATCTATGTCTAATATGTGAATGCGTCTAAGCTTCTTACCCCGCGTTGTGTCTTACTCTATATCAGTTGCTACCGTTCAGTTACCTCCCATCCTCCATACCAATCAAATTCCACACTTCACAGAGGCCCTCGCTCATCTTTCTTGCATAGTCCCCGACCGGCCTCGCCTCCCCCTTCTCCCCATGCTAGCCAGCCTCAGCTGTAGCCACTGTTCGTAGGCCTGTGATCCTGTCATATTCTGACCTATGACCGCCCTTCCTTGGATTTACAGACGACTCTTTCAGTCTGGACGTTTTCCCAAACCTGCGTCTGTTCTGGCCACTGTTCTCGGGGCTATGATGAAGGAGGGGCTAGCATCCACAAGCGACCTCTTTTCACAACCTAATAATTTCCCACAGGAGACAACTGAACAGGTTCACTCCTCTGTGTCGTAATCTAATGAAATGTATTCATACCCATCATCTATGACTCCTCCACATGTGACGGTCCGCTTCCCCCCCTCGACTGAATCTGTGAGGGAAAAAACACAAAGCAAATCCTTTTCACATAATATGTCAAATACTTTCAAGAGAAGCCAATGTTAATCATATGCAAACGTGATAGGCCACTTAGCTTTTGTTGACATTCTGCCCTTACGCCATCACTCCTGCCACCAGCTCTCTCCTCTCACACCCAGACCATACAAAGCAGATGAGAAATAAGAAACAAAAGGCAAATAATTAAAAAAAATATCCCAATAGACCACATCCTTCAACCACATGTTTGTTCTGCACCTCCTACACGTGAAATTACCATTCATACCTAAAACAGTAAATCAATAAAAACAACAAGCTCCAAACTTCACATGCACACAACTCTGTCACTCACCACCATCACACAACTGCCCCATTCAAACATGTCTCTGTGACTTGACACCTCTATGTTAGCACAGTCTCCCCTACAGGCTCCATTCAAACACATTCAGTCCACACAATCAAAAATTAAAATAGACATATGTACTGACAAACCATTCTTAAAAGAAACAATATCAAATGAAGGTAATAAAATAAAACTCCTTTCATCCAATATCTCACAGTTTCAAGCACCCACTGAAATCAAGACACCCAGACATGCACGCACACGCCACTCAATCCATCCTCACATTATCAGGTAACCACTCAAAGACAAAGCCATTCACGCTTGCCCCACTCATGCATACCACCTGGCACACAATCATCCACAGTCACTCTGATCATTTGAACCACCATCTTTTCCCAACATACATCACTCATATCATAAACAAATACTTTCACGCTTTCTCTCATACAACTCATTAATCAACCAACATCCTTAACAAACAATGTTAGTTTGTTCCTCCCTCTTCTGTTCTCAACTTCAGGCTAATTCAGTGCACACTTTCCTACCATACAGTTCTCACTGTATTTTCTACTCCTCACATCCAGAGGAAGTCTGGGAACCCCCTCAGCGATAGAACCTCAAAACATACCCAGTGTCCTGAGAGCCTAACGCTAATCCTTCTAATCAAATAGTTAGCCCTTCAATGTAATTAACCTCATCTGAACTGGCTATCCTAATTCAATTACTGTGCTCACTCCTCCCTCAGCTGTGTTCTGTATTAGCGCTCCTGTCTCCTCCTCCTGTCACTTCCTGGCCCCCTCATGCTATCCCAAACTAGCCCCTTATCTTCCTGTCTCCCTGTTGTAAAAATAGCTGCATCTGTTATCACTCCTCCAACTGTTCTCTCCTATCTTCACCTCTGACCTCTCTCCTGTTGCATCTAATCTTACCAGGCCTGCTTCGTCATCCTGTCATAAAAAACAGCCATTGTAAGCAACAGCTGTCCCGCTTGCCCCCGCCTGGGCATACAACGTTATCACCTTCCTGCTGTAAAGATCTATTCTATTCTAGGTCCCTCTCATGAGTTGTAACAGCGATCATAAACAACAGGCGCTACCATCATATGCAGGCCCCCTGCAACTTCATCAAAAGGTTAATCATTTCATACATCTCACCCTGGGGGCAAGCCGCCCCCCAGGTTTGAATAAAACACACATTCCTACTGCCTCCAGGGGAGGCTAAATCCCTTCCCCCCAGAGGTTAAGTAGCACATATTTGCAATTTCACCTAGTATTATCTCAACTACTGTAAACACAATCATATCATTAAATCGTCATTGCATTAATAAAATTGTTTTCTAACACAGACAGCAAACCTCCATCAATAAATTATAATTTCCTACAAGTCTGAGGCTTGTGTCAAGCATTAAATATCCTAATCATATTAACAGTGTATTAAAGATTTACCTCATACAAGCATAAACAATCTCAAAATAATTTCCATTGTATACAGATTTTAAAATCACATATTTGCACAACACTAATCATGCATAACACAAATATCAACATCTCTATCAAACGCCACTCATTAGAAATTAAACATTATTATTAGTTAAGTTCCAATCATGCTAAGACTCAAAAATTTTAAACAGAATATTCTGGGAACGTTAGCTCTGTATATAGGTGACATGTGATTCTAATGTAGATGTATTTAATCAAATATAACGCAAGCAATATGTCTTTTTCAGTGTAGAGTGCTTTCCCAACTCAGCTCTCAAACCCCACTCGGTCAAGACTATACTCTTGTGTAACATATTCTTGCCCAGTGTTACAGGTTCAATGTGTAGCTGGCTTGTGAATCCCAGATTAGTATGGGCATGTATATTAAATCATCTCCTCTTTGTTTGATAGGCTCACTGCATTGTTTGCAGCCCAAGTAACCCCTCATTGACTATCTCCCCTTGTCTAATCACATGCTGCACCTACTCTCCCCTTTTGCCACACAAACTTGTAGCAACACAACCAAAACCACTCCCAGAACACTGTTCACAACCCAAAGAATGCACAACATACAAACACAACCATTTTACACAATGCACAATATTCCCTCACCTGTTATTCACCCTCTGAGCGAATTAATATGAATGCAGTGATCCGCGCTGTACCGCGCCTGCGCAGTAGCGCAAACGGCGCACACAGAACGATGTATCGCGACAAAGCATAACTAATATCATAAAACACTCCGTTTCAACTCAACACAATTCCACGACAACCACCGCGTCCTCTAACACTTTCTAACCATCACTTTCAAAACTCGAATCATAACATACGTCGCCCACAAACTCACAAAACAGCCGCATGCAAGCTAAATAGCCTAGCCAGCCCTGATGCTATGTTCAATGTGCCCCCGGGCGCCGCGCGCCATGCGACGTTCGAGATCCGTACATTCATTCATTCAGTACCAATCTAAAAAATAAACAACTCACACATGCTTAAATAACAAACTACTTTAAAAGAAAATAATCTTTAAAACACTCTCACATACCAACGCCGCATACACAGTCCAACACGAATCATAAACCAATTCTCCTACCCTTCTCTTCGCCCGACTCCACGCACAGCGGACGTTTCACACTCTCCATTCAACACCATGACGTCATCAAGCAGCGACTTCTTCCTTCACCATAATAACGTACACAATTGTTACCGCATTAAATATAACCCTCAAAACGGCCACAATCTCCTCAACTTACGCCTCGATTCGCTTCTTACCTGCAATTGCCGCCACAGTGTTTCGTCAATTCTCTCACCTCGCCGCCTTAACGTCCCTAGATTTACCGCGGTTCTTCCACAGAGCTAAGCTAGTTAGCCCCAATCTCCAATATGATTCGCTCCAGACTCATATACCACCCTGATCCACGTTAAAACTACACAACAACCCCGCCAAGGCTGCTCTGCATACATACAATACACGCAATGTACACTTACATTTGTCTAATAGCTACTGTCCCCGTTTTTGCCACGACGAACGTGTCGAAATAGGACGCCGAAGCCTGCCAAACACGTTCTAATCGGATTTGCTGCGGCTTTTTGCTTTCTGTAATTACCCTTCTCACGGCTAACAAGCAAATCCCGCCTACCCTTCTAATCAACCCTCAATATCGGATCGACTATAGTTAGATCGGCTGATATTCTCAGAAAAAATCCCCTCCCTGTTAAACTTTCGAGGTGTCTGGCTAATCTGATCAATATTTTCAAAAGCCTACGCGCTGGCTTCGAACAAGCCCCTGTTCACCTATATCACCATACCACGTTTATAATCTCGCGACCCGTGATGATCTCTCATCATATTAGCGCATTTCTTTACATATCCATCTGAATCCGCAGATCTGTTTCAGCGTTGGCTATAGGGCCTGTAACTTCCATCTGCATCGCTCGCCGACGTTTAAAACCTCCGTACCCTGCCGCTCGAGAGGCGCCAGCGAACGGAAATTCTGCGTTAGCCCAGCAAGACGTACACCCAGGCCACTCACTGTACAGATTCACGAAAAAAATAACCATCACATTTCTACGCTCCCTGGAACAACACGGCCTGTCTTGTATCCCAGGGCGTACTCCTATCGTACTTACCAAACACAACGACGAATGTGGCCTGATCAGGACCACACGCCGACGCGCAGTACAATACCATCAATAGAGTGATCTCTGATCGCCACGCACACCCTATTCACCCCCTCATCTCCCCCCTCGACGGCTGCTCCGTCCTGGGCGAGAATCCCATGAGGCAACCTCTGTTCTCACCGTGGAACCAGGAAATCCTGTACTACAATCACGGTTCTCTCATCAGACTCTTTACCTTACCCTATAATCTTTTCTTTAAGATCTGACTACTCTGCATTACCCATTAATGTCCATAACCACTTCACAGTCCCACTTCCTGCATATCTGTGACTATTCTCCGTTCTACCGCTCCACGCGTTCGCCTTCTAGTAAATTACCTATCCCTAACCTATCCCCCTAAGCTATTACTTCCAACAAAAAAATAAAAATACTATCCCCCTGTCCGCAAGGGCCTGGCACCAAATATGCTGCCCATACTTACTGCCATAAACCTCAAACGAATAGGCCGGGAACGGCCTCCTGTGTCTGAATAAACATACAAACATCAAAAGCACATTTTTACCTTTGGATATTCTAACCTAAACTAACCTAAACACCGCTCCCCCATTCCTGTACGCAAAAGGCTATATTCACCGTGGGTCCCAACTAGTGGCGTACACAACCAGCCTTCATCCTGTCTCTCTGTCCTCCATCCAGACAGCAAAACCCTGCACTGCAACTATCCTTATTGCAACGCAACAACCCCCGGCTCTTCTCCTGCATGTCCCCAACATACAAGCAAGGTCATGGCTCTGAGCAGCCTGCCACATAGACCTCACCGCACATCTTCAGGGGGGGGGCACAACAGGGCGGGTGGAACGGCACCACTTCTGTAGTATATTTCTATAGAATCCTACAATAATCTAAGGTTATTGTACAGTACAATGAGATTGCTATCTGGAAGGAGGAGAAAGGATCATAAGTGATAGAATTGTTGGTCTCCTCATCTGACTTAAAGCAGATGAGAAATAAACATGTAAGCCAGACAACCAGAACTCTAGTTCAACTCAACTGATTTATTTGACCCAGGGCCAAGAGTGAATAAAAGGTTGCCTTTCACATACAAGGATTATCAGAAAACATTAACATGTCTGCTCTGTACAAAGAATCAACACGGTTTGCATCTCAAACCCCAACAGGTACACAAAACAGTCATTTGTTAACATAATTTGAACATACATTGAAAATACTGTAAGCCCTTTTTGCATATAAGTAAGCCTGGTTTCTAAGCTAAGTTACATTCTATTCTAACCAAACATAGTGGTTCCATCCGGCTTACTTACATCAAAAACAGCACAGTCTCTCTGGTCGGGAGGGGTGGAGCCGCAGACCCTGGGGTTGGGGTGGTCTGGGCTCCTGAACTGCCAATATGTTCGCTCTTATATACTATCATTTCTGGTCAATAATAGCACATTTTACTAATACAGTTGGTCCAATCAGGCGGTCTCCTGTGGGGCTGGCTGCCCCCACCTCTGGGTTTCTCTGGGGGGGGGGGGGGGGGGGGCTGCCCCCACCTCCTCGATCTCCTGGGCGTCTCTGTGGGGGTTGGTGTTGTCTTCCGTCAGTGAACAGAAGGGGGGGTCTTGATGGCCCCCCCTCCTTGGTGTGGCCAAATCTCCTCTTAAATGAATAATATATAACTTTAACATTCCTTCTATATGGCTATAGATGTCTAATATCATCCAAGTACAGTCAGTGCTTTCTTAGACTGATACCAGACATCATATGAGACCTTTTGATACTAAACAGTTGATTAATAGATTGTCCTGTCTTATAATGTCAGAGCCAGTATGAGGTCTCTGGTTAGACCAGCTGTCCTCTGCGGTAATCTGGTCACAGTAGGTGTGACCTTTGTCTCTTTGTTCTGAGTACTGAGTACATTTGTTAGTGGGGGTTTATTGACTGTTTCTGTAACACCAGTATCACTTAAAACACCCTCTACTGTTGAAAGGGTACACCTGGCTTTTTGCATTATGGTTCTCTAATTTATTCACACATATTAATTATGAAATTCAAAGGCAATATTACCACACATGCAACAACGAGATGGCACCGTCGCCCAAGAGGAGAAAGCTACTTCTTCAAAGCAAACTAAGTTTTGCTACGCTGTCGCCTAGAGCTAAACCAGCAGCAGTGACGACACCAGCAGTGTGTGTGTGTGTGTGTGTGACATAGAAGAAGAAAATTATACTTAAAAGAATAATGTTTACGATTACTCATCAGATATTCTAGACTCCAAACGTTTCATGATCGCAAATTGTTTTAATTGTTCTTCATTCTGTTCCCCCCGTTTTGTTGATAGATTATATGAAGACCAGAAGTCAAATGTATTCTGATGCCGGCAATGTTCATTCCACTAAAAGATAAAATAGGTTTTCTTGGTGTGAGAAACTCTTTTAACTGGATTGGAGATAAACATGACATTTCATTTTCTGCAGATGAAGTGGCAATTAGAAATGCTTGAAAGTGCTCTTTAGTTCACAGATGAGTTGGACCCTGTTTTTTTGGCACGTTCCTCTGGTTATTGCAGTGATCTCATGTTGAAAGAAGAATTTCAGCATGAGTTCATTTACTGCAGTGTTGTGTTTTGGGGGAATCAGGAGTAAGGATTTTGATTTGCTTCTTTAGAATTCTATGCTGTAGCTTTGTCACAACAATCCCACATTTGATTCACATGCTGTACACTTTAACAAGTTTGCTTGACTCCCATTTCTAAGAGCAATTTGCCATAGCAAAGACCATTACGTTACAAACTGCAGTATAACTGGTTAAAAAGATAAAAACCCAAAATATTTACATGAGGGGAAGACTATGAATAATTTGACCAATAATAAACATAACTTCTATAGCTTTTGTTGTTGTTGTTGTCATATTCAATGGAAGTATTGTAACATCCTTGTATTGTAAATACATTTCACAATGGGAGCCATCAGAGATGAAAGGCATTCCTACTGGTTTAGAGGAGGATAATTGTGTTTTGGTTGTTTGAACCCTGGAGATCTCTGAATGCAATGGAAATTCTGTATGTATGAGCTCAGTGTGTCGTTTACATGGAGAAATGGCGCCACAGCCTGGGAAAATGCGGTATTGCACCCCTGGTATTTAAAAAAAAATCTAGGTAGAGAGGGGGGGGGGCGTCACTCGCCACGCCCACAAATCTGTCCCCCGCACACCTGGAGAGAGAGTTACGCCACTGGTGTGTGTGTGTGTGTCTGACAGCTTGAAGTTTATCATGATGATATGATGATGATAACGCATAACATAATAAAGTTTTCAATCAATCAATCAATCAAACGTCTCATAACTCCCTGGCTGTCACGTGGCTGGTGACTGACAACTTTTCTGAGCCAATAGGCGCTTTGCGCGACCGTAGCAAGTCGCTTCCCAGCCGGGAGCAGCCGAGTGAGAGGTACTGTGGAGCCTCGCTCTGAAGGCTGTGCGTGGCTCGCTCCCGCGAGAGTTCCGCGCCTCGCCTCATCAGATTTTCAGAGCAAGTCGGACAACATTCTAACCGTCATGCAACGCACTTGGCGAGGCCGTAGTAAAACCTGCGCAGATCTGCGTCCGCCTATCCCATCTCGAACACGCCTACTCTCTGATTGACTAGCCCTGTGCGCCCCGTACAGCGAAGACCCTCTCTGATTGGTTTAGCGCCGAAGGGTCACTTAACCTTAACCCTAACCTTAACCCTAACTCTAAGCATAACCCACTTCGAAAGAGGGCCAAAGCATAACCACTTTGAAGCAGAGAATATAACTTTAGATTAGTTTAGGTTCTCAATGAATTAGTTTTGGGTCTCAATGAATCCAAATTGACAATGTGGTTAGAAGTGGTGTAGAGAATAAAAGCTAGCATTTAATGGTAGTGTTTGGTTAGGAGCGAAGGATAATGGATGGATTATCCATGGGGGGGTCCAGGGCGGGGGGTGCGAGCAGGAGCATATGTGTGTAGGGGAATAGATAGCAGGTATTAGGGGTATATCTTGTATAAGACATTTATCTGATGTACACTGTTTTACAATGCTTGTATATCTAATCGTGTGTTGTCAAGTTTGTTTATGTGTTTGTTTAAAAAATTATAAAAAAATAAAATACAAAAAAAGATTAGTTTAGGTTCGTTTTAACGTTAGATAATGTACAAAATAAACGTATTTCCGGTGCTTTTAGACGTCGCTCTTTTATTTTGAAACCCCCCGACCGGAAGTATTTATGATGCTTCGTTTTCTGCTTGTTATCTATAGGCGTGTTCGAGATGGGATAGGCGGACGCAGATCTGCGCAGGTTTTACTACGGCCTCGCCAAGCGTGTTGCATGACGGTTAGAATATTGTCCGACTTGCTCTGAAAATCTGACGAGGCGAGGCGCGGAACTCTCGCGGGAGCGAGCCACGCACAGCCTTCAGAGCGAGGCTCCACAGTACCTCTCAGCCGTTCTGCTCCCGGCTGCGACTTGCTACGGTCGTGCAAAGCGCCTATTGGCTCAGAAAAGTTGTCAGTCACCAGCCACGTGACAGCCAGGGAGTTATGAGACGTTTGATTGATTGATTGAAAACTTTATTATGTTATGCGTTATCATCATATCATCATGATAAACTTCAAGCTGTCAGACACACACACACACATACACACATGCGTCGTCTGTTTTGCCTCAATACTGTATATGTGACGGGTGGCATTAATGAGAAAGGAGGAGGGGCCTCAATGAGCCAGGTTCCGTTATAGGGGGATACCTGCGGGAGGAACGTTAGTTGGAATTGTTTGTTGCGGCCGGTGCAGTGAGGTAGGTGCACACCTCACTCCGGAATGCAGGAACAAGCATTACACGCTAAGGTAGGCAGTGGTAGTATTATGGTATAGGAATAGCGGGTTTTAATGTGCTCGGCAATATGTGTGACATGGAGTGTTTGTTCCAGATCACTTGCCTGGTTCCCAGCGGGATTGAAAGTAGTCGGTAGGATAATAGGACCACCGACGGGAACAGGTATTTTAAATGTAGAACTTTGTTTTAGCATGTAATGTTGTCTAATAATTATGTGTGTTATTGTTTTAATAATAAAGTGTTTTAATACTGTTGTGTTTGTTTCCCGGCAGAGCACCAGTGGTCCAGCTGCTCTTGTCGTGAAACACTTTTAGTTATTGTTTGGTAGTTATAATATAATGTCTAATCCGCCCGGGCCAATGGGCCGGTAGACGGGCAAAAAGAATTGGGTCTTGCCCTTGGGCCGGATTAGTTTTCTTTACATGTATGTTTGTTTGTTTATTTGTGTGTCCGTTTCCCCCCCACCATAACACCAACCCATGTACAAGGTACCTCTCTCAGACGTGAACACGGGCAGGCTTAGTGTGCCATTATCATATGGATGCCGTGGTTATGCACAGTTTGCACAAGTTGAATCACCGAGTGGTAGGATATCTGTTTACTTCATTGTGAGAAGTTTGATATCCCTTTTTATACAGTTCTTGACGTGGTATTTATTGATGTGTGATAAAGTTTCCTTCATTGTGTGAAGTGCTATTTATTGACAATCAATATCGTATGAAGTGCTATTTATTGACAATTGATATCGTATGAAGTGCTATTTATTGACAATTGATATTACTCTCCTTCATTGTGTGAAGTGTCACCAGGTTGCTGTGAATAAAACCCTGCCCGGTCAAGACTGATTGGGGTTCCTGAGCATGAGGTTGAAGTGGGCTTATAGTAATTTTGTCCACCCCTTTTTATGTAATAAATATTATGGTTAAATTAACCTACACTCTTGTGTCTTTCTTAAAGCTAGGAACTTAGCGGGTGTAACATATATATAATTCTGTTTTGTCTCAATATACACAGTATACATATATATATTGATGCAAAACAGAATTATTCAGCAGTGTGTTGTGTGTGCGTGCGGCCAGGAGCGCGCAACAAGATGGTATACATTATGGTATATGAATAGTATATTCCACTATAGCAGTATATGGTGTGCTGTACATTTGAATCTGATCTAATATTGCACACGGCCATCGCATTATAATGAGCTGGACAGGTGTGTAATGTGTGTGTGGTGATGTGAAAGCGTATCTGCCATGCGAGACTAGGCGAGAGGCTCTCGTGAAATCGGCAGTGTCCGCCTTTTTAACTCCTCCCCCGGCTTCACTCGGCTACTCTCGTCTACTAGTCGAGGCAAACCGAAATCCATCTCGAACAAGCCTAATGGGTTGGTTGAGAAGGGAAGTTTCATCTATCTAGGAGCGTTATTTCTAAACCTAGCCGCATGTTGTAGAGTGTGTTGTGAGGATGTTGCGTACCTCTCCCCAAAATCTAATTTGAACAACCTTGCGTTGATGTTGCGTAGCAGTGATTGGTTGGTGAGCGAATGTGGGCGGGGCTGTCATAGAATAATATTGGTCCCAGGGCGGCTACGTGGCGTAGTGGGCAAGGCGCTCGCCACAAAATCTGGAGACGCTGGGCTTGCCTGTTCGAGCCCAGCGCTCCACATTTACTTTCAGTTTAGCTGGTCGTCCGTACTAATACACATTGGCCGTATTAGGGGGTGGGAAACTGATGGGTGGGGATCGGGCGTTGTGGACAGCGACTCCTACAGGTCGGTTGGTGCGCCTGCGCAGTAGAATCAGGAAGTGTCGGGGGCAGAGTGAGCCTCCCACGCGTTACTCCTCGCCACTGAGAGATCGAGCTGCGCAGGTGAAAAGATGCGACTGCTGTTACCTCAAGTACCGGAGGGGACTTGTGCTATGTATGACTTAGTCCACATTGCAGCCGGCTTGTGGGAGGCAAGAAACAGCGTTCGTGACAGGGGAGGGTTGAATTGGATGATACGAAATTGGGATGGGAGAAAATATAGAAAAAATGGGATAAAAAGTGGATAAAAAAAAAAGAATAATATTGGTCCCTCAGGGAGGAATACCAGCCTCGAGTTAATGTAATTTATACAAATGGAAGTATTGATTTCGCCGTAACGAATCATTAAAAAAATATACCGTTAACGGTTAAACTGTTGGATTATGTAATTGGTTTGTCATGACAAACCAACAAAAAAATCGTGAATTAACCGGTGGTTATGCTATAGTCCTAGTTATGTACATTTCAACAAAGTGGAGCCGCAGGGGACTTCCATAGCATACGCCTTCACATCATCTTACCTTGACGATTAAAACTGCCTCCACAATTTAGTAAACAGTGTACCCATGGTTGGTGTTGATATTTTACGATGTCAGCTTGTGATAATTTGTTGTAGCCAGCCAGCTAGCGTTGATGCTATTCAATGCTATCATACCCAACTAACGTTAATGCCATTCAGAATTTATTAACATAGCTACAACAACACACAATAACGTTAATACAATTACATGCATCATTGTTTACAATGAACGGGTGGGGCTAGTCAAAGGACTGGACACGGGGACAAGTTAAACATGAATTCATTTATTATAACAGGTAGTTTCGAGTCGTGCCTAGTACGCACCACAGCCACAGGGCTATTCTATTATATACGGCTTTGACGCTTCCTCCTCATCGTTGATTGCCTGTAGTAGCTGCATCTAACGTTAGTACGTTAACTAAGCTAAAGTTAGTTGTTCACCAACAATCTCAACATTTGTTTTATCATTAGCTCAAAAACACGGAACCAGACGAGACAAATTGTCCGCTCATACGTTCTGCTAGGATAATAACGACACAACTTCCGGTCGGTGGGTTTCAAAATAAAAGTCTAAAACACAGGAAATACGTTTATTTTGTACATTATCTAATGTTAACACGAACCTAAACTAACTTTAGATTAGTTTAGGTTCGTGTTAACGTTGGATAATGTACAAAATAAATTTATTTCCGGTCCTTTTAGACGTCGCTCTTTTATTTTGAAACCGGAAGTAAAAATTATGCTTCTTTTTCTGCTTGTTATCAATGGGTTGGTTGCGAAGGGAAGTTTAATCTATCTAGGGAACCTAGCTACATCCGGGGTACAATGTTGCATAGGCTGCATGTCGATGTTGCAGAAGCATAAAGGCAGAGTGTCTGCAACACCGTTGCGTTGTCGCTGTTGTGTTGCAGTTGCTTTGCAGTTTCTGTAGCATGCAGAGGCCTTAAAGTGGAGATGAAGCAGTGAACAATGTGATCCTAGTTTGTTTGTTGTGTACCTTGTGTAAGACGGGGTCCTATAATAAAATGTGAAATCCTGCTTATTTGTCTGAAAAATCAAATATAATTTCTCTGTTTTCGCCATGGGCGCCGCCATTTTTTTGCTGACGTCACGGTGTTTGTTTGGTGTATACACTGTGGGTTAGCTGCATAGTAAACATGGACTGTCGGGTCAGTCAAATGTTGCCTACCAAACAACGACCGCGGTGGTTCTTTTTGTATTGCTCCTGGCTGTTCAAACTAATTTACCGTGTGAAAGAGAGAGGAAAGGTGGTTAATTTCCACAAAAAAAAAAAAACAGTGTTGTTGGCACGTTGGCTCAGGCTGGCTGCACTCAGGCGGCACGATCAGCCTGTTGGACAGGGAATGAAGATCTCCAGCGAACACTTCATTGCCTCGGATTATGTTGTTGTTGTTGTACAGAAGACCACTAATCAGCTGAAGCGGTTCCCTCGGTCTTCGACAGACAGACGCAGGCAGTTCAGCGTCTGGACCATTTAGCCTGCTGGCTACATAGCTCCAGTTCAACCAGCGTCGGGACTATTTAGCTTGCTGGCTACATAGCTCCAGTTCAACCAGCGTCGGGACCATTTAGCTTGCTGGCTACATAGCTCCACTTCTACCAGCGTCGGGACCATTTAGCTTGCTGGCTACATAGCTCCAGTTCAACCAGCGTCTGGACCATTTAGCCTGCTGGCTACATAGCTCCAGTTCAACCAGCGTCGGGACCATTTAGCTTGCTGGCTACATAGCTCCACTTCTACCAGCGTCGGGACCATTTAGCTTGCTGGCTACATAGCTCCAGTTCAACCAGCGTCGGGACCATTTAGCCTGCTGACTACATAGCTCCACTTCTACCAGCCGGGTACCGGCGTTGGCTCCCAGGAGCGATGGCTAGCTAGTTAGCACCAGCCGGGAGCGATGGCTAGCTCCCGGCTGGTGCTAACTAGCTAGCCATCGCTCCCGGCTGGTGCTAACTAGCTAGCCATCGCTCCCGGCTGGTGCTAACTAGCTAGCCATCGCTCCCGGCTGGTGCATCGCTCCCGGCTGGTGCATCGCTCCCGGCTGGTGCTAACTAGCTAGCCATCGCTCCCGGCTGGTGCTAACTAGCTAGCCATCGCTCCCGGCTGGTGCATCGCTCCCGGCTGGTGCTAACTAGCTAGCCATCGCTCCTGGGAGATAACGCCGGTACCCGGCTGGTAGAAGTGGAGCTATGTAGCCAGCAAGCTAAATGGTCCCGACGCTGGTTGAACTGGAGCTATGTAGCCAGCAGGCTAAATGGTCCCGACGCTGAACTGCCTGCGTCTGTCTGTCAAAGACAGAGGGAACCGCTTCAGCTGATTAGTGGTCTTCTGGACAACAACAACAACAACAACATAATCCGAGGCAATGAAGTGTTCGCTGGAGATCTTCATTCCCTGTCCAACAGGCTGATCGCGCCGCCTGAGTGCAGCCAGCCTGAGCCAACGTGCCAACAACACTGTTTTTTTCACTGGTAGTTTGTGGAAATTAACCACCTTTCCTCTCTCTTTCACACGGTAAATTAGTTTGAACAGCCAGGAGCAATACAAAAAGAACCACGCGGTCGTTGTTTGGTAGGCAACATTTGACTGACCCGACAGTCCATGTTTACTATGCAGCTAACCCACAGTGTATACACCAAACCAACACCGTGACGTCAGCAACAAAATGTTCATAAATGCTACATAAATGGACATTACAAATCGTTTTTTCTTAGAAACGCCTTATTTTTATAACGTGATTTTTTTCTGTGGTTTATCTAAATACTAATTTGATGTTATGACTATGTGTTTATTGCTGTGCTTCATCTCCCCTTTAAGGTAATCGGATCTGTTTTCACCTATATATCAACGTGTCCCATATGTGTGTGTGTGGCTGTGAGTGTGATCAGGAAATGAGAGAATATATTTTTCAGATCGCTTCTCTAGCGTGCATAAACTTACACATATACTATCGATAATCTAGCGTTTATTTGAAAACGATTAATAAATAGGCCGAAAAATTAAATGAAATTTTTTTGTGTATGCCAGAATATTCCATTAAATGCCGTTTATCACAGAATCTTTATATTTTCCTGAAAAATGAGGGCTTTTCAAAATGCTATAAAACGGAAATTAACCGATTACAAAAAAAAAAAAAAAAACAACGTCTCGACAATGTTGACTGCAAACAAGTCATTGATAAACGACGGGCAGATTAGACACATAGCCATAATTTAAGACAGAGATTATGTGGGCGGTTAGGTGGTCGAGCGGAGATTGCGTTCGTCACCAGCCCCGGAGCTGTGAGCTTGGTTCGCCTGTTCGAATCCAGCTCACAGCTCCGGGGTTGTCACCAGCTTGGCTGGCCGTCTGCACTGATACAATTGGCTGTATCAGAGGGTGGGAGAAGCTGGCGGGGTGGGTCCGGGTCGTTGTAAACAGCGACTCCTACAGTTCGGTCGGGGCGCCTGCTAAGCGCGGATTGGACGTGAGGGGGATAGTGTGGTCCTCCCACACGCTACGCCCTCTCAATGAGAATCCGCGCTGCCAGGTGAAAAGAAGCAGTGATTGGCTGGACGTGTGTCGGAGGAAGCACGTGGTAGCCTCCACTCTCCCAAATGATCTGACTGTGGGGGGTAAAGCGCAGCGACCAGGAAGGGACTGGGAATTGGCATACGACTAACATTGGGATGGGAGAAAATCGGAGGAAAAATGGAGGGGGAAAAAGACCAAAAAAAAAAAAAAAAAAAAAAAAAAAAATACAGAGATTATGCGTTCACAACGCTATAATTGAAGTGGGTGCTGGCATTCAACGGCGGTAAGGCGCACCGCATCGCCGGTAATCAAAGTGTTAACAATTGTGTGTATTGAGCCGTACTGTGTTGTATCCATTCTGCAATCTGTTAATACAGTTTTCAATCAGGCTACGCCTGAGCGACCATGAAGGCTGTAGTGGCCGACTGTCATTCCTCTGTGTGCTGACACACGATGCACCCGCTATTGCCTTTTTACACTGTACCAAAGTTGTTGATGTTAAATGAGTTGAATGTCCACAGTTGCTCCTCTTACGGTGTACAGGGTTTATTGTTGTCCAAATGAAAGTGATAGTGAATTAAAGGTTAAACAGAACAGTCGTCAGTTGCTCCGTGGTCGGTTCCAACAGTATAACAGTAGCAGTTCCAACAGTGAGACAGCAGCAGTTCCAACAGTGAGACAGCAGCAGTTCCAACAGTGAGACAGCGTTTGAAGGTAAGTCCTCAGCAGGTGCACAAGATTCCGTTGATCACCTTGGCCATTTATAGGAGTGGGCTGCAATGGGTGGTGAGCCCTCTAGTGGCCAAACAGTCTAAAGGTTCTAACAATAAGACGGTCTAAAGGTTCTAATATATATATATATAATACAATATATATATAAATAATAATATAATAATTAGAGGTGGGCATAGATTAATTTCTTTAATCTAGATTAATCTATCTGCAATCCTGGATTTAATCTAGATTAATCTAGATTAAAATGGCAAAAAAAAAAAAAAAAAAACCTGCCGAAGGCATTCAAAATATGTGTTCTACCCAAATAATGACCAGAAGTAAATCCTTACTTTTTCTTTCCTCCTTATGTTTCTCAGGCCAGGTGGCCCATTACACCATGAGCCCATCTCCCGTTTCCAAAATGCATTACAGACTGTTTGAAAAAGCTGTTTTGCTATGATAATTGGTAATGAAATATCAAAATAATGTTCAATAAGATGTACTTGTGTTTAATAAGTTGTTTTATTCAGAAGTTAACACAAATAAATAATATTACCAGTACAGTACAGTATCTAGCACTCTCAGGAGCAAAACAGAAAGAATCATTTCAAACTTGAACTATGTGGCATGGCTTGAATCAACTGCTCCAGTGGAGTTGCTCAGTGGCCAATGGTGTCAACTGTGGTTGTACTGGGCAGCTCCCAGGTGTGAATGGAACTGTGTGAATGTGAAGCAGGGCGTTCCTGAAAAAGAGCATCTGTGCTCAGAGAACCTACCCTGGGTAAATAAAGGTAAAAAAAAAAAAAAAAAAATGTAAAAAAAAAAAAAAAAAAAAAATTATTTTTTTTTAGATTAATGCGTTAATTATATTATCGCGCGATACTAGTATAGCGTTAACGCAGCACGTTAACGCCGTTAACGGCCCAGCTCTAATAATAATATATAAATCCACCAAGTCGGTTTCTGCCTCTACACCCCGGCCCCTTAATTGTGCACCAAAACACAATTATAAAATTATATATATATATCAAATAGGCAAAGAAGCCGACATAACTTACAGTCAATGCCAATGTCCTCAATAATAAACAACATGAAATCACAATTCTAAACATAAAGAAACTTGACTGGGTCCTGTGGTTTTCACCTGTTGTCCCTGAGCATGGGAAGAACAAATCAGTTAGTGAGTCAAGTAACAGATAAGGTAACTCAATAATATTCAATTTTTTTTCCTTTTTTTTTTATATAACAAACAGAGCCATAAAGCTCCGACAGGCATATAGCCAATGTCTATTCAAAGTTCAATGTTGTGACTCTCCGCCAGGGTTAATCAGGACTGTCAGCGGTAGGTCGGTCAGGAAGTCTCAGCCGGCTTTCCCAGGTTTCCCTGCTCCGTCTTCTCTTGTAATTCTTTCTCCTGGAAACTGGCATGATTGCAAGTGCTTGGTCCTCACCGGCCCCGGTAACACCATGGGCTTCCAGAGAAACCATTCCACTGCCGGTTGACATACCCGTTTCAACCGTCTTTTGTCCTTCATCCTCTTCATCTTCATCAGATATCAGAACACTTTTGTCATGGTGTTCATCTGAACACGCCTCCTTTTCTTCTGATACTTCTACCTTGGTTCTGCTCTTTCCCGTTGGCTTGGCATTTCCTCCAACACTCTTGACCTCAGCAGGTCCTTGCAGAGTAGAGCTACGTTTTGGGAGATGCACTTCTATGCTTGTTTGATGTAGATCAGTGTGAGACTGAGGGGCTTGGATATGAGAGGTTGTTGGCAGCACATGCCGGCTTTGGCCAGCAGGGGTAGCACATCTTGTTTTAGCAGTATGGCTTGGCCACTGGTCCACCTCTTCTACCTCTTCTTCCTCTTCTTTATCACTGTCCTCCTCCTCGTCTTCATCACTGTCCTCCTCTCCTTCATCACTCTGGCTATGCAGTTTGTTTTCGTCATTGGCGTCCTCTTCTTCATCATCGACGTCGACGCCGTCCTCCTCACCACCATCATCATCGTCATCGATGCCGTCCTCCTCACCACCATCATCGACGTCATCGACGCCGTCCTCCTCACCACCATCATCATCGACGTCATCATCATCGTCCTCTTCCTCACCATTGTCATCTGGTTCATTCTGAGGAAGTCTCTGGGTAGGACCCATCAGGTCATCCTCCACCATCCACTTCTTGGAGGGAACATGAGGCGCGATCGAATAGTCATCCTCATCTTCATCCTCGCTGCCCTCTTCTTCTTCATCACTGTCCTCATCTCCTTCATCACTGTCCTCTTCTTCATCGCTGTCCTCTCCTCTGGACTCTGGACTCTGTATTTTGTGCTCGCACTCCTTGGAGCTGAAATCAAGATAGTGATTAGTAAAAACATTATCATTGGCCGGTACAATGTTGCGCCTCTCAGCCAAGACTCCCATCGATGATGCCCGCCTGGCCGTTTGCTTGGCTGCTCGGTTAAGTTCGGCTAAGAACTTTTCTTCTTCCAATTCCCTATCACTTTGTTGTTTCTTTATCCTGGTTTCCAACTCGTGTCTCAAGTCTTTAAGGTTTACATTGGCAAGGACAGTTTCATATTTCCCATTTTTTTGTTGTTTCTGAAGCAAGTTTACAGTGGAAATGCGTATAAACAAGCATTCATTTTCGTCTTCAGCCTGTCTTAGCCTAGAGCGTACCCATAAGATTTCCTTTTCATCTTCAGCCTTTCTTAGCACGGCTTCTTCTTTAATTGCAATTAGCCTCTTTCTCATCTTGGCTACAGCGTTGTTATTTATTCTTTCCAATTCCAATTTCAAATCTTTAAGGTTTAAAGCGTATAAATGGGCAAGGCGTACAGATTTGCTGGTTTGCCTCTTCCTCATCTTGGCTTCAGACATTGTTACTGTATTCTTTTTATTTTTTATTTATCCTTTTGTAACTTGAATGTTGCATTCACTTAGCGTGACGTCAGGGGGTTTGCGTTTCTTCCTGCTTATGAATGCAGTAATGTAGTTATAGCTTTTGCCACACATCTACATCAATGTCCAAGAGAACAGTTTACACACGTTCAGTGACGACACTAATTACGATGGCTCCACCTCTAAACGATACGGCACATCGTCAGTTCCATATCCTTCCACAATGTCGTAATCATTCAGTTGCCAATGTGTCAACGTTATTCTGTTTCCACACGTCCATACAATATTAATTGTGATGGTTCCACATTTAATTCTCCGTTGCACTGTCCACTGTTGTATTATATATCGGAATTAAATCATAGTTCATTGCGTCATCTAGTGTCCAGTTTCCACACGTCCAGACAATATTAATTGTAATGGTTCCACTTTCTAATACGGCGCATAGTCCGTTCTATAATCCACAGCATCACAATTTAATTAGTCCGACGCTAGAATTCTCCACAGCGTTCGCAAGGAAGCAATGTCCCGAGTCAGTTCCATTCATAAATACAGCAGCGTCCACCAAACAATTTCAGCATAGCGTTCAAACTATTTATCTTCGCGTAAGGCTTTTGCTCTTCACGCTACTATCCATTTCCTTTATCCAGGTCTTCATCAACAGAGGTGTATTTCATAAATCTTCTTACCTCTGGTTACCTTTTGTGAGGGAGGTTGTCCAACCTTATACTCACATGTCCTTCTATAGTGAGGGTAACTTCAAACTTTGTACTCACATCCTTCTGTCGTGAGGACACTTTCAAACGTTCTTCTTTTCACTCACGTTCTTCTGTTGTGAGGGAACCTTCAAACTTTGTACTCACGTCCTTCTTTCAGGAGGAGACCTTCAAACTTTCTTCTTTTCACTCACGTTCTTCTGTTGTGAGGGAACCTTCAAACTTTGTACTCATGTCCTTCTGTCGTGAGGACACTTTCAAACTTTCTTCTTTTCACTCACGTTCTTCTGTTGTGAGGGAACCTTCAAACTTTGTATTCCCACGTCCTTCTTTCAGGAGGAGACCTTCAAACTTTGTAGTGGCCGACTGTCATTCCTCTGTGTGCTGACAGTCGTCCACGATGCACCCGCTATTGCCTTTTTACACTGTACCAAAGTTGTTGATGTTAAATGAGTTGAATGTCCACAGTTTCTCCTCTTACGGTGTACAGGGTTTATTGTTGTCCAAATGAAAGTGATAGTGAATTAAAGGTTAAACAGAACAGTCGTCAGTTGCTCCGTGGTCGGTTCCAACAGTATAACAGTAGCAGTTCCAACAGTGAGACAGCAGCAGTTTCAACAGTGAGACAGCAGCAGTTCCAACAGTGAGACAGCGTTTGAAGGTAAGTCCTCAGCAGGTGCACAAGATTCCGTTGATCACCTTGGCCATTTATAGGAGTGGGCTGCAATGGGTGGTGAGCCCTCTAGTGGCCAAACAGTCTAAAGGTTCTAACAATAAGACGGTCTAAAGCAGTGTTTCTCAACTGGTGGGTCGCGACCCAAAAGTGGGTCGCGGGGCCATTTTGAGTGGGTCGCGGATGTGTGTGTAAAAAAAAAAAAAAAAAAAAAAAATTGTCCACTACCTATCTTTGTGAAAGTGGCTTCTCAGCTCTGGTCCAGCTGAAGACAAAGCAGAGGAACAGATTGGACATTGAGCATGACCTCAGAGTTGCTTTGTCTACCATCACCCCAGACTTTGAGACTCTTGTCAGGAGCAAACATCATCCCCAGTTATCCCAATAGTTCCCTGCATGTTAAGCTAAGAAGTCTGCTAAGAAGGATATATTATTTATTATTATTATTATTATTATTATTATTATTATTATTATTATTATTATTATTATTATTATTATTATTATTATTATTATTATTATTATTATTATTATTATTATTATTATTATTATTATTATTATTATTATTATTATTATTATTATTATTATTATTATTTTATTTCATTGTGTTTTTAGCCCTTAGTTGCACTTTTGTTGCAACCCCAGTTATCCCATTAGTTCCCCCAAACGTAGGTCTGTTATGTAAAGCTAAGAAATCTGCAAAGAAGCATAATTATTTATTATTATTATTTAATTTCATTGGGTTTTTAGCCCTAGTTGCACTTTTGTTGCAACCCCAGTTATCCCATTAGTTCCCCTAAACTTAGGTCTAGCACAGTCTCTGGAGCGTAACAGTAAGAAGCATTTTGTATGAAAGTATTCTGTACTTCTGTATGACAACTATTAAAGAAACTTGAAACTTGAATTATTTATTATTATTTTATTTCATTGGGTTTTAGCCCAAGTTGCACTTTTGTTGCAAACTCAGTTATCCCATTAGTTCCCCCAAATTTAGGTCTGTTATGTTAAGCTAAGAAATCTGCTAAGAAGCATATATTATTTATTATTCTTTTATTTCATTGGGTTTTTAGCAATAGTTGCACTTTTGTTGCACTTTTTTGTGTTTATTTCATGTTTTGAAAGATTGCGTATTACTGCAAATATATATTTTTTTACATAAATCATAGTGGTTAAAAATTTTGGGTCGCGACTTAATGACTAAGGAAAATGTTGGGTCCCGAGGCTAGACCAGTTGAGAACCACTGGTCTAAAGGTTCTAATATATATATATATATATATATATATATATATATATATATATATATATATATATATATATATATATATATATATATATATAATATAATATATATATAAATAATAATATAATAATATATAAATCCACCAAGTCGGTTTCTGCCTCTACAAAGGCTTTACGTGTGCGCAAAGTCGACAAACTAATGATAACACTAATTAGTGATGCACGATATATCGGCCGCCGATATAATATCGGCCGATAGTAATTTTTTTTTACACATCGGTATCGGTCCGATATCAAGATAGGGTCGATATAAAAAAAATCTATTTATTTTTTTGGTCTTAACACATTGATGGCCATTGGGGCCTGTCTAATATAATGGTAGAGGGCCAGCAAATGTAAACAGACGTGGGGCTGTTTGTAGAGCTAAATCTATACTTTATAGTATTACTATATAAATACAATCCATTATTATTATTACTATTACTATCTGTCCATTCTCATTGTCAATTGGGACCATAAACCGTCCCTTCAAAATGGATTAAAATAAAAAAAATCATCAATACGTTCTCATTTTATAGCGCCATGAATATAAGCGTTATACGGGATTTGGTCTAGTGTATTTTCTGGGAGGCGAGATAAAGGGCTAATAGCTAATAACTTTATATCCAATGGCATTTCGGTTATAGATACGCTCCAGTTAAAACTCAACCTGCATATGATCGGCACGATCCTCACGCATGTATGCATGAAACGGGGCGGGGGACGTCGTTTCTGATTATTGATTACCAATAACCGCGTTAGCCTCATTTGCCTCATAGGCCGACATCAAAACAGGCCCGATCGGGATGTACTTTACGTGAAAAAGATCTTACCGTGGTCCGGCGGGATCCCCAGAGCATTTCCCCGTTATCGATCGCCATCTGGTAGATCGATATGTCCATTGGCTGATGATAAATCCCCTTATTGCATGGTGAAATCTGCGATGCAAAACGTAATCCAAGGTACAGGCTACGCATATAGAATCCAGCTACTGAAAAAAAAAAAAAAAAGTCAAGTTCAGCCACAGTGCACATTGCATTATTGCAATAGCGCCCCTAAGAGGATCTGGCCGGTATTGCACCTTCTCGAATTCAAAGAGTAGGGTAAATCTGCAGTGCCGCTCGGCGACCTTGAATAGGTTATTAAAATGGAATAAAAGCAATAACAACTTGCCACGGACTATTCCGTGATAACACAGCCAATATTAACGAATACACCGAAACGGTGATTGACTATGTCTGTACTCTGGTAGAAGAAACAATCCCCTCCACCAAAATTTAAATCTACCCAAATCAAAAGCCCTGGGTAGACAAATCCGTCCGTGAGGCTCTGAAAGTGCGCACATCAGCATACAACACCGGGCTGGTGACAGGCAACATGGAAGAACACAAGATGGCAAGATACAACGTCAGGAGAGCAGTAATAGAGGCAAAACGGCGTTACAGGGATAAAGTTGAACTTCAGTTTGAACAGGCTGACTCTAGAGGCATGTGGCAGGGCCTCAGAACAATGACAGCCTACAAAGGCACCCCCCTCAAACTGAACAGTGACATCTCCTTAGCAAATGATCTCAATTCCTTCTATGCGAGGTTTGAGGCTGTGAATAACAACACCAGCCTACAAACCACGGCAATGGGGGGGGTGGGGGGGTCTGCTGATGGAGACTCAGTGTTCAGGGTAACAGAGCATGAGGTGAGACGGATCTTTAAAAAAGTGAATATCAGGAAGGCAGCAGGACCGGACGGCATCCCCGGCCGCGTCCTAAAAGTCTGTGCCGACCAACTGGCCCCGGTATTCACTGACATCTTCAACCTGTCCTTGGAACAGGCTGTCATCCCCACCTGTCTGAAGAAGTCCACCATCATCCCTGTACCCAAAAAATCTACGCCCGCTTGCCTCAACGACTACCGCCCTGTAGCCCTCACCTCCATAGCCATGAAGTGCTTTGAGAAGCTAGTGAAGGGCTACATCTGTTCCTCCCTCCCCATCAACCTGGACCCTCTGCAATTTGCATATCGCCCCAACAGGTCCACGGAGGACGCCATAGCCCATGTGCTGCACACAGCAGCATCACACCTGGACAAGAGGCAGGGGAACTATGTGAGAATGCTGTTCATCGACTACAGCTCAGCATTCAATACCATAGTCCCCTCCAAACTCATAGCCAAGCTCAGGGACCTGGGCTTGAACTATGACCTCTGCCAGTGGGTCTTGGACTTCCTGACGGGCAGACCCCAGGTGGTAAGAGCCGGCAACTGCACCTCCTCATCCATCACGCTCAACATAGGGGCCCCCCAGGGCTGTATTCTGAGCCCCCTCCTCTACTCCCTGTACACACATGACTGCGTAGCACAGCGGAACAACAACACCATCATCAAATTTGCTGATGACACAGTAGTGGTGGGCCTGATCTCTGCCAACGACGAAAGGGCCTACCTGGAAGAGGTAGAGAACATGTCACAGTGGTGTCAGGAGAACTGCCTCTCCCTGAACGTCAGCAAAACAAAAGAGATGATTGTGGACTTCAGGAGGTCGGGGGTCAAGGACTACAGCCCCCTCAGCATCGACGGGGCACCGGTTGAGAGAGTGAACAGTTTCAAGTACCTCGGAGCCCACATATCCGAGGACTTGACATGGACCACACACATTGACAGTGTTGTGAAAAAGGCACGACAACACCTCTACTTCCTCAGGCGCCTAAGGAAGTTCCAAGTCAGTCAGAAGATCCTTAGGAACTTCTACTCATGTACAATAGAGAGAATCCTGACCGGCAACATCACCTCCTGGTTTGGGAATAGCACTGCACAAGACCGTAGCAGACTACAAAGAGTGACACGTTCAGCCGAACGCACAATTGGAGGGGGGCTTCCCACCCTCCAGAACATTTACAACAAGCGGTGCAAGGGGAAGGCTAAGAGAATTATTAAGGACTCGAGCCACCCGAACAACTGCCTCTTTGAACTGCTGCGGTCAGGCAAGCGATACCGGAGTCTTAAGGCGAGCACAGAAAGACTCAGAAGAAGCTTCTATCCCCAGGCCATCAGGCTGCTAAACGAACAATAATCACTATGCAACAACCATCAAATGCACACAGCACACACACCCACACGCACACACTCACTCAAACAAACAACACACTGCAGCACCCACTCTCCACACTTTAATAATAATAATAATAATAATTCATTTAATTTATATAGCGCTTCTCAATAACCCGAAGTCGCTGACAGTAGTCGGGAGCAGGGGTACAAACAAAGAGGCGAAAGCAAAGAAACAAAACAAAACAACAAAGAAACAAAAACAAAGGAACATGAGACCATGGGGGGAACGGGGGAGACAGCCTGATGGCACAAAAAAAAAAGACTAGAGACATATCGATCAGGTTGGAGGGGAGGGGGGGGTTTAGGGGTGGGGGGGGTTGAAGGCAAGGGAGAACAGGTGGGTTTTGAGGCGAGCTTTGAAGGTGGAGAGTGTAGGGGAGTCTCTGATGGACTGGGGGAGGGAGTTCCAGAGTCGGGGTGCAGTGCGAGAGAAGGCCCGATCTCCGAAGTTTTTGAGCTTGGATGTCGGGACAGTGAGGGAGGCAGTGGAGGAGGACCGGAGGGAACGGGTTGGGCGGTAGGGGAGAAGGAGATCAGTCAGGTAGGGGGGGGCCAGGCTGTGGAGGGCTTTGAAGGTGAGGAGTAGTGTTTTAAAGTTAATGCGGTGTTTGATGGGGAGCCAGTGGAGGGAGTGGAGGACAGGAGTGATGTGTTCGCGGGACCGGGTGTTAGTGAGGAGGCGGGCGGCTGAATTTTGGACCATTTGCAGTTTATGGAGGGAGCGGGAGGTGATACCAGTGAGGAGGGAGTTGCAGTAGTCCAGGCGGGAGGAGATGAAGGCGTGAATGAGGGATTCAGCAGCGGGGGGGGAGAGGCAGTGACGGATTTTTGCGATGTTGCGGAGGTGAAAGTAGGATGTTTTGACGATGGAGCGGACGTGGGGGTCAAATGAGAGGGTGGGGTCAAGGAGGACACCAAGGTTGCGGACTAGGGGGGAGGGGGTGATGGTGGAGTCGTTGATGGTGAGTGTGATGGGTCCGGATCTGGTGAGGGTGGTTTTGGTGCCAATGATGAGGAGTTCAGTCTTGTCACTGTTGAGTTTGAGGAAGTTGTGGGTCATCCAAGTTTGGAGTTCGGTGATGCATGATTCAATGTGACTGAGGGGTGGGCTGTGGGGGGATTGTGTACTGATGTATATTTGGGTGTCGTCAGCGTAACAGTGGAAGTTGAGGTGGTATTTGCGGATGATGTGACCAAGGGGGAGAATGTAGCAGATGAAGAGCAGGGGGCCAAGGACTGAGCCTTGGGGGACCCCCTGTGTGACTGGGGAGGGGGGGGAGGTGTGGCCGGAGAGGGAGATGAATTGGTGTCTGTCAGTGAGGTAGGAGGAGAACCAGTCAAGTGCTGTGCCCTCAACACCCAGTTGGTGCAGCCTTTGGAGGAGGATGGAGTGACACACTGTGTCAAAGGCTGCACTGAGATCGAGTAGGATCAGGATGTTGAGGGCACCGGAGTCAGCGGAGATGAGGAGGTCGTTGATGACCTTTACCAGTGCAGTTTCGGTGCTGTGAGCGGGACGGAAGCCAGACTGAAGGGGTTCATATAGGGTGTTGGACTGGAGATGGGAGTGGAGTTGGGAGGCAGCAATACGTTCCAGTGTTTTTGAGAAAAAAGGAAGATTGGATATGGGGCGGTAGTTGGAGAGGGTGGATGGGTCGAGAGTGGGTTTTTTGAGGACAGGGGTGACAGCGGCGAGTTTGTAGGGGGAGGGGACGTGGCCTAGGGATAGTGACTGGTTGAAAAGGGCGGTGAGGTGGGGGATGAGAGCAGGGAGGCAGGCTTTGGTGAGAGTAGTGGGTAGGGGGTCAAGGGAGCAGGTAGTGGTCTTGGAGGTAGTCATGAGGTCCATGATGAAGGAGGAGTCAACTGGGGCGAAGGCAGTAAAAGGGGTGGGAGGGATGGAGTCAGGTGGGGGAAAAATGTTGGTGGGGGGGGCGAGGGTGGGGGAATTGGCGATGCGGGCAGTCAGTGAGCTGTTGATTAAAGATACTTTATTATTAAAGAAGAGGAGAAACGAGTTGCAGAGGTCAGGGGAGGAGAGTGAGTTATTGTCCGGGGGTTGTAAGAGTTTCTTGACAGTGGAGAAGAGGGTCCGGGGGTTGCGGTTGCTGCTGTTGATGATGGTGGAGTAGTGGGCAGATTTGGCAGCTTGGAGTGCATCACGGTAGGAGGAGACGTGCTGTTTGTGGAGGTCGGCGTGGATGGTGAGGCGGGTTTTTTTATAGAGGCGTTCGAGTTGACGGCCGGTCTGCTTCATGGAGCGGAGTTCCGGAGTGTACCAGGGGGAGGAGGTGGTGAATGAGACAGTGATGGTTTTCAGGGGTGCCAGTGAGTCGAGGGAGTCAGAGAGAGTAGAGTTGAGGAGGAGGGCATAGTCGTCGGGGTTAGAGGGGGCGGAGTCAGGGGGAAAGGCAGAGGATATGGATTGAGACAGTGTGAGAGGGTCAATGGATTTTATGTTACGGAAAGAGATGGTGCGTTTGATGGAGTGGTGGGGTGGGGGAAGGGGAGCAGAGAAAAGGATGCAGTAGTGGTCAGAGAGTGGGAATGGGATGGGGTGAGGATTGGATATGGGTAGGGAGGCAGAGCAAACAAGGTCAAGTGTGTGGCCTTTGTTGTGGGTGGGGAAGTTGATGTGCTGGGTGAGGCTAAAACAGTCAAGGAGGGAGAGGAAGTCAGGAGTGAGGTTTGAGTTTGGTTGGTCAACATGGATGTTGAGGTCACCGGTAAGTAGGAGGCGGGTGGAGAGAGTGGAGGCTATGGTCAGGAGATCAGAAAGTTCAGTTAAAAAAGAGGGATGAGGCTTTGGAGGGCGGTAGAGGAGTAGTGCAGTGATAGAGTTGGGGAGGGAGAGGGCAAGGTATTCGAAGGATAGCATGGGAGGGAGGTTTAGGTGCAGTTCAGTGATGGATAGGGAGAGTTTGTGAAAAACGGCAAGACCCCCCCCTCGGCCAGAGAGGCGGGGCTTGGCGATGAAGCTGTAATTTGGGGGGGTAGCTTGGTTGAGGGAGTAGAAGTCCAAGGGCTGTTGCCAGGTTTCAGTGAGGAGGAGTAGGTCCAGGTTGTTGTCCAGTAGTAGTTCATAGATCAGAGGTGATTTGTTAGAGAGAGAACGGGTGTTGAGGAGAGCAAGGGAGATGGATGGGGGAGCAGGGAGGAAGGAGCGAAGGTTATCGAGGTTAGCGGTGCGGCGGGTGGGGGTGGCAGGGGGGCGAGAGGTAGTCCAGGAAGAGGGGATGTATGAGCCGTCAGGGAGGTGGAGAGTCCGGTTTCGATTTAGGCGGGGGCCTCTGTGGATGTTGCGACGGCGACAGTGAATGCCAGCGTTTCTGGCAGCAGTGGCAGTGGCAGCGGGGAGGCGGTAGTTGTTGTTGAGCGAGTGAAGATCAGCAGGAGTATATGAGAGGCGGCAGGGGGGTGGGGGGGGGGCAGTGAAAAATGGGGGGGGGGGGGGTTGTGAGAATCCAAGGGGAAAACGGTAGGAGAAGCAGGAGTCCAAGTTGGGTGTAGAATAGGAGCAGGAGTGGGTTAAAAGTTGGTAGTAGCTGGAGGGCGGAGAGTTGGAGTAGAATGTTGAGCAGATCACTCCGGGGCTGCAGCTGGACAATGGGAGCACTCCAGAGTTGCAGCTGGATACTGGGAGAGAGAGTGTTGTTGTTTTGAAGCAGCGTGTAGTAGCCGGCTCCAGACCAAGCCCGCGTAGCGGGCCGACCTGACCGCGCCATACCAGCAGCCAAGACCGAGAGGAGAGTGAGGGCAGTAGTATAGTATCGCCGACACTCACCCGAGGAGATGGGGAACCCGCAAACCAGCGCGAGGGAGTGGTGTCGCCCTCGCGGGAAGGGAGTAGTAGGATAGCACGGCCAGGCAGGCAGTGCCAGCAGCGGGTGGCTGGTTTAGCCGACAGCAGACAGCCAGGAGCAGACGCACAGGACCGGTCCGGAGGACAGGTAAGGTTTTGTCTGGGAGAAACATGTGTAGATCCGGGAGTTTGTTTTCCAGTGGCAAGGTTTGTAGTCCAGTTTGAGATCCAGTGATGGTGGGAACGGTGAGAGTACAGTCGGCAGGTCCAGAGAGCAGGGGGGGAAGAGAGGACGTGAAATGTTTGTAGAGAGTCAGGACGGGCGCAGGAGAGGACGGGAGAGACAAGCAGCGTCGACGGTAGAAAACAAAATAACAAATAGAGTACAAGGAATGGACGTGGGGGAAACGGGTAACAGGGCTGGGATACAGTTTAAACAGGTAAATAGAGATACGGACAGAAGCGGCAGTCACAGGTTAACGCCAGCAATGCTCTGGATCCGAGAAAAACAAGAAAAACAGCTGATCACACAAACACACTTACACTTTATATTTATTGATAAAGGATTTGCACTACAACTCGTACACCTACTGTGAATTGTACCTAAATTGCACCTCGTCCCATTTCTCCATTTCTGCCTTGCACTATATAGTATTGTATATTAGTACACTGCACAGTATTGTATATTGTATGGTAACTACGTCTATTCTGCATCGAACATTGTACATATGTCTAAACTGAACACTGTGACCTCATTTTTTTTACTTCTAATTTTACTATGTTATTTTATTTCATACTTATCTTGTCTTGCACAGTCTCTGGAGCGCAACAGTAAGAAGCATTTTGTATAAAAGTATTCTGTACTTCTGTATGACAACTATTAAAGAAACTTGAAACTTGAAACTTGAACTTATCCGTGCTTCTGTCCACAACGGGTGGAATTGAAACACGGAGATATCCGTTGTTCGTCCCCAATGTGTTAAATAGTTTAAAAATATAATTTCTGAAAATAAGTTACAAAAGTGTAAAAAAAAAGAAAAAAAAGCTTTTTTGGAAAATAGCTCTTTATTTGATTATCATAAAAAAGTGTTTTCTACAGAGATATCGACATCGGTAAATATCGGTATCGGCCAGAACAGCAATGTTAATATCGGTTATCGCTATCGGCCACAATTTTCACATCGGTGCATCACTAACACTAATGAATACCAAATTGGATGTACAAATGTCATGTGTCACCATATACTTTACATCGCATGATCATTTTACTGGTGGTTAAGCTTGAAATTAGCCCCAAAAGAGTATCATCTTATCCTTAACCTACATCAAAATATACTCATTTATACATAAATGGTAAACTGGATCAGAAAAATATGCATCCGTGTTACGCACCCCAGTAAGGGGACGCAACACAAGGCCACAGACAGGGTAGGTGAGGGTGCAGTGACACACAACCATGGAAAGGATTTGCTAAATAATAGTATTTATTTACAAAACACAGATCAAGGAGGACTACCAGTGGCACCAAATGAAATGCAAAAGGAAATGAAATCTCACCCTCCCCTTTACAGGCGCGGACGCCCAAAAGTACAGGTGGCGCCGGCGGTGCTCACTCTAAGGCTGGTGTCTTTAACATCAGGTCACCTACGTGATGCAAAATGTAGACCCAGGGTATCTTCCTGTCCTCAATGTCCCTGTGTGCGAAACAAAAGATTAATACAAAGAAAGACAATCACCATAGGCTGGGTGACAAACAAATATATACAGGTTAGAACAGAAATGTGCAACAAACTATAATGACCTAAACACAATACAATGAATCAGAGCTCTGTCACCAGCTCTACACCAAAAGGATTACACAAAAGATATTGATACTAACTACCAGCGCAACGAACCCGAGCTTTGACCAGCTCTACACAAAATACCCATTACTACAAAACAACATACTCTAAAGATACTTTCCTATAAACTAACAGCGCAGAGAGACAGAGCTTTCACCAGCTCTTTACCAAAACATACCCTAAGAGCCTCGGCTCTATAACCAAAAGACACAAAGAGCTCTACCACAAAGACACAGATAGTTACCACAACCATGAACCAGAGAGCTAACTAAGGCCATGTCCCAACGTATTTGGATCTTTTGCCAAACGGATATTCTCAGGCTCTGTTTAAAAAGAAATCCTCGTCCACACGACGGTGTTAAAAAAAAACGGATCCAGATGCAAACACACAAACGCATATAAATTGCTCCAACAAGCATGCGGGCCAGTAGGTGGCGATAAGCGATATCTCAAATACCATAGTGGTACGAGCGGTCAGGACGATTGAGAAACGATAGGAATTGTCCATTGGTTCCCCCAGCCCACGTGACCATTTCTAGCACTTCCATTGGCTATATTGACATACATACAATAGATAATAAATAGATAGATATAGCGGTGGATTAGATGCAGTCCAGACTGAGGAAACAACCAATCTAGATATGTCACGATTCAATGCTTTACTTCTGCGCACTGGGCGACAGAGAGATACAATGTCAATGTTGAGATCACAATCTCCGGATTCTGAAACTAAATATGGCGAGTCCTTATCACAAACTATATATATACTACTAATTACAACAAGACATTCATTAATTGCATTGTACTGTTCACGTGTGGTGCTGACATCCTCAACTATCCGCAACATCAGAGAGCATCGTGTGCAGATATCTTCTGTCGCGCCATCTATTAACTAAATTTAGAATGCAATTTGGCTGCACACCTACATATATTTGAGACTCATCCTCTCACATGCACTATGGAGAAAGATGGCATCCCGATAGAAGATGCAGCACATACCTGCTCGCAGGTAGATCGGTCTACATGTAACATATGTGCATCAGGGATATATATGCACAATGTATAGTAATGTTTTTTTTTGTAAGTGCTTTTTTAATTTCCATATCAGTTGTTAATGTGTTTGTATGCGTCTTTTGTATGATGTTACGAAAAAGAAAAAGACAAATCTTGGATGTTGCATATTATGCTGTGGGAAGATGTCTTGTGAATATTGGAAAGATTTGTGCAAAAATATCAATAAAAAAAAAAAATATGCTTTGGCTTTTAACTGAAGCCGGGCGCAAAACTAGACATGTTTAGCAAAACATTAAATATCTTTGCAACAGTTTGTGATAATGCCTCGCCTTATTTTGTTTCGGAATCGCGATATTGTGATCTCAACTCAACATTGACATTGTATGATATCTCTCGAGAAATAAGCGGACGAAAAAAACGTCACTCGCCACTTAAAGGGGCTATGTACTGCTATTCCTAACACTATTTGGGCAACTTTACACAATTCCTGTTAGTCTATTGAAGACATCTGTAAGGTATTTTTCAAAAAAATGCATTGTTTTATATTTCTAATAAAGTACTCAAAACCATAATTTTCCAGCTTCAAGATTTCAGGCTGTTATGGCCTGGCTCCGCCCATAAGCACTTTGAGTGACAGTCAGCCCACACAGTCTGCGAGTGGTAGAGAGAGAGAGAGAGGGGGGGTGAGAGAGAGAGAGAGAGGGGGGGGTGGGAGAGAGAGAGAGAGCTTCTTCCAGAGCGAAACCCGACGCCTCTGCACACACTCCGGAGGGAAAGAGAGAGAGAGAGACAGAGAGAGAGGGAGCTTGTGGGCCTCCCTTCCTCCCCTCTCCCGTGTGCCATGCAGCAGGTCCCCCCCCCCCCAAGTGCTCCCTCTCTCTCCATCTCTCTCTCCCTCTCTCCCTCCAGAGCGCACGCAGAGGCGTCGGGCCCCACTCCGCCTCGCAGCATGAGGAAGTGGCTTCCACTGACTAGCTGTCTAGTCTAGGTAGAATGGGGGCGGGCATTAGCTCCAACCACAGAGCCAATCACATCACTGTGCGCTACCCAGCGTCCGAATGACGTGACTCAGACGTTCAAATCAAAATGGCCTGATTTACTGGAGGAGGAAAGGGGCTGAGCTGAATCAGAGCAATCCGCCAATATGGTATTTAGACACTAAAACACATTGATACGAACTCCTATTACTATAATACAATGCTAGAGACTGAAAAATGACATTTATAGTACATGTCACCTTTAAATAAATCAAAAGCGTGTATTTACCAACCGCAAAAACGTTCGAAACACGGTTTATAACTTAATAAATAAACAAAAACTAAAAATCTACTTATGTAAACGAAAATGTCCAGTATAATGGATGCATCCCAATTACACGCAAGGGGAGCATGTCTATGTTCCCCGGGTCCTATGTTCCCCGGGTTCTATGTTCCCCCGCTTTGATTGATTGATTGATTGAAAATGTTAGACCACCAGCCCTGATTCCAAACTCTAACCTTAACCAGTTCGAAAGAGGGCCTAAGCTTAACCGTTCGAACCAAGGTGGACATTAATAATTAATAAAATAATAAAAATTTATAAAATGTTCAATCTATTAATCAATCAAAGCGGGGAACATAGGACCCGGGGAACATAGGGATGATCCCCACGCAAGCAGCGTCTGATGGCCGGATCTGTCGGCACTGGAGTATACAGTAGCTGTTACATCTAGACATTTATGAATGATATACAAGATATACAAATATACAGTACTGCTTAAGAGGCAGAGATCAATAAGAGAAAATATATACATTCGAGGGGGAAGAAACTACATGCTATTTCTGTCATTTCAGCACCAGGCGCTGTCCATCTTATTACCTCTGTGCGCTTCAAGGCTACGGGTGCCTATTGTATTGCCATAGATAGAACAACAGTCTGAGCATGCGTAGTGAGCTGTGGCGTCATCGTTTATCAGGGGTCAGCAACCTTTACTATCAAAAGAGCCACTTTTCCCCCGTCCCACAAAATAAAATGCTCAGGGAGCCGCACAACCTATTTACCCTTAAAATGAAGATAACACAGTGTATAACATTTTATATATCCCCAAGCATACCCCACATTTAGCATAAAACACCTGACAATTGCATACCCAAAGTAATTTGCGATTTATTATACTTTATACTTATAGCACACAGTTTGTTGCATTAATGGGATTATAAAGCAACAAAAAGAGAATTTTTGACTTTTTAATTGCTGTTTTTACCTGTTATAACAAAGGAAAACCTCAAACTCTTATGAAGTGGAGAAAAAATACTGGCTGTGTAGTAGGGCTGTCTTAAATACTTCGAAGCTTTGTTCGATGGCACAAGCTTCGAACATAAAAAAAAAATCGAAGTTTAAAAAGAAATTAACATTTTTTTTTTTACTTCGGTGTGTGTGTGTGTGTGCATGGGGCCATTGGGTGGGGCCGGGGGACAAATACACTGGAGGAAAGTAACCCAGCTCAGCACTGCCCAAATTATATCATCACTATTGCCTGTTTGAAGGATATCATCCTCAAACACATATACACCACCTACACGCCTATTCTCAGTCCTTGCCCCACAATGGTGGAATGAACTACCCACCCCAGTTTGGACAGCCGAATCCCGTCCAATCTTTCGCCGTCGACTAAAGACGCACTTCTTCAACCATTATCTGAAATAAAATAAAAAAATTAAAAATTAAAAAAGTCTAACCCTAACTAACCTTACTGTCATGCACTTGTCCTAATAAACTAACCTACACTGTAACACGCAACACTTTGATGAATATTGTTACTCAGCTGATAGAGTTGTGCCCTTCCTGATGACTTGTCGTACAGAACTTGTAAGTCGCTTTGGATAAAAGCGTCAGCTAAATGACTAAATGTAAATGTGAATGTAAATGCCTTGTAGAATTCCACACATAAGAAAGAAAGATACTGGGATGAATAAACAAAATAGGAAATAAAATGTAGAAATGCATGCAATACATAAATAAATAAATATGAATCTCATATGAAATAGAACATTTAGATAAGGTGCTACTGAGATGTTTTGGTGAGTTCTTTGTTTTTTTGTGGAAGTAGCCCTTCTTAAAAATGCATGAACATTCACTGATAATTGGTCTGTAGTGGAGTCTACAAGGTCTACATTGCCGGACCTTGTAGACTGACATAATTCTGTGCATAGTTTAGTCTACACAGCCTAGGCCATATTTCAAATAATCAAAATCTTACTTCATTCATCTTAACACTTTAAGTGCCGAAAACGTGTTTAGGCGTCCTTCCCCGCCATGCTCAAGTTTCCGAGGACGCCGTAACTCGTCTTTAATATCAATATTTCAAAAATCTGTGATCGGAATGATATTTCCCCTCTGCAGCCTTCACACACAGTTCTGAGCTCCTCTCAATTCTGTAGCGGTTCAAGAGCGCCATCTGGTGGCCGATCGGCAGAAGCGGTAGGTCCCGGGACTCGATCTCGACACAATACATAGCGATCCGTTGCCAATAACTCGATAAACAACATGATTTGGACGTATATACTATTATACAACCTGGATCGCGTATTTCTACATCCCATAATAGGAATATTTCAGTTCTGTGCCACACTAGCTCACGCTCAGCGTCTCATGCATAATCTCGCTTCAGCGTATGCACACTGAATAAATTTCAAATGTACCTTTAAATGCCAGCATTCATCTGGCCACACCCCCATCCGCCTACCTACATAAGCCGGGATGGGCCACACACTCATCTCCTTCGCAAATTTCATCACAAGCAACGTGTTGCTATATGCCCACTTGACGTGGAGAAAGTATTGCTCTAAGGAAAGGAAGAATAAGGAGAATACGTTGACATCATATCTTTATTTTCTCTCTCACTATTTTAAAACGAGAAAATACGGCGATATTGTCTTCGTACTGGAGTGTCTGGAAGATGGTGATCATTCCACAAACTCCACCGGTTTCGTATTGGGGGTTCACGCCGCTACATACCTCCCAGCTACAGTCTTCTTTGATGCGGCTGGACGGAGTGAAACCATCCGGCGGTGCAGGGACTGTAGTGGCGTGCCGCTGTTGTGAGAAGCGGTGCGTTCCAGGTTGGGTGAGTAGTGTTTTTGCTGGCAGGCTCCACTTGTCTGTTAGTGCTATGGGGACTAATTGACAATGTTATGAAAACCGGGCCCAGGCTAGGGTCCTTTGTTCAGTCTCCTAGACGACAGGAGACCTTGGTCTGAAGCCATTTTAGTTAACTAGTGGGCCGCGACCATTAACACTGGTGATCCCTGTGTTTTCTGGACGAGTGGTTTTCCCTCTGTCCCGTGTTAAGCCCCTTCTTTCATATCCAAATGAGAGTATTCCTTCACGAGGGGATATGTGCATGGATGTGCGATAGCGGCAGATCCATGTTCAAGTCAGCTACACAGGCCAGTTTGGTATTGTGCTGATTCCGTCGGGTGTTGGTAAAATCACCGTTGTAAAGCAGTGTGGACATCTTGTTTCTCTTTTCTCTAAAAAAGTGAGGAGAGGTTCAGAACGGCGGCCTGTCTGGGTGAGTGTTATGTCATTGTATACATGTTCAGGTGATAGCTGCTTAGCTTACGGTTAGCCAGTCAGCTGTTAGTGCTGCGTTAGCCTGCTGGGATCGCTGCATGGCCTGCTCAGGTTGGGCCTACTGTTACCCAGTCAGCTGTTAGCTGCGGTGCTAGCATGTCGTGATCACTAGGTAACGTTAGCTTGCTGCTATAGGCCATGGCCTGGCACGGGGTAGCTTTAGCTTCTCGCGCGCCGCCGTGAACTCGCTTCTGGTCGCGTGCGCCGTTAGCTCGGCGTCTCGCGAGCAGGGGCAGTAGCGCCCGAACGGTTGGAGCGGCCGTTAGCTTGATGCTATTCTGTTGAACGTGCTTTGATTTTAACATGTTTTGCACTCTTGACTACGACGTCATCCTTGACAGGGGATGTTTCGTCGACCCTGCCCTGAGCCAGGACGGCGAGGTTGCGTCAACAAAGAGGACTGTAGTGCGGGTTGGAGCGGCGACGCTGCCCAGTTCAAACAACACAGGAGCGGCTGTGTTCCTACGGTGTCTGTGACTGCACTTCGCTGATCTACGTTCCGGGTAGGACCAGGTTTGACCAGACCTTATAACACGTCTTCTGGTTTTACTTTTCTAAATGTTTTGTGAATGACGATGTTTTCCCAAAACGTGTGTTGCTGCAATGCATTTAGGATACGGCGCGAGTTATGTGTGAACTGTCTTTGTCACTGGCAGTTAGCTTCTCCGTGCAAATCGGCTTGTTACAGATGTGAAAATGATCTGTTTGTTGTGTGAGAAACATCATGTGTGTTTATATGTACCGTGTACTCGCAACTAAGGTAACTAACCTATGAAGCTATGCTTAGTGACAAGTGAGTAAAAGAATGTTCTTTTCTCAGCCTATGATGACAATGAACAGTGTGTTCACATATTAACAGGTTTTCCTGTTTTAACTGGCCGTATTGAGGGTAAAATAAGAGGATTGTGTTTCCCCCCGGTTCCCTGGGGACTTTTTCATCCTCCTATCAGACATGTTGTGCACTATTTGTGTCTTTTGTGTGGTAGGGATGCGATGTAACCCTTAGCTTGATTGCTGAGGTTGTGCTAAAACAGCTGGAGAAACTTTATTTTCCTAAAAGAAAAGATGGTTTGGTCGCTGTCGTGTGTGCTTAGCAAGGCCTGTGGCCGTTACTAATCGAGAATTATGTATTCTCTCATTGTGAAAAACGGCGTTCCTCTGTTGAGTGTTTTTGCCATTTTTTGTAGGTGATGATGGGTTGTGTGTGTCATGTGACCTACAACTCGGTTGGACTGGCCACAGAAGCACATGTGTATGTTGGACCGGGGCTCTTAGAGCCCTCTCTATTCTGTGTTTTTTCCTTAGTAAAAATCAGATAGCAGGTTAGCTCATGCGCTGTGTGGAGCTGTCAGACGCTTCATAGAGCTGACTATGACTGTGTCATATTCTCTTTTTGTCATTACATCGTATCATGGGTGTGGGGTCGTAAAGGGGTGAACTGGTAACTTTTCCTGGTCCCACAGCCTGGTATATTGGGCGTGTGCACCGCAGGAATTCCCCCACCATAGAGTACGTCACCGTGCGCGTCTCTGTTGGTAGGACTTCCGTGTGCTGTTCAGGTCCATGTGATGGATCTGTTTCAGGGGGGTGGTCAGGGCTCCTCCTCACCAAGCGCCTATTCGGGCCTTCTGTGAGTTCGGATTCCTTCTTCCATGTGAGGGAGCCTCCATCAGAGTACAGAGCCTTCCTCCTCAGATTGTCAAAGTGAGTGGACCCTCTAGAAGGTGTCCTGTTCTATTGTATATGTATTCGATTCAATTCGATTGTTGAGTGTGTATGGGTTCAGTGCCTCTTCCCCGGAGAGCCCTAAAACCAATTTTTTACATGGCTCAAGGTGCAATATATTCTTTTCAATCTGTACAGCTCGCGTGGGAAGTCTCTCTGGGGATCCCCGTCTCCTTCCTATGGGAGGGTGGTGGGATGTAAAAATGTGGAAATTTTTTACCCCTGGCTGTGTAGACTGGGATACATACTGTTGATGCTTCCTTCTTTTCTATTCACAAAGTGTTGGAGTTAATAAGTGTCACACCCCTCTTGTCGTTCCCCTGGGCGCCTTGGGGATTCAATGACAGGTCTAAATAGCCTGTTCATTGATGGGGGTGTGTCCCGACGCACGTATAGTGCTAGCTCGCTGTAAACAGGCGACTGACTGGCACGCCTTGGTTGCTTGTGGTTGAAACAGCGTTTTTATAAAGCAACTGAGATGGGGGTTTTTCCTCTTCCGACGACCAAATCCCACGACCTGGGTTGGTTTTTCGACGGATTCTCGTTCATGTCTGGGGGATGATGACGGAATGGATCTGAACATATGTAGAGGGGTCTCACGCCCTTGGGGTGGGCCACCAGGCGCGGTTCGCCCGAACGTCTGGGTGGCGCCTTCTTTTCATGTTAAGATCGACACGCATATCTGCCCTTCTCCTGGAGTAGGCATGTCGGCGTGGTTAGGGCACGGGACTGGTTCTGGTCGCGCTGGTCCGGATCAGTTGAACCCGTTGTCCGCCGGGGATGCAGATCTGCTGTTCTGGTACCCTGAGGGACTTGGGCTTTTTTCAGGGGGAAAACTGCCAGGTCGGTCCGGGTGTCACAGGGTTAAGCGCTATGGAGACCCTGGTTGGGTACGTTTTTACTCAGCACTGTCGTAATGGCTTACAGCCATGCCATTCTGTACGCACTCGATCTCGTCGGATCTCGGCCGCTACACAGGCAGTGGTGCAGTCGTGGTCACACGCGGTTACACGCCGTGTTACTAGATGATCAGTACGCGCGCACAAAGATGCGCTCTATCCACATATTACGACTGCACCGCTGTACACAGGTTGGTCCTGGTTAGTACTTGGTTGGGAGACCGCCTGGGAAGGCCAGGTGCGGTGTGCTTAGGGGCTGGTTCTCCATTCTTTTTCGCTCCTCTCTCACGCATGGCGAAGAGGGGCCTGTTGGGGTGGTCTTTGACCTCCTCTGGTGACCCTGTGCTTCCCGTATCGCCAGGCCCGGTCCGAGGTAATGTTAACCCGTAGGCCTGGGTTAACCCTTTTTTGAAAACTGAGACACTTGTACTGCGGTATAGCCGGTGTATACCCGCAGGTGTGTTTTGGAGTTTTTTCTTGAGGGGTTATAGGAACAACCACCGCATTGGGTAACGCCAAGGTGGTTGATTCCCTGGTGTGTTGGAGCAGTGTCAACTCTCGGGTTCACCGGTTGAGGGTGCCCCTGCACGTTCATGACGTCTGCCAATCGTGTCAGCCTTCTCTGCCTCGACCCCTCTGGGTGGGGGTTTTTAAATGGAGGCTTGGTCATGCAACACCGCCAGCTTACGCTCCTTCCGCCGGGGCGGCTGTGTTCAGCTGTCCCCTCTGGCGCCTGTCTCGTCCGCAGTCTCCAGGCTAGGGTTAACAGCCTGTTGCCTGGTTTTTCCCCGGTGCGCTGCCTGCTTCCGTTGGTTAACCTTTTTTGTGTGCTTACGGCCTTGCTGACTGCCTGTTCTGCAGGGTCAGTGTGCCAGGCGGTGTACTATTGGGGGGACAGGGCCCGCTCGGCTTACGGCCATACCAACCTGAACACGCCCGATCTCGTCCGATCTCGGAAGCTAAGCAGGTTCTGGCCTGGTTGGTACTTGGATGGGATTCCGCCTGGGAATACCAGGTGCAGTAACTGAGGGGCCTTTGTCCGAATACGCTGGCGATGTGGGGGGCGGGGCACTACGTGCCCACCTGGTGGGGTCTTGATGCTGGCATCATGGACTTCTCCGGGCCCCCATTCCAGGGAGTCCAGTTCTTTTGGTGGGTCTGGGTCTTCCTTCGCGCTCCGCTGCTACGGCCTTGCCACGGGGTTGGGTTTGCCCTTGACCCCTTGATTCTGGGGGCAGTAACGAGGTTGTTCCTCCGTTCGTTCCCGGGTGGCATGCGGGTTGTGCGTGTGTGTAGTCGTGGGGTCAAGCCACGGTCTGCTCACCCTGTGCGTTGAGTTGCTTGAGTGCCTCTTCGCACGGTCGGGTCCGTCGCCCTCCCGTGAAGCCACCAATAGGGGGGGTGCCCTCCATTAGGGTGGGTCGGGGGGGCTCGGCCCTCCCTGGTCTGATGGTTGTGGGGGGCCTCAGCAGGGTACATTTGTCGAGCTTCTAGCTCCCGCTCAGCTCCTATTATGCATGAGACGCTGAGCGTGAGCTAGTGTGGCACAGAACGTTAGGTTATAACTATAACCAAGTTCTGTTAACACTAGTAAACGCTCAGCGTCTAGACGCTGCTGCAGGCCCTTGATTTTTCATTGTGATGAAATTTGTTGGGAAGGAGATGAGTGTGTGGCCCATCCCGGCTTATGTAGGTAGGCGGATGGGGGTGTGGCCAGATGAATGCTGGCATTTAAAGGTACATTTGAAATTTATTCAGTGTGCATACGCTGAAGCGAGATTATGCATGAGACGCTGAGCGTTCACTAGTGTTAACAGAACTTGGTTATAGTTATAACCTAACGTTCCACGCTCATCGTCCAACGGCGCGAGGAAGATACGGTAAGATTCAGCGTTATTTTTGAACGTGTTCGATATAAACTGCTCTGATGATCATATCACCCACACTAGATGAATGATATAACGCTGCCCACGGAATTATAAACGATCCCCCGCCCATCCGGTCATCATCAGATGATACGTAGAAACTTCTAGAAGTACGTCCAATTGAAATTTTTGATCTCGCACAGATTCCTACCAAACTGTATTTCATCATCAATATAATGCATTTGGGGCTATAAATCATGTTCTGGAGAAAGCTGCAGAAAGAGATGAAAACATACTTATACTTTAGACCATATTTTACTATGAATATGTGAATGAAAAAGTTTAACGTTGCTACACAATGAACAATACATATAGGACCTTGAATGGGCCCTAATAATGGCAATCTAGCAATAGAATTTAAAAAGTTATAGCCCTGCAAAGAAGGGGAACTTCTCCATAGACAAATAGAGCTGGCAAGGGATGGTATATCATGAATTTAACCTTAGGCAATCAAAGTGTTAAACATTCTTGATTTGGGGGATTGGTAGTTCCCATGAAATCTGAAGTTGTTCAAACGACAACAACGATCCACCTTGAATTAAATCACACAGCCGTGTTGGCTGTGTCACAGTCACGAAAGGGGCTACTTAATTCATTAATCCAATCCACTTTATTTATAGAGCACATTTAAAAACAACAAAGTTTACCAAAGTGCTGTACAAGTCCCACAACATAAGATAAAAATATATATATATATATATATTAAAAAAAAATTAATAATTTTTTTTTTAATTCGAAGCTTCGAATTAAAATCGAAGCTCGGCCCCGAAGCTTCGATTGCCAAAAAAATTCGAAGGTCAGCCCTACTGTGTAGACCTATTTTTTTAATAAAAAACAGAAGAGGAGACAAAACACTGGTGTCTGTAGACCGACTTTGAAATAAAACCCTGAACTATTCAGGTATATTTGAGTCCTTCCCTTATTTGTGGAACATTTATAAAATAAACGTAGTCTACTTTGAAAAAAGACTACCATGTGTACTGTAGACCTACTTTGAAATAAAACCCTGAACTATGCAGCTCTATTAGAGTCCTTCCCTTATTTGTGGAAAATCTATAAAATAAAAAGTAAATTTTTCGTTGATCGCAAATTTCGCACCACATATCAGGCATACAGGTAAGCCTTTTGTTGACTAAATATCTTAGTTGATGAAATATCTTTTCATTTCAGTGTCACAGTATGACATCGATATTTTTTTTGGGCCAGGGAGCCGCAGCTGATTGGCTAAAGAGCCGCATGCGGCCTCGAGGCCGCAGGTTGCCGACCACTGATCTAGACTATAGGTTTACAGTGGCTGCACGGATCCACTGAACGGATATTTCGGAAAATCTTCACTTTAAAATGCGTTTAAGAAAATCTCCATTAATGTTTCTGAAAACACCCTTTACGTGTGGATGAAAGGCCCAATCGTGGAATAAAATGTGCATTTGGCAAAAGATCCAGATACGTGGGGACATGGCCTAACACTGCACACAATGGGATATATGAAGGGGTGTGGAGCTTGATTGCTGACGTGCCTCAGCTGCTGCTGCTGTTGCTGTTGCTGGAGTGAAATGGTAATTGACCAGCTGCTGCTGGAACTGAGACACCTGAGAATGGGGATATGTAGACACAAGAGGGAGACAAGACAACAACAAACAAAACATGCCTATATATACAACAGATATTATGCATTACTCCCTCTAAAGCCCTTAATGGTCACCCCCCCCCCTACATCTCAGACCTCCTATCCCCCTATTCCAACACCAGGTCCCTCAGGTCAGCCGATCAGAGGCTCCTGACAGTCCGGAGGTCTAACCTCAAGCTCAGGGGGGGGCCGTGCCTTTGCTGTCGCAGCCCCTGAATTGTGGAACAGCATCCCCACCTCCATTAGGCTTGCCCCCTCGATAGATGCCTTCAAATCTAGGCTCAAAACCCACTTCTACCTACTAGCCTTTCCCGTTCACTGACTCATGCCCTGTTTTCCTATGCGTTTGCCTGTGTGCCCTCCCATAAAACGGAGTGTGATTGTTGTCAATATGTATCTATGTGTATCTACCCTCTGTACAGCACTTTGGTTGACACGTGTCATGTTAAATGTGCTATATAAATAAATCTGATTGATTGATCTGACTATATATATACATAAGGACAGGGTCCGTAACAATCCGTCATCAACAAATTATATAAAACAAGGCAGGTGGAGTTCCTCATTCAGACAAAATCTCTGCCTCTCGGATGAGGTTCGACTAATCAACAGGGGTGTAAAGTACTTGAGTAATTGTACTTTGTTACAATACTTAAATACTGTTTTTGGGGTATGTACTTTACTCAAGTATTATTACGTTTGTATACTTTGTACTTTTACTCTTACATTTCAGAGAAAAAAAACATACTTTTTACTCCTTACATTTCAAATGCAGACCTACAAAGTACCAATCTTGCAGGTCCAACCATTTTAATTAGTATATTTGTTTCTCTGGCCGAACTAATGTTAACGTTATTAATCCTGCGGCCTCCCTTTATTTAAAAACAGCCATCAAATCCCCATCAATGGAAAATTAACCTGCCCATACCCATGCTGATTGGTCCTTGTGCAAGACTAGAAAGCGGGGATCTTTGATTAAACACCTATCAGAAGAATAGACAGTCAGTCTGTGTGCGGCCTATTATGTGGGTGCGTGATGGGCGGGATGTATGGCCAATACAGAGGAGCAGACAGGGGAACTCTATGCCGTATAGAACTCCCTCTCTTGACATACAGGTTGTGAGGTGTTCGAGTGCGATAGTCTGGTTGTCCTGATCGTCAGTCTCTGGGGGCAAGAGCAGCGTGTGGCCTGTGGGAGGGGGGGCAAGGAGTCTACGAATTAAAAACGTGACATTGTGTGAACAATAAACATCCATTATAACATAGGTTGTAGATTGCCTTCTTTATAAGAGAATGTGTCCTGGCCCGGTCCTGGTTTGATCTTGATCTTGACTTTTGAATATGTTGTTTATTTGTTCTGTTACTTGCTTCAGATGGCCCAGTGGCTGCAGCTGCAGCAGCTTAGTTCACCACATTGGGAGAAGGTGAGTCAGCTGTATGATGAGACCTTCACTATGGAGATCCGCCAGTACCTCAGCGCTTGGATCGAGAGCAAAAGATGGTACGTGGTTTTAATGGGGCAGTTAATCAAACAAAGAAACACATTTTTCCTCTTATCCAGAGTGCTATCAGTCCATCCAGATTAGGGCTGGGCGATTAATCGACCTATGCAATCTCATTTCTAAATTATGACGATTTCTACTTTTTACTTAACTTTTTTAAATGATGACGATTCTGACTTGAGTTATTTTGTATGTTACAAGAGACTTTTTTTTTCTTTTTTTTTTTCTCCTTTTTCCTCCGATTTTCTCCCATCCCAATGTTAGTCGTTATGCCAATTCCAAATCCCCTTCCTGGTCGCTGCGCACTTACCCCCCACAGTCGGTCTGGGAGAGTGGAGGCTACCACGTGCTTCCTCCGACACACGTCCAGCCAATCAACCGCTTCTTTTCACCTGGCAGCGCGGATTCTCACTGAGAGGGCGTAGCGTGTGGAAGGATCACACTATCCCACTTAGATCCTATCCGCGCTTAGCAGGCGCCCGACCAAACTGTAGGAGTCGCTGTTTACAACGACCCGGACGCACCCCGCCAGCTTCTCCCACCCTCTAATACTGCCAATTGTATTAGTGTGAACGGCCAGCCAAGCTGGTGACAACCCCGGAGCTGTGAGCTGGATTCGAACAGGACAAGAGACTTTTAAGTTTAAGTCAAGCACTTTCATATGTTATGTTTAGTGCTGTCAGGCGATTAAAAAATGTAATCTAATTAATTACAAGATTTGTAATTAATTAATCGAATTAATCGCATTTTAATCACATAACCATTTTATGCCTGATATTCTATAATCATATTTCAAATTGCATGTGTCCGGATGGCAGAATTCAGTACTGTATCTACAAAACCTTCTGTTTAATCATCTTCCATCTATTAATTTGCTTAGATTTTTCAGGTCTGGTCAATTTGAGCATAGTGTTATTCACAGTCAAAGATAATAAAAAAAGATTTATTGATATTCTCATTTGGTTCATTACCGACTCAAAATAAAATGTTCATTCAATCACCGCGCAGATTGATTGATTGAATGAAAATGTTATTAACAGATTGCAGAATGGGTACAATACAGTACGGCTCAATACACACAATTGTTAACACTTTAAGGACCGGCCACGTATATATATGTGTTTCGGTGCCATGCGGTGTGGACCAGAGCCACGTATATAGCCGTGGCAAGTTTGTTATTGTTTTATTCCATATTAATAACGGTATTAACGTCCCCGATCGACTTGCAGGACCTACCCGCATATTTGATTTCCGAAACATGCAATACCGGCCAGATCCTTAGGGGCGCCATCGCTCCACTGCAGTATCATTGAGGGCGATTGAAAAAAAAAGTTTACTGTCTGTGGGCGTTTCATATGAGCCAGGATCCCAAACGAACATCCTCCATCTTTGATCACCTTACGGAACGCAGATTTCAGCCTGGAATAATGGGATTTATGATCAGCCAATGGACATATCGATCTACCAGATTCCGATGACTGAGGAAATGCTGCCGGCGATCACATGGGCTGACGGTAGGATACTATTCACCCAAATTACAGCCGATTGGACATTGTTGTAACACGCAAGTGATCCATCAGTGAAAATGGCTACTTGAACGCACACTATTGCTAATCAATAATACTAATCGGCCTCCCCCGCCGCCCCCATTTCATCCATAGATGCTCTGTAATAGTCCGGATGCTACTCAGTTTGTTTTATTTCATTCGTATATATACACCAGAAATGGCGTTTGATATAACGTGACTAGCCTTTAGCCTCATATCTAGCTCCCCAGAAAATAGACGAGACGAAAAGTGCGATAAACCTTATATTCACGACGCTATAAAATGACAACCAACCGATGGATTTTTATTTTCTTTAAGCCATTATGAAGGCACGGTTTATGCACTCAAGTGACTGAGAATGGACAGATAGCAATACTATAAAGTATATATATAGCTGTTAGAAAGTACATCGGTTTGTTGACAAAGCTTGGTCCTCTGGACTATAAATCGCCGCGGGACTCTGGTCGCCAAAGTGTTAAGGGGATGCAGACCAGAGAAATACTTTCATCTTGTTTACATCAGGGTCCCCCATTTTCAATTTCATAATGAATTGTAAGTAAGGGTGCAACTTGCACCGTGCAATCCATTCTTTGTGGATCTAGCCCACAGTATTTCTGACACTGGGAATACATTCCCTGAGATTCATAGATGTCCCTAGAATCAGATACCAAGAACATGCAAATGGACCATATTAAAAAAAGAAAGTCTGTAAATGTGTATTCTACATTCTTATGGAATGAATGAGATACTGTAGGATAATACCATATAAGCATTGAGTCAAATGACTTACTCACTCAGTGGATCTAGTTAGTAAGGTTTCTTAACCAGATCAATCAAATCATTACAACAATAGAGAATATGGCTGGAGATCTCACCTAAACAGACCAGCTCCGTCAGTCAGGTAAAAAGATCCCGCTCCCCAGTTGGGGGAATGATTAAGTACCAGGTGAACAAAGGGGGAGAAGGGGGAGGTTTGGAAGGGAGGGGGCGTTGTTTACAAACGGGTTTAGATGTCTCTTCAATATATTCCACAATACAAATATATATATATATTTTTGTAATACATTTGAGTTAATTTTCATAACGCGATAATTTGCTGTGTAATTAATTAATCTAATTAACGCGATAAACTGACAGCCCTAGTTATGTTTAAGTCAAGCACTTTGATATGTTATGTTGTCTGTTTAACACATTCATGGCCAACCACATATATATACGTGTTTGGGCGCCATGCTTAACACATTCCCGCCCGGCCACGTACATGTCCGTGTTTCGAATCCAACGGTAGAGGGCCGCAAGGTTGTTTTGGCTTTTATTCCATTTTAATAACCTACTCAATGTCACCGAGCGGCACTGCAGAGAAAACTGCATTACCGGCCAGATCCTCGTAGGGGCGCTGTCTCGATAATGCAGTGTTCCCTGTGGCAGAACGGTGCTTTATTTATTTTTTTACTTTGAATGGAGTTTACTGTTAGCTGGAATCTATACGTGTAGCCTGTAGCTTGGAATACCTTTTGCGATGCCGAATTCACTATGCAGTAAAGGAATATATCATCAGCCAATGGACATATCGATCTACCAGATGGCGATCAATAACTTGGAAATCCTTTTTGGGATCCAACCGGCCACAGGTAAGAGCTATTTGACGTAAATTACAGCCAGAGAGAAAAATCGTGATTCACATTTGATTCACAAGAATCGCCCAGCCCTAATCCAGATTGTTTTGGTGTGATTTGCAGAGATATCTGCCGTAGGGCCTAATAGGTTGGTTTTGGTTGCCGACCGACCCTGCCGACCCTGCTGATTTATGTGCGACCCAAATATATTTTATGAGCGTATGGGGAAATTATTATTATTTCTTTTTACAATAAAGTTTAATTAAATCTTAGTAAAAAAAGTGCAGTTCATGTCAAGAATGAGAATATATAAAAAGCAGTATTTCACAATATTTGCACAGCTCTCTGATGTCGGGATATTTAGTGAGTAGTATTTAGGGGTGGCATTTTTGTACATTGTACTTTTGTAGTACAGTGTCTTTGTATTTTAACCTTTTAGTTTAGTACATATACATTCCGTATAAAAGCAACAATATATGGATATTAAACATGCTGGCAGAGTACATGCATCCATGTTGTTGTATAAAAAATTTAATTTAAATCCCTATCCATAGTCGCCGTGGGACTATTTTAAAAGATTTAATAAATTCCCTACCTACCCATGGCCTTAACTGACAACCAACAGGAACCAAACTATTTTTTTGTTAGGCCTAGAGATGTCTGCTGTCACAAAAACAAAATTTGCAAAACTCAGCCACAATGTCTCTTTCCAGAAATCATGACAGTCACTCAAGATAATCCACAGACCTCATTTGTGTTTCATTAAGAACTATTATGGCGGGTGTACTTTGGTGGAAAATCCTTCAAGTGTTAAAGGTGCTATAGATAACATTCAGCCACCAGATGTCGCACTAGAGCACCAGCATGTCATTATCCAATCGGGTGCATTCCACATGGGGAACTGGGAAGTAGGGAGGGGATACATGCATGCAACATGTAAACAACAACATTCATTTTGGACCCGCCAAACATTTTTTAATTATTAATTAATCAATAATTGTTTTGGGGGGGAAAAGCAATAGTAAAATTTTTTTAAAGATTACATAAAAATGTTATCTATAGCACGTTTAACTCATTCACTGCCAGCTATTATCCTTATCCCGTTCTCACTGGGCCACGCTAAACGATAGGCATTTTTACTGTGCGTTGCGGTGTTTGCAGGGCTATATCTATATTCTATATTATAGCTATGGAGACAATACTATGGCTCATTTGACAGTAACTATCCCTCGTGCAACATGTAAAAAGAATAGATTTTTTCATGTATACGTTCGTGTGTTACCCTGTCGTGAATATTGTATAGTTTCAGAGTGATCCTGGCTATTTCCTGGAAACTGCATTATGGAGCGATATGTGAATTTTGCTAAATGCGTTCGCGTTGCTCGCCTGGACATGCTACTGTTTCCAAATCAAAGGTATATAATGGGTATTATGTTTCATCATGAATGCATCAAAGGGGGGAGGGGTAGTTTTTTGATGCTCTGATCGCCAGTAACGGCATTCGTTTTGAATACTACATACGTTGATCGGCTGGATCGATGTGAAATCATTGTAGGATCAAGGTGGAATTGACGTCAGATAGTCCTTACCTTTGATCTGGGTTATTCCAAAAAGAATATTCCAATTGTCTGATGATTCTGATTGCGATGTCCAGTATTGATGTCCATCGGGTCCCCGACATAATCTGGCACAACACATGCATCGAGGGGCCATGGACGCGTTCCAATGTGTTTAAAACTTTACAAAACAAATATATATATACATAATGTATAATATTTACCACCAGGAAGTTGCACTTGAACGGCCAACCAAGTAGTAATTACAAGTGGGAAACTCTAATTCCATGATACCCGAGTTTACGAGTTGTGATGTATCACTGGAATTACACTTTTTGTGGTGTCAAAAAAAACTATTATGTACATGGAGTATCATGAGACATCATAAATATAATACCAACATGGTGGAATTCTTAAAAGTTGATCAGACCACCTGCATCAAGAAAGGTTTAATACACTGGCTGAATCTACTGTCTTGGATGTGATCTATCCTAACGAGTTAGCACTCGAACGCAATCGCCTTGTAAATATGACTTAGTCACATGATACATTTCTAACTTTACGAGGTGACGAAGACTGGCTAAATGAACCATCCCTCTCTATCCACAGATTCTAGGTTGTGTGGTTACACATGAAATCCCACCTCCATTGCTCAAGCTCAATCATTAGCTCCTCATCGTCTGCAGTGCCTGGCACCTAGTTAAATGTTTTAGGAGCTGCACAGCGTGTCTGGGAGTGTTTTCTGTTTCCACAGAACTATAAAGCTATTTGACAAAAAACGCTGATGCAGAAAAAGAGATCCTGCATCCTGTGACTATTTTATTCAAAAGGATGATAGACTTTTATTTATATATACGTATTAGGGGTGTAACGATGCGACCTCACAATGATTAATTTAGATTATTCAGGCAACGATTCAATGCATCATGAAATCTCTTAATTTGACCACGATTCGATACATTTTCTATACATTTTCTATCAGTTAATTCCCCAAAAAATCTTTAATACACAAATGTGGCTGGGGGAACTGATTCACTCAGCATGAATAGACTATAGGTCAATAAAAACAATACACAAAAAAAATAAACATTAATTTTGATTTATAATCGATTCTCAAATTGTCACATTAGAATCGATGCATTTCTATTAATAGATGCATCGTTACACCCCTAATACGTATATATATAATCTTTAAACGCATTTTAAAGATCCCCATCACACATTTTATCCACTTTTTCTCCCATTTTCTATATTTTTCTCCCATCCCAATTTCGTATCATCCAATTCAACCCTCCCCTGTCACGAACGCTGTTTCTTGCCTCCCACAAGCCGGCTGCAATGTGGACTAAGTCATACATAGCACAAGTCCCCTCCGGTACTTGAGGTAACAGCAGTCGCATCTTTTCACCTGCGCAGCTCGATCTCTCAGTGGCGAGGAGTAACGCGTGGGAGGCTCACGCTGCCCCCGACACTTCCTGATTCTACTGCGCAGGCGCACCAACCGACCTGTAGGAGTCGCTGTCCACAACGCCCGATCCCCACCCATCAGTTTCCCACCCCCTAATACGGCCAATGTGTATTAGTATGAACGACCAGCTAAACTGAAAGCAATGTAGAGCGCTGGGCTCGAACAGGCGAGCCCAGCGTCTCCAGCATTCGTGGCGAGCGCCTTGCCCACTATGCCACGTAGCCGCCCTCATCACACATATTTTTAACACAAAATGTTGTATATTTAATAACAATTAGTTTGGTATGGTTTTTCCACCTTAAATGTTCAATAAACTACTGAAATTGTCTTAGCAGCATCCCTACACCTTTGCCCTCATTGAGAATGCAAGGATCATTCTATGAACACCTCCCCCCGCCCCCTCACGTCTTCCCCCAGGCTGATTTGTTTTTCCACCTGAACGGTTAGCAAAAAATTGTTTCCCCCAAACACAACACTTCTTACCTTACACAATCTTGTTATAACTAAGAGATTAGTTGAAAAAAACTATTGTTTTTGCGCATTAAATCACTAGATGTATCAATTCATAATAAGAGTTTCACATTAGCAGTTAGCATTTCCTGGATGACAGTGTGGCCAGCTGAGCAATTCTCCACTTGCACAATCTCAAAGTAGCCATTTCCGGCTGACTTCCGGTTGCCAATGGCACTTCCTGTCCCATCCAAATACATTGGTTTTAGCTACTTTTCTCCCCTTATTTAAACAACTTTGTCGTCACAGAGAGGCAATGAAACGTTTGTATTATTATAGTATAGAATGTATTTAATAAGCAAACGTTTGTCAGCAGGGTTTTTGGGCTGTATTTCATGTAAAAACGTTTACTGTTAGTTTCCTTGCTCAGCCAGCATTAGCTAACAGAAGCTAGTGGTTAAACAGGCCGGATTAGCTTTGAGCTAACTATCTTTCCCGACCCATGTATTCATTCCATTCTAAACATAACGTTAGTTTACAAAACATGACCTGTCTATATAACGTTGAGGAACAAATTATAAGTGTGTGGGTGTGTGTTTTGGTGAACATTGGACTGCAACAGAAAATGCATCAGTTACAGACAGTAGCTACTGTTAGCTGCACTCAGGCTGGCTGCACTCAGGCGGCGCGATCAGCCTGTTGGACAGGGAATGAAGATCTCCAGCGAACACTTCATTGCCTCGGAGTATGTTGTTGGGGGTGGAAGGTTTGTCCAGAAGACCACTAATCAGCTGAAGCCTGATGCGGTTCCCTCGGTCTTCGACAGACAGACCGGCGCAGGCTCCAGTAAAGTTAGCACCAGCCAGGTATCAACGTTAGCTCTCAGAACGATAGCCAGTTAGCCAGCACCAGCCAGGTATCAATGTTAGCTCCCGGAACGATAGCCAGTTAGTTAGCACCAGCCAGGTATCAACGTTAGCTCCCGGAACGATAGCTAGTTAGCCAGCACCAGCCAGGTATCAACGTTAGCTCCCGGAACGATAGCCAGTTAGTTAGCACCAGCCAGGTATCAACGTTAGCTCTGGCTATCGTTCTGAGAGCTAACGTTGATACCTGGCTGGTGCTAACTGGCTATCGTTCCGGGAGCTAACGTTGATACCTGGCTGGTGCTAACTAACTGGCTATCGTTCTGAGAGCTAACGTTGATACCTGGCTGGTGCTAACTAACTGGCTATCGTTCCGGGAGCTAACGTTGATACCTGGCTGGTGCTGGCTAACTGGCTATCGTTCCGGGAGCTAACGTTGATACCTGGCTGGTGCTGGCTAACTGGCTATCGTTCCGGGAGCTAACGTTGATACCTGGCTGGTGCTGGCTAACTGGCTATCGTTCCGGGAGCTAACGTTGATACCTGGCTGGTGCTGGCTAACTGGCTATCGTTCCGGGAGCTAACGTTGATACCTGGCTGGTGCTGGCTAACTGGCTATCGTTCCGAGAGCTAACGTTGATACCTGGCTGGTGCTAACTAACTGGCTATCGTTCCGGGAGCTAACGTTGATACCTGGCTGGTGCTGGCTAACTGGCTATCGTTCCGTGAGCTAACGTTGATACCTGGCTGGTGCTGGCTAACTGGCTATCGTTCCGGGAGCTAACGTTGATACCTGGCTGGTGCTGGCTAACTGGCTATCGTTCCGGGAGCTAACGTTGATACCTGGCTGGTGCTGGCTAACTGGCTATCGTTCCGGGAGCTAACGTTGATACCTGGCTGGTGCTAACTAACTGGCTATCGTTCCGGGAGCTAACGTTGATACCTGGCTGGTGCTGGCTAACTGGCTATCGTTCTGAGAGCTAACGTTGATACCTGGCTGGTGCTAACTTTACTGGAGCCTGCGTAGGTCTGTCTGTCGAAGACCGAGGGAACCGCATCAGGCTTCAGCTGATTAGTGGTCTTCTGGACAAACCTTCCACCCCCAACAACATACTCCGAGGCAATGAAGTGTTCGCTGGAGATCTTCATTCCCTGTCCAACAGGCTGATCGCGCCGCCTGAGTGCAGCCAGCCTGAGTGCAGCTAACAGTAGCTACTGTCTGTAACTGTGATGCATTTTCTGTTGCAGTCCAATGTTCACCAAAACACACACCCACACACTTATAATTTGTTCCTCAACGTTATATAGACAGGTCATGTTTTGTAAACTAACGTTATGTTTAGAATGGAATGAATACATGGGTCGGGAAAGATAGTTAGCTCAAAGCTAATCCGGCCTGTTTAACCACTAGCTTCTGTTAGCTAATGCTGGCTGAGCAAGGAAACTAACAGTAAACGTTTTTACATGAAATACAGCCCAAAAACCCTGCTGACAAACGTTTGCTTATTAAATACATTCTATACTATAATAATACAAACGTTTCATTGCCTCTCTATGACGACAAAGTTGTCTAAATAAGGGGAGAAAAGTAGCTAAAACCAATGTATTTGGATGGGACAGGAAGTGCCATTGGCAACCGGAAGTCAGCCGGAAATGGCTACTTTGAGATTGTGCAAGTGGAGAATAGCAACCATGATCGGTGCCCAGGACTATTTGAAAAGGTCACTCTGGCGACAAGTTCTGCACAAATAACAATATGTATAGTCAAAGTCATGCCTTTTTCAGTGGAGGGGACCTTTAATAATAATAATCATGGAAACCGCAAAAACGTCAATTTCCTCCTACTATAATCATACCAACGTAATTTCAAATTGTGACATCCCTAGACCATGTATGTGACAACACGTCCATTCGACGACACTGATAGTTTTGGGGGTGCTACCACCAGGGGGGGCTACCACCCTGCCTGAAAACCTAGAGGAAACACTGGTAACTGTGCAGAATAGTGAGGCAAGGTACATGATCCCCAGTTTGACCTCTTCAGCATGCTTTGAATATCATGTCTGACCTCCCTGCAGGGATCTGGTGACTGAAGATGTCCACAAAGCCACAGATTGTTTTCACGAGTTCCTGCATCAGCTGGAAGAACAGCAGAGCCGCTTTGTCATGGAAAACAACTATTTGCAGCAGCATAACTTTCGAAGGATGAAAGAAAACATCCAGGTAAGACAGCTCTCTCAATTGAGTGCTATTATGGAACCAGAATTGCTATCGTATTGCACTCGAGACATTTTTAACAGTGACCAGGAGTATAATTAAATCGAATAATTAAACAAGCATGAAATTCATGATCACTTTGGCTACAGGAAATGAAGGGAATAACTGTTTAAATAATTTTTTATTGTAGCTATGAATAAATATTCTGAATGGGTATAATAATAATAATAATAACTTTATTTGTATAGCACTTTTCATACAGAGGTTGCAGTTCAAAGTGCTTCACAACAGTAAAAAATACAGGCATACGCGAGCATAAAAAGATAGACAGGTAGAATCACAGTGTTTCACATTAGGATCTAGCATCCCAATAGGCTCTCCGCTTACAGTTTTCAGTAACACAAATAGTAAAAATAGTTTAAAATGATTCAGTTTAAAAATAGTCAAAAAATTATAAAATAGAACGGACATAAAAAATACAGGCATGAGCGAGCATAGCAAGATATGGCAAATAATCACAGTGTTTCACATTTGGATCTAGCAAATAATAAAAATTGCTTAAAATGATTTAGTTTAAAAATAGTCATCAGTAAGAAGTAAAAAGTGCAATAACCGACACATGAATTTGATAGGCAGTGTATAAGAGTAGGCAGGGTAAGAATAGTGCAGGTAAATACAAGTTGTGTCAGGATATCCCTGATGTTTCCTCTTGCCACTAGGTGGTAGCAGATATCTATCAGTGAAATGCCTGAGCAAAGAGATAGGTTTTAAGCTGTCTTTTAAAGATGTCTAGCGAGTTGGCTTCCCTGATGTTTTGGGGTAGTTTGTTCCATAGTTTTGGGGCATAGTTGATAAAGGCTGCATTACTGATCCTCTTTTGACTGCTTCTGGGAGCCTCTAGTAGTCCAGCAGCTGATGATCGCAGTGTTCTTGCTGGTGTGTAATTTATTAGAGTGTTGGCGATGTAGCTAGGTCCCTGTCCATTTAGAGCTTTGTATGTAAGGAGAAGGACCTTAAAGTCAATTCTAAATGTTACAGGAAGCCAGTGTAAAGCAGCTAAGACTGGACTAATGTGCTCTCTCCTTTTGGTTCTAGTTAGCAGTCGGGCTGCAGAGTTTTGGATTAGCTGAAGCCTCTCTGTGGTTTTCTTAGGGAGACCTGTGAAAAGTGCATTACAGTAGTCTAACCGGCTAGATATGAATGCATGAATTAGCTTCTCAGCATCGTTCTGATTAATAAATGGTCGTACTTTTGCTATATTTCTGAGATGGAAGAACGATGTTTTCGTCACTTTGCTAATATGAGAATTGAAGTTCAGTTCTGAATCTATGATAACCCCAAGACTAGTGACCTCAGATTTGATCCAAGGGGTTAGTCCCCCCAGGTTCTTTATTAATGTTTCTTTTTTAGTTTTGGAGCCGATAATTCGAATTTCAGTTTTGTTCTCGTTTAGTTTCAGGAAGTTCTTACTCATCCATTTATTTATTGCCAGTAAGCAGTCTGTAATGGAGCTAATCGCTGTATCATTTGGTTCAGCAGATATGTACAGTTGTGTATCATCCGCATAGCTATGGAAATCTACATTATGTTCTCTGATGATATCACCCAGCGGTAACATGTAAAGGGAGAAGAGTAAAGGACCTAAGCAACTCCCTTGTGCAACTCCATAGTTGTTGTCGTATATATCAGACATGTGATCTCCTAGTTTAACATAGAATTTCCTCCCTCTGATGTATGTTTTAAACCAGCCCAGCACATGTTCTGAGAAACCGACATGGTTTTCAAGACGATCGATTAGAATATCGTGATCGATTGTATCAAATGCTGCACTGAGATCTAACAGGATAAGGATGGAGATCTTATTCTCGTCAGAGTTTAGTCTGAGGTCACTGATTATTTTGGTGAGGGCAGTTTCAGTGCTATGATATTTTCTGAATCCTGACTGAAATTCTTCTAAGATGTTGTTTTCTTCAAGAAAGGAATTTATATGAACTGAAACTATCTTTTCAAGTACTTTACTAATGAATGGTAGGTTGGATATTGGACGATAATTTGCCATTTCATTACTATCCAAGTTAGGTTTTTTTTAGCTTTACAACTGCTGTTTTAAAGGCATCCGGGAAAATACCAGTCCTAAGGGAAGTGTTTATGATATCTAGCACAGGGCTTGAAACACTATTAAATACCCGTTTGAAGAAAGCTGTAGGTATAGGGTCAATGTCTGAGGTGGAGGAGTTACATTCTGAGACAGTTTTGCAGAGTACATCTAATGTGATGCATGTGAAACTTCTCATGGTTACATTGCGCGGTTTGCCGCAATCAGCTTTATTTCCATTATGAGTAATGCTGGCCCTGATCAAGGTTATTTTGTTGTTAAAGAATAGTGCAAGTTCTTCACACTTAACCGTTGATGACTGAGGATGTGTAGGGGCAGTGTTGAGTAGTACATTAATAGTGGAAAAGAGGATTCTGGAGTTTCCAGCATTTTCTGTAATGATTTTAGGGAAGTAATCTTTCCTTGCTAAGCGGATGGTTTTATTATAAGCAGTTAAAGCATCTTTGTATATATCACAGCATATGGTGGTTTTTGTTTTTCTCCATTTTCGCTCCGCTGCACGACATTTCCTTTTTTCTTTGTTGACCGTATTATAGTTTAACCAGGGCGAGGCTCTAGTTTTCTTCTTTTTCGTTTTTAATGGGGCGACAGAATTTAATATAGATGACATTGCATCATTGAGATTTTCTACCATTTCATTTAGAGAGCAGAGCTGTCATGATTGTGTGGTTCATGTAGTCTGATAAGATCAATGAACTTTGATTCAGCTTTGTCGTTTAGGAGCCTCTTTTTAACTATGATTTCTTTTTTTGTTTTAGTAAGGGTTATTTGAGTATCAAAAAATATACAGTGATGGTCGGAGAGAGGTAATTCAGTTATTGAGATATTTGTTATGCTTAGCCCAGTTGTTGTTATAACTAAGTCTAGTGTATTCCCAAGCCTGTGAGTTGCATTTGTTATATGCTGTATTAGGTCAAAGCTATCCAGTAGATTTTTTAGTTCTATAGTTTTGGAGTCTGTTTTCTTATTAAAATGGATGTTCAAGTCTCCATTTAGGATCACCTTATCATATCCGGTAACACATAGTGAGATCAGTTCAGAGAGCTCCTGTATAAATATTGGTGAGTGTCTAGGCAGGCGGTATATTGTGACAATAATAGTTGATTCTGTTTTTAGTTCAATGGCAAGATATTCCATTGATATGAACTCGCCTAGTTCTGTGATTCTAAACAAGAGTTTTGAGGAGAAGATTGCTGCAACTCCTCCGCCCCTTTTATTTCTTCTGGGTATTTAAAAAAAGTTATAGTCTGGTGGACAAGCTTCTATCATTATTGATGTAGCTGTGTCATTATTTAGCCATGTCTCTACTAGGCAGATGCAATCTAAGTTATTTTCTTTAATCAGATAATTTACTAAGAATGTTTTATTATTCAGTGATCTGACATTTAGGAAAGCTAATTTTATTTGTTGGACTTCTTTAGAGGAGGTCTGCTTTGGCTTGACCGTGATGGCCCTGAGGTTAATAGCAGGTAAACGCATTGATGGCGTATATTTTTCACCATGCCATTGGCTGGTTATGATTACCGGTATGTTATGAGAGATGGCATGGCAATTGTGCTATACTGCACTGCACTGACTGTACTGTGCTTTCGGGGACATTTGATCAGACGAGATGACCTTGTGTGATATGATACTTCGTGGTGAGATTGTGTCCTTCATGACTATCTCTCGTGCTGGTATGAGCTTAATATTCTTGGAGGCCATTAGGGCATGACGCATGTTTGCTGCTAGGAGCTTTGAACCTAAGCGATTTGGGAAGAAGCCATTTCTTTGAAAACGTTCTGGGTTATTCCAGAAAACATTGATGTTGTCAATGAATTTCAGGCCGTGTACAAGACATGCAGCCCCTAACCATGAATAAAAATTTAGGAGTCGACTGAATGCTTCTTGTCCTCTGCGAAAGCATGCAATTGGTCCACTGATGGACACATCAATGTCTATGTACACAGACTGATGTTTGTCTAGTGTGTTCATTAAACGTGTGAAATCGTCTTTCAAAGTCTCTGTGCCAGTCTTCTTTCGCAGGATGTCAAACGATCCAGAGTGAATGACAATTTTTGTTATTCCCGGTCTGATTAGTGTTGGAAGTATTTCGGCCAGCTCTTTCACAGATGTATTGTCTAGACAGATATTTTCTGTGTTTGCCATCTCCACATACCTTGTTGTGGAATCTCCAATCAGTATGCAGTCTATTTTCTGTGTGAGGTTAGCATTTTTCTTTCCAACAGTTTTGGGGCCGTTTGTTTTTGGGCTAGGCGGGCTAGGCCTAGTCTGCCGGTTCTTTCCACAGTCCTGTGGCCTTGGTGAAGCCTCGTTAGCCTTCTCAATAGCCGGCATGTTAACGCTGGTCCCGTACCTTCGGCGTTGGCTACCGCAACGTTCTCCTCGGCGCATGATAGTCTCTTCGCTGTTAGCCGTTAGCTCGGTCTGGGTCGTGTTTGCTAGCCATGTCGCTCGTGGCTCTGTTTTCCTCGTCGTCTCGTCGTTAGCGTGTGCTCCGATGTGCCGGCTGTTAGCTTCGCTAGCATTAGCGTGAGCTCCGGCATGCAAACGGTTTGCTTCGCTAGTGTTAGCGTGAGCTCCGGTATTCCTGCTATTAGCGTCGTTAGCGTGAGCTCCGTTCCGCTCGTTGTTTGCTTCGCTAGCGTCGTTAGCCACGCTTCTATGTCTCTTTGCTTTTGGTGTTGATATGCGTGTTTCCGAGAGTAGGTTGAAACTATTTCCTGGCGGTACCATTGCTAAACATTGCTCTGGAGCGGTCCGTTGCTCTATTACTCACACGACCAAACCACTGTCGTCTTCCGTCTCGTTAAAACTCAAAATAACAAGGAAACCTCTGTATTCCTCGTCTTTCATAAATATCCTCCTTCAGTGGCCGGCAAAGTCCTTTGTGTGTAGCTGATAAGACGGCTCGCTATTTCTCCCACGTACTCGTCCCACGTACTCGTCCTTTCAATGGAGTACTGTTGTCATAAATCTAAATAGATAAGAAAATTCACAGTTCTGGAGAAGTATCATAGGAACTGGAAGTTAACGTACAGAGTAATTAAAGTTGAAAGGGCTGTAATAAATCATTATATTAGTGATAGGCAGAGAAAAAATGCAGAGCGACAGTGAAACGCAGCTTGCTTTGCGGAAGCAGGAAGTAGAAGGCTAGTGTCGCAGAGTAGTCCTGCATGAAGCCTACAGTATTAAACCTAATATCTCCTTGGCTGAAGAGGTTCTTCTTTGGCTGACTGCTAGATGTCTGGCTTCCCCTGGGTTCTAACCTGGGTTCTAATGCAGCTGTGTAATACCAGGAAGGGTCAATCAGGCCTGAGATCTCAATCAGAGATGCAAATTAAAGAGGCACAACTCCAACATCTTAGTAGTTTTTTACCGGGTGCACAGCCCAGACAGGTTCTTGCATAATTAGTTACAGAAGTAACCAGCACTCACGGAACTGTCTTTTAGGTACCTTTTATTGAGCACAGGGCAGAGACGACGTACGTCAACTGCCTCCTGGAATATGCTGCCCCACATAGCAACCCTACCTGAAACCTGGCAAGCTTCAGTATGTCCCTTGTCCCCTTTTCTAAACTCATATTGTCTTGTTAGCACCACTTCCAGGACTACCCTCTGGACTTAGCCATGATCTTCTGCAAATGCCTGAATGAGGAGAGGAACATCCTGGCCTCTGCCGTTGAAGCACAGGTCAGATAATTGTATCAGTGGTTTCTGTGGTGTTGTAATGTATGTAATCAATAAGCAAGGCACCTTAAGACTGTCACTGATCAGAATTTAATCATCATGTCCAATATGATCCTGGCAAAGATAATGTTTCAATTAGGGCTGTCAGTTTATCGCGTTAATTAGATTAATTAATTACACAGCAAATTATCGCGTTATGAAAATTAACTCAACATTTATTACAAAAATATATATATATATTTGTATTGTGGAATATATTGAGAGACATCTAAACCTGTTTGTAAACAACGCCCCCTCCCTTCCAAACCTCCCCCTTCTCCCCCATTGTTCACCTGGTACTTAATCGTTCCCCCAACTGGGGAGCGGGATCTTTTTACCTGACTGACGGTGCTGGTCTGTTTAGGTGAGATCTCCAGCCATATTCTCTATTGTTGTAATGATTTGATTGATCTGGTTAATAAACCTTACTAACTGGATCCACTGTGTGAGTAAGTCATTTGACTCGATGCTTATCTAAATGGTATTATCCTACAGTATCTCATTCATTCCATAAGAATGTAGAATACACATTTACAGACTTTTTTTTTTAATATGGTCCATTTGCATGTTCTTGGTATCTGATTCTAGGGACATCTATGAATCTCAGGGAATGTATTCCCAGTGTCAGAAATACTGTGGGCTAGATCCACAAAGAATGGATTGCACGGTTCAAGTTGCACCCTTACTTACAATTCATTATGAATTGAAAATGGGGGACCCTGATGTAAACAAGACGAAAGTCTTTCTCTGGTCTGCATCCCCTTAACACTTTGGCGACCAGAGTCCCGCGGCGATTTATAGTCCAGAGGACCAAGCTTTGTCAACAAACCGATGTACTTTCTAACAGCTATATATATACTTTATAGTATTGCTATCTGTCCATTCTCATTGTCACTTGAGTGCATAAACCGTGCCTTCATAATGGCTTAAAGAAAATAAAAATCCAGAATCAAGAAGCGACGGGGGCGGGGCCCCTCCAAGCCCAGACCCCCGACGCTGAAAGATCGAGCCGCGCAAGTGAAAAGATGCGACGGCTCTTACCTCGAGTATCGGAGGGGACTTGTGCTATGTATGACTTAGTCCACATTGCAGCCGGCTTGTGGGAGGCAAGAAACAACATTCGAAGAGAGGGGAGGGTTGAATTGGACGATATGAAAATTGGGATGGGAGAAAAATAGAAAATGGGAGAAAAAGTGGATAAAAAAAAACTAAAAAACTAAAATAAAATAAAATAAAAATCCATCGGTTGTTGTCATTTTATAGCGTTGTGAATATAAGGTTTATCGCACTTTTCGTCTTGTCTTTTTTCTGGGGAGCTAGATATGAGGCTAAAGGCTAGTCACGTTATATCAAATGCCATTTCTGGTGTATATATACGAATGAAATAAAACAAACTGCGTAGCATCCGGACTATTACAGAGCATCTATGGATGAAATGGGGGGAGGCCGATTAGTATTATTGATTAGCAATACAGTGTGCGTTCAAGTAGCCATTTTCACTGATCGATCACTTGCGTGTTACAACAATGTCCAATCCGGCTGTAATTTGGGTGAATAGTATCCTACCGTCAGCCCATGTGATCGCCCGCAGCATTTCGTCATTAGTCATCGGATTCTGGTAGATCGATATGTCCATTGGCTGATCATAAATCCCATTATTCCAGGCTGAAATCTGCGTTCCGTAAGGTGATCAAAGATGAAGGATGTTCGTTTGGGATCCTGGCTCATATGAAACGCCCACAGACTGTAAATTTTTTTTTTCAATCGCCCTCAATGATACTGCAGTGGAGCGATGGCGCCCCTAAGCGGATATGGCCGGTATTGCATGTTTCGGAAATCAAATATGCGGGTAGGTCCTGCAAGTCGATCAGGGACGTTAATACCGTTATTAATATGGAATAAAACAATAACAACTTGCCACAGCTATATACGTGGCTCTGGTCCACACCGCATGGCACCGAAACACGTATATATACGTGGCCGGTCCTTAAAGTGTTAACAATTGTGTGTATTGAGCCGTACTGTATTGTACCCATTCTGCAATCTGTTAATAACATTTTCATTCAATCAATCAATCTGCGCTGTGATTGATTGAACATTTTTATTTTGAGTCTGTAATGAACCAAATGAGTATCAATAAAAACAAATGTAATATTTGACTGTGAATAACACCATGCTCAAATTGACCAGACCTGAAAAATCTAAGCAAATTAATAGATGGAAGATAATTAAACAGAAGGTTTTGTAGATACAGTACTGAATTCTGCCATCCGGACACATGCAATTTGAAATATGATTATAGAATATCAGGCATAAAATGGTTATGCGATTAAAATGCGATTAATTAGATTAATTAATTACAAATCTTGTAATTAATTAGATTACATTTTTTAATCGCCTGACAGCACTAGTTTCAATGTGTGGATCTATTTTATTCTTGCCATACCAATCAATGCTTCTGAATATGTTTCACTGATTGGGTCTATGTTTGTTGTGTTTTGTTTTGCGAGTCCCGTGCTTTTAACATTTCTGCAGTTTGTCTACAAGCAAAGATCTCTAAAGCTGCATTTGTTTTGGTTCTCTCTGGTCAAGTTAGCCTTTTCTCCAAAGTATCTACTACAGTAGATAGTATCACAAACAGTACTGTATTTGAAAATCTGGTATGTCATAAATGTATAGATGTAGCAGTACTGTCTATCTGTATGTCGTGTGTGTCATATGATGAATTGAAAATGGGGGACCCTGATGGAAACAAGACGAAAGTCTTTCTCAGGTCTGCATCCTCTTAACAATTGTATGTATTGAGCTGTACTGTACCCATTCTGCAATCTGTTAATAAACTTTTCAATCAATCAATCAATCAGTATCTAAAATGTAAATTGCCGTGACGGTTTGTGAAATACATGTAAGCCTACTCTGTTGGTGCCAATGTACAGGACGGTAAAGGTCTGTATGTATTTTTCAGGATGGCACACATGGCAATCCAGCAGTGGAGAAACAGAAAGAGTTGGACAACAATGTCAAAGAACTGAGAAAGCAAATTTGGGTAAACATAATTCAACAACATGCTTTTATCTCTGTTTTCCTTTATCAAATTTTGTTTATTGTTATTTGCACTTACAAACATACATTCTGGAATAAAATAAGTAAAAGAAGAACAGTTAAATTGTGCAGGAAAGGTAAAAAAAATACCAAGGGCTTATAAGCGACCTCCCCTCTTAAACCTATATAGGATAACAAAAAATCACCCCCCCCCCCCACATTATGCACACATGCGCATATCCCTCTCTCATACACACAGATACATACAATACAGCATTATACAACAATTATAATGGTAAAAAAAATAAAAATACTTCACACAAATACACATGGATACTACAGACTACAGGATCTGTAGTTCTTTTTTAAGCTTACTTTTAAATATATTTAAAGTGGAACATGTTTCACTGCACCTTGATAAACAAATGAGAATTTGGCAACAGAGGTCCTACAGAAAGGAATGCGTAAGTCTTTATTTCTTCTTGTGAGATGTGCATGATAATGAGAATTAAACTCAAAATAACGTTGAGAAAAATTAGGCGAAGATAAAGGAAGACCAATCACTTTGTACATAAGAACGATAGGTTATGACTATAACCAAGTTCTGTTAATTAGGGGTGACGCTTGGCATCACTCATGCACTCCCTCGCGTACGTGCACGCGCACTGAATAAATTCCACAAATGTACCTTTAATACCAGTATTAGTCTGACCACACCCCTCATCAGCTTACCTTCATAAGCAGGTGTGTGGTCTCCTCCTACCCAAGCTTTCACCACAAGGTGAGGTCAAGGGCTGCAGCGGTGTCGGATGCCAAGCGTCACCCCTAATTAACAGAACTTGGTTATAGTCATAACCTATTGTTCTGTATCATTAAGGGGTTCCGCTTGGCATCACTCATGCACAAAGGGAGGCCAAGCGGAGCCACTGGCCGACAAATACACCCCGCTGAAGGCCCCCCACAACCAACAGAACAGGGAGGGCCGAGCCCCCCCGACTGGAGGGCACCCCCCCTATTAGAGGTTTATCGGGAGGGCGACGGACCCGACCGTGCGAAGAGGCACTCAAGCAACTCAACGCACAGGGTGAGCAGACCGTGGCTTGACCCCACGACTACACACACGCACAACCCGCATGCCACCCGGGAACGAACGGAGGAAACAACCTCGTTACTGCCCCCAGAATCACGGGGTCAAGGGCAAACCCAACCCCGTGGCAAGGCTGTAGCAGCGGAGCGCGAAGGAAGACCCAGACCCACCAAAGGGACTGGACCCCCTGGAACGGGGGCCCGGAGAAGTCCATGATGCCAGCATCAAGACCCCACCAGGTGGGCACGCAGTGCCCCGCCCCCCACATCGCCAGCGTATTCGGACAAAGGTCCCTCAGCCGAGCGGGCCCCGTCCTCCCCGATAGTACACTGCCTGGCACACTGACCCTGCAACAGGCAGTCAGCATGGCCATAAGCACACAAGAAAAGGTTAACCAACGGAAGCAGGCAGCGCACCGAGGAAAACCAGGCAACAGACTGTGAACCCTAGCCCGGAGACTGCGGACGAGACAGGCGCCAGAAAGGACAGCTGAACACAGCCGCCCCGGCGGAAGGGGCGTATGCTGGCGTAGTTGCATGACCAAGGCTCCATCTAAAAAAAACCCACCCAGAGGGGTCGAGGCAGAGAAGGCTGACACGATTGGCAGACGTCATGAACGTGCAGGGGCACCCTCAAAACCGGTTAACCCGGGAGTTGACACCGCAGCAATACACCAGAGAACCAACCACCCAGGTGTTACCCCATGCGGTGGTTGGTCCCATAACCCCTCAGGAAAAAAACCCAAACACACCTGCGCTTCCGCAGCCCGTGTTCCAGTTTCCAACAGGGTCATCCCGGGCCTACAGGTCAACGAAACATTACCTCGGACCGGGCCCGGTGATACGGGGAGAACAGGGTCCCCCGAGGAGGTCAAGACCACCCCAACAGGCCCCTCTTCGCCATGCGTAAGAGAAGAGCGTAAGAATGGAAAACCAGCCCCAGCACCGTACTTGGTATTCCCAGGAGGTCACCCAACCAAGTACTAACCAAGACCAACCTGTATGGCGGCCGAGATCCGCCGAGATCGGACGTGTACAGGCTGGCACAGCCGTAAGCCATTACGACAGAGTAGAATACAATGTACCCAACAAGGGTTCCATAGCGCCCAACCCTGCGACACCCGGACCGACCTAGCATTTTTCCCCCTGAAAAAACCCCAAGTCCCTCAGGGTACCAGAACAGCAGATCTGCATCCCCGGCGGACAACGGGTTCAACTGATCCGGACCAGCGCGACCAGAACCAGTCCCGTGCCCTAACCACGCCGACATGCCAACTCCAGGAGAAGCGGCAGATATGCGTGTTGATCTTAAACATAAAAAGAAGGCGCCACTCAGACGTTCCGGTGCGAACCGCGCCCGGCAGCCCACCCCCAGGGCGTGAAACCCTTCCACATATGTACAGATCCATTCCGTCATCATCCCCTGATATGAACGAGAACCCGTCGACAACCACACAGGGCGTCGGAAGAGGAAAAACCCCCATCCCGATTGCTTTATAAAAACGCTGTTTTAACCCCAAGCAATCAAGGCGCGCCAGTCAGTTACCTAATGTCCAACAGAACATCCTGAGTTAGCACTATGTGTGCGTTGGGCATATCCACATCAATAATAGGCTATTTAGACCATCTTATTGAATCCCCAAGACGCCCAGGGGAACGACAAGAGGGCGGGATGCAACCAACTCCATGAATGAATGAATGAAAACTTTAACCAACAGATTGCAGAAAGGGTACAACATAGTACAGCTCAAAACACACAATCGGTAAGGGGAGGCAGACCTGAGAAAGACGTTAGTCTTGTTTCCATCAGGGGCCCCCATTTCCAATCCATCTAGACACATCCAACTCTTTATAATAATAAAGAAGAAGCATCACCCGTATGAACCCAACTGCACAGCTGGGAGTAAAAAACCCGTTTTCACATGATTTTACATCCAGTCACTCTTCTTTAATCAGAGAGTAAAGACTAGACCCTCCCAGAAAACCTTCCCACACGAGTGGTAGTCATGAGAAAGACATGCAAACCGTGAGTCACGTGACCAACTGACTCAGGTTTACATAAATCGAGCGCAGCAGACCCGTGAGCTCTACGCTCTAACTCGACACCTTAAGACACCGCAACTCATGGAAGGCGTCGCCATAGCAACACCGCTATGACGGGGGAAATGCTGCCTTTTTGACTCCTCTCTGTAATAGGAGTTGGCAGGATAACCCTCCCCCCCCCCCCCCCCTGCCAAGACGTCTCACCGGCTCGGCCCTGACTGGCTCAGCAGAAGAGATAAAAATCCCCTAAACCAATCAAGTGGGAAGGAGGGGTTTATTCGACACCCCCTCACAAAAAACCCTTCGTTCCCTACACACAGAAAACAACCGTAGCCATTTTGAAAACCTCCGGTAGAAAGCTAATGTATAGCGTAAGCTAATACAATGCCCGCTACCCACAAAATGTGAACAGGATTTACAACAAAAACAAGTCGCATGTGTATGAATCCTACACCCGTTGACTATGTCGTACATAGCAAAAAACGCTGACCGAGAGTAACGGCTAGGCCGTGGAACGTGCGTGTACGAGTATTACTGCAACTAAACAACACAGCATTGTGAGACACATATACTTAGTTCAAGCAATGGAATAACACCAGTTTCTACCTGCATGTGGAGCATCAAGCTAATAGAACCTATTACTGAGTGTATGTTGCAGACCTTGCTTAACCTCGTAACACAACACGACTCATCTCACGACGTAAAAGTGCAGATTCATATTTACACAACCCCACCATATGAATTGTTGAAGAAACACACAGTTTGTTCGGCCAAAACATAGTCCCCCTTATGTCGGGGAACTTCTTTATTTATAATGTTTTAAGGCACAAAATCATAGAGGGGCCGGGGAGGGTGTAAAGGAGAGGGGACACAGAGGGGAAAAGTCACTCTCAGCGGCGTCTGCCACCTCGCGCCGCTCGAGTCTTGCCACCCCGAGGAGCCCCGGAGGGACGGTAGGTTACTGTCTGCTGGTCACGACGTTCCCTACCGTCTCATCCGGTCGTGGATGGGCCGGCGGTAGCAGAAGCGCCGTCTCTTCTCCTGGCCTTCTTGGAAGGGCCAGCAGCGGCGGCGGAGGCAGTGGTAGGGGCGACGGAGACAGCTCGACGTCGCGGAAGCCTTCTGACTCCACCGGCAAGGACGGGAGGCGGAAAATGGGGTTGGAGGATGGATCTCTCCTCTGCCATCTCTCTGCATGTTGAGGTCATCAACCGCAGGGCCTTCCCGAACAGACCAGCGTCGGAGAGGGCGGCCGTCAGAAGAGGAGCTCTCTTCCGTTCCGGCACACGGGCCTGCTCCAGCCAAAGATGACGCTGGCCCAGGGTAGCCAGGGCGCGCACTTTCCCCATGGCTATGGCCAGCACCTGGGAAAGGTGCAGGACAGCTCCTGCCGCCTGGGTGATCTGATCGCATTTTACCTCGTTCAGATCCGTGCCGCCCGTCATAATCCCCGATACAAATCTAGCCAGGTGGGCGATGTTAGACGCCGCAGCCAGCGATTGTGTACCAGCGATGAATGACTGGTCACCCCAATAAGCCAATCGCCTAGCCGATTTCCCCTGGAGGACCGGCTTGCATAAGGGTTCCCACACCATATCCGGACAGAGGAGAGCGGCCATCGGACTGTCAAGCCGAGGCACGCCCTCCCCCATACCTTTGACTAACCCCGACACCCGCGTAACTGGTACGTAGGTGGGGGTTAGTCCCATGATGTTGGAAACCGCCTGACCCTGACGAACATAGGCCCCCATTGAGGGGAAAAATGGGTAGACAACGTCCACCCCTCTCACTGGGCGACGCTGCCAGCGATGACCTATGAGATCATCAGGGACAGGTGCAGGCAATGGCAGCGGCAGCGGCACGCCGTTTGCGGCGGCGGCTACCGCCATGAGCTCGGGAAACAGAGCCAGCAGTTCCCCCTGCGGACCTTCCTCCACCGAACCCGCATCCCTCACATGCAGCAGGCAGCCACAGTCTGATGTGGCCGACAGTAGGGCATCCTGCTGATGAGGCCAAGGTGGTTCCTCGACATCCTCGAACAGGGAGCCCCATGGAGCCATTTCTCCCCCCTCCGGTGTTTCCTGAGGAGGGATACTCTCCTCCACGGGACCATCATACAAGAATCCATCCGCCTCTTCCATGAAGTCCTCAGTTACCATCGGAAATCCAGAGCCGGACGCATCCTCGCTGGTCTCCAGCAGTTCCCCAAACCCAGGCCGTTCGCGCCTGCATGCTACCATCTTGCGACGTGAACGGGCAGACGCGAAAAGTTTGCGTCGCAAATCCTCCGGCTCCAAAACAACCGACCGTTCACCAACGGACGATTCCCTGGAACCAGAAGAACCAGAGTCGAGATCAGGCCATCGCCGGAGCGACGGCACCGACTCCTCGGCTCTTCGGAGAGGCAAACTATCCATCGGCTGTCTCCTGGGCTGGGTCGGCAACCACGAAAGTGGCAACAGCCCAGCACCAGAACGCACGACGGAGGCGGGAATGGATAACCACTGGTGAAGAGTAGGTCTAGCGGGTCTACTCTCCGCAGAATACATTATGACCCAAACTTTTTCTTTACAACAGATATGAGAGAAGAAAAAATTAAGCACAATGTAGACTTGTCACAACTCTTTTCAACTAATCAACACGTCAAGTGGGGTACTACCGAGGCACTTCCTTGTGGTGAAAGCGAGAAGGAGGAGAGCAGGTGACCACACACCTGCTTATGAAGGTAAGCTGATGAGGGGTGTGGTCAGACTAATACTGGTATTAAAGGTACATTTGTGGAATTTATTCAGTGCGCGTGCACGTACGCGAGGGAGTGCATGAGTGATGCCAAGCGGAACCCCTTAATGATACAGAACCCCTGTTTGGTACTTGTTGACCTCATAAATTGTGAGTAGTTGCAGTTGTTTAAATAATGGTTTGGTTGGGGCTAAATAAGAAGAGTTGGTTGCAATTCTTACAAAGGATTTTTGAGCTCTATGGATTGTTTGTAAGTAAGATGGGTAAGTCCTGGCCCAAATTATATTTCAGTAAGAGATGTGAGGATAAATTAAACTGTAATACAAAGTTAGTAATTGCCCTTTAATTGGTTTTTAACCCTTTTTAATTATGCCCAACGATTATGCCCAACGATTTTGAAACCTTGCAAACAATTTCACAATGATTCTTAAAGCAGAGTTTCTCATCGATATTGACACCTAAGAACTTCACTGATGAAACTTGTGCAAGTTCATTGTTATTGATACAAATCTTGGTTCCGTCTGAAATGTTTTTGTTCTTCTTTCTAAAAATAATGAAGTTAGATTTTTTGACATTGAGTGTGTAGTTTCCAAAACACGTTAATGCCATAAGCTTCGGACGCTCTCAAACTTTTAATTCTCCCGTTCTACATCCACACGCAAGAAAGCCATTGACCACAACGTAGTATTAACTATTTAATGTCCAATTCGGGTTATACACTTTTTTGTTTCCTAAACTTGTAGAGCGAGATGAATAAAGTAAATTCTAGGTAAAGAGAGAGGGGTCTAAAAACTGTCAAACTAAAAGTCCCTCTGCCAAATATCACGTAAGAAACAAACTCTAACAAAGAAATCATTCTTACCAATAAACATGAATTGTCTTAACATTTTAACTTCTGTACTAATAATAATATCTATATTTATCCATCTATTTAAACACCATGAAATACAGGTCCAAAATACTTTTCTATTAACTGAAATTACTCTTAATTACCAGACTAGGCATTTAGGCACCTACATTTTTTGGCCCCTAATTGTTATCAACAGCCTTGAAACAATTACACAAAATATCAACTTAAGGCGTCTAAATGTCGTTTAACTTAAATATCACAATCTAAAGTCTCAAAATTAAACTAGACTGAAGAAGTGAAGCTCTTGATCTTTGCTCTGCCTGTGACAGAGACTTGACTTTGGTTCATCATCTTTTTCTCCCCACCCAAGGTGAGGCTTTGCCTTCAGAATAAAGTTCATCAAAAGTCCTCAGACTCATGAAGAAGGACAAGCTTTGTTATTGGGCGACGAAGCTCTTCACCTTCACTGAAGTTTCTTCTAGGTGTGGACCACCTTTGTCATTCTTGGAGCTGTGTCAGGTTCAAGTACTTCAAGTACTTCAGCACAGCTGTGCTGTCTGTCCAAAAGATAGAATCTTGCAGCTCGAGTTCGAGCTCTTTCTTGAGAAACTTGTCCATCTTGACAGCAGCTACAGCCGCGGTCAACTCCATCCTTGGTATGGTTGGAGACTTTAAGGGTGCGATCTTTGCCTTTGCCATCATCAGGGCAGTTTGAGCTTTGCCAGTCGCGCAGTAGCAGGTAGCTTGTTGTTCCATAAGCCTCTAGACTTGCATCGGCGAAGTGGTGGAGCTGTGCGGAGACTGGAGCTCCAAACTGCTTTGTCTTGATGCATCTGTCCACTCCGAAGTTCTCAAGCCTTTGCAGTCCTGAGATCCACTTTTCCCATGTCTGGATGACGTTGTCTGGTAGCTCCTCATCCCAGCCATACTTCTGCCTGCAGATATCTTGTAGGAGTATCTTGGCGGGCAGCACCACTGGAGCGAGAAACCCAAAAGGGTCGAAGATAGAGCTGACGAGGGAAAGCAGGCCTCTCCTAGTGTGCGGGCGATCTTTGAGGTTGATCTTGAACCTGAACTGGTCTGATTCGGCGCACCACTGGATCCCCAATGCCCTCTCCACCGGCAGGTTGTCTTCGTCCAAGTCCAGGTCTTGAAACCCTTGGGCTCTTTCTTCTTCGGGGATCGAGTTGAGCAACATTCGGCTATTGCTCGACCATTTTGTTAAGCGAAATCCACCTTTTGCCAACATCTTTCTCAAGTCGGCACAAAAAATGATGGCTGTCTCTTCGTCGGCGGTCGACTTAAGACAGTCGTCTACGTAAACGTTTTTCTTGACTGTTTTGGCTGCTTCAGGGCCACACTCTTCCTCGTGTTCCGTTGCACATTTCTGCATTGCAAACGTTTCAACACTTGGCGATGATGTTGCACCGAAGATGTGGACTAACATCTTGTGTTCGATGAGTTTCTTTTTCGTAGTTCCCTTCAGGCCACCAGAGGAATCTGAAGAGATCGGTGTCTTCATCGCTGACTCTGACCTGGTGGAACATAGCCTCCACGTCGCCCATGACCGCCACGGTCTCTTGTCTGAACCTTGTCAAGACTCCTATTGGGAGCTTGTCAGGTCCGGTCCCTGCAGAAGCTGCTGGTTCAGTGATGTTCCTTGAAAGCTTGCTGCGCAGTCGAAGACGACACGCTGTTTATTTTTAACTGGATGTCTGACTCCGTGGTGAGGCAGATACCACTTTCTTCCTTTTGCTGACTCCTGATCAGCGTTGTCAAGTCTCACGGCGTAGCCCTTCATGAGGATATCATCCATGAACGCCAGGTACTCTGTGCGAAACTTGTCGTCTTTCAAGAATCTTTTTCGTAGGTTCAACGCACGTTGTTCGGCGACTGATCTGCTGTTGGGCAAGCACAGTGTCTTGTTCTTGACTGGCAGGCAAACACTGTAATGTCCATCCACAAGTTTAGAGGATTGTGACACCATATTCATGAACTGGTGATCATCCTTTGACATCTCGATGTCTTCATCTTGTCCGGCGTCCGGAAAGTCTACTTTGAACTGCTGCTGCCAAAGCTTGTCTAACCTGGCGACTGAGATCCGATTTGCGGTCACTGCTGTCCGCTTGCTCTGCTGGCTTGCGTCACTTCCGCCTTTGAGCGGTCCATTAACTGTCCAGCCTAGGATCGTTCTGACGGCATATGGTCCTTTTTGCACGCTGCTCACCACTTGGAGCGGCTCCATTGCCTTCGGGACGTTTGCTCCTATGAGCAGTCTAACCTGAGATTGGATAGTGGGAAGCTTCACCTCCTTTAGGTGAGGCCATCGGCTGACATCCTCTTGCCGGGGAATGTTCTCCTTGGAGACTGGAATGGTTTTCTGAGAAAACACCTCTGGAAGCTTGATGAATTGTTTTCCATCCAGGCTGCTTATTTCCAGTCCATTCACAATATTTGTGTCTACAACAGATTCTGATCCCATTGTTTGCAGCAAGATGCTTGCTTTGCGTCCATCCATGTTCAGTTGTGAGATCAGCGACTCTGCAGCAAAAGTAGCCGAGCTACCCGGGTCCAGAAACGCATACGTTGTTACTTCCTTGGTTCCCTTCTGTGCCTTGACGCGCACTGGAATAATTGAGAGAGCGCAATCTTCCTTTCCGGCCCCAGTGACACCGAAGGCCTCCATCATTTGTACAAGAGCACTTGTCACTTCTTGTTCCGTTGACTTCGCTTCCTCTTGAGAGTCTTTAGAGCGATCTTTAAAGTTGTAGTGAAGCAGTGTGGGGTGTTGTCGAGCATTCTTGACACTGCACTTTGTCTGTGCAGCTGTTACTCATGTGACCATGTTTCAAACACGCAAAACATAGACCTTTGCCTTTTAGAAAGTCTATCTTCTCTGTGTGGTTTGCTCTTGAGTTTTCTACAAACCGTAAGGGTGTGCTGCTCTCCGTTGCAATAGCCACAGGGCTTGCTGTTTGCATCCACTGCGGCGGTTGGTGTCTTTGGTGTTGCACGTCCGTCGCTCTCCTTTATGCCTCTAGTCATTTCAGCCTTGGGGGAGTCAATTGCTGTAGCGACTTGTGTCGTCCTTTTGCGACTTGTGTGTCCTTGTCTTGTATTCTTTTGTTCTCTGTTGACTTGGTTCTTTTGTGGCTGTAGTGTTGTCCTTTATGTTTCCGTAGAGCGGGTGTAGGAGTGGGTGTAGAGCGTATCTAACTTGCTTATTGACGAAGTCTACGAAATCCTTGAACCTTGCCCTTTTGTTAGTTCTTTCTTGTAAGTCGCAGGCGTGTCTTCTCCAAGATTCTCTGGTCTGTACGGTAGCTTATTAGCCAGCGCTCTTATGTTGGATGCGTTTTCCAAGTCCTCCATGTAGCTTATATTGTGTTGGAGCAGCCTGTGAGGTACAATGCAAATGACTGCAATGCTGCACCATCTTCAGGTTTGATTTGTCTGCCACTCCAGAGCCTCTTTGATGTAGGCTTCCGCTATCTTGAAGTCGTCGCCAAAGAACTGTTTCAGCATTTGTTTTGCTTTGGTATAGCCTGCAGTAGGCTCCATGTGAATGCAGCTTTTGACCAGCTCATGTGGTTGTCCACTTGTGTACTGCAACAGAAACTGTAGACGGTCACGATTGTCACTGGTGCGGTCTTCAACTCCATGTTCCATAGATCTGATGAATGTCTTGTATTCGAGAGGGTCACCAGTGAATGTTGGAATGGTGAGCTCAGGAAGTAATGAAGCTTTGTGATTCTTCACAAGGTACTCTGTGACATTCGCCTGTTGAGAGAGAGTCTTGCTTAGACTATGAAGCTCCCATCCTTCATTGAATTCCCTTTCTGTTGATTTTAATATGCTGGTCGTTAGTGGTGCTGCTGGAAGCTGCACATCCTCTGGTTTACTGGGGGGAGGTGGTGAGGCACGCTGGTATAGCGGTTGGAAGTTCCTCTTCTGTTTCATCTGCCTTTTCAATGTTTAATGGAGTACATTCATAATTTTCCAGAACTCCCATTTTTGCATCTGACTCAGCGAGAGCCGTCTTCATTGCATGTATTTCTAGCCTTCTTTTTTGTTCGGCTTCAAACCTCATCTCTTCAGCTTGTAGTTGAGCCTCCTTGCATCGTTTTTGTGCTAGCCAGTCTGCTTCTTCCTGCTTAAGAGCTAACCTTTCATTTAAAGCGGTGGCCTTTACTTGTAGAGCCGCACGCTCCATCTCTGCATTCAGTCTGATTGCGTTTGTTGAGCAAGAGCTTGATGAGCATTTACTTATTACTGTTCCAGACTTAGATTTACTATCCATAGGTTTTACCTGATTGTTACACTCTTCAGCCTGCTCAGATCTTCATATTCTTCCTCTGACATAAAACGACCCAGTTCAGTGTTTACTTGTATTAGTTCTTGTTGCAAATGACTGAAGTCAACACACATTTTGTTATTGACAATGCTGACGTTTGCATCATCTTCCTTTTTAATGTCACTATTTCTTTCATGTTATTTAGCGCTGATAATTTGTGCTTGCGTGCCTTTTCACGTTTAGCTGCTTGCTCCTGCATGGCTTTCTCCGTCAAATTTTACTATCCTTTTTCCACTGACTTCCATCCCATCCATATTGAATCACCAGTCGGCAGTCGGGCTTTCCACAATTAGTAAAATGTCAATCACCTGGCGAGAGCGTGCAAGCTAGACGCGCGTTTAATTACTTTTACTTTCAATCCAGACCGCAAGCTACTATGTTGCTTTTTTCCATTGACCACATTCTGTAACGTTAGTTATAGCTTCAATGGGATACGGCACTTTCAGGCAAATTATACGAGATACAGTAGTACAGCTTACTGGTTGACGTCTTCTTTCAGGCAAATTATACAAGATACAGCTTACTGGTTGACGTCTTTTTTTTTCATTCTTTCGTTCCACGAAAAGTTCCTTCTTTCAGTCAGGCCAGTCCAAATCCAAGTTCCGTTTTTAATGAGCACGTTTTTAGACGAAATGTAGTTTCCAAAACACGTTAATGCCATAAGCTTCGGACGCTCTCAAACTTTGAATTCTCCCGTTCCACATCCACACGCAAGAAAGCCACTGACCACGACGTAGTATTAACTATTTAATGTCCAATTCGGGTTATACACTTTCTTGTTTCCTAAACTTGTAGAGCAAGATGAATAAAGTAAATTCTAGGTAAAGAGAGAGAGGTCTAAAAACTGTCTGGCTCCACTCTCTCATCACTCGGCCTGACCGCCGGTCCAATCTGCGTTATTTTCTTTCTAAACAAATTCTGTCACACTGCCGCACCTGACAGTAATCAATGACATCACGGTTATCCTGTCAAACTAAAAGTCCCTCTGCCTATCAGCCAAATATCACGTAAGAAACAAACTCTAACAAAGAAATCATTCTTACCAATAAACATGAATTGTCTTAACATTTTAACTTCTGTACTAATAATAATATCTATATTTATCCATCTATTTAAACACCATGAAATACAGTTCCAAAATACTTTTCTATTAACTGAAATTACTCTTAATTACCAGACTAGGCATTTAGGCACCTACAGAGTGATAACTTGTTTAACTGAAACCAATAGGAAAAATGAATGAGTCCAGAATTTGCTTTATTAATAAGGGAATCAAAATTCTTGTCAGTGACGAAGAGATTTGTGTCATCAGCGAATAATATAGGTGACAATAAACGGGATGCATTTGCAAGATCATTCACATAAATCAAAAACAACAAGGGTCTTACAGTAGAATGGACCTTTGTGGAACACCACATTTTAGTACAGCCAGCTGTGATCGATTACCATTAAACTACAAATTGCTCTCTGTTGTTTAAGTAATTCTCAACCCATTGTATAACCTGTTTTTTAAGACCATGACATTTTTGATAATGAAATTTCATGATTCACTGTGTCGAAAGCCTTTGATAAATCTAAGAAAATGCCTAAGGTATATTCATTTTTCTCCAGTGCAGCTGTAATTTTTTCTCTAAGGTGCAAAAGTTTGCTTCAATAACCAGTAATTTCCAAGCTTGTTTTTAGCTTAACACTGCCACGCTATTTGGTTATCTTTACCCTTAGAATGCCAGCCTTCTAGGCGTTTCCGTGGTCGTTGCACTATGTTTGCGAAGCTGTGTTTGTGTTCTGTATTATAGCTGTAGAGACCGGTGTGGCTCATTTTGACAACATTACTTGTAGTCCAGCATGGGAATAATAGTTTGTCTCCACACGCTGTAGTTTGTAGTTTATTACATGCTAAACATCACACATTTCCAAGATAATAGTCTTTTTTCATAGATTGCGAGATAAAACGCGTTATGTGCAATAAGCCCAAACCGTTCTGGCTGATCCCCTGAAACCCCCAATACTCTGGTAAATGATATGTATATATATATATCATCACAAAATCATCAAGGGGGGTGTGGGGGGGGGGGGTCGTTTTAACTCAAAACTATGATCGCGTTTGCCAAGCATGTTTTTCGTGACACACGTTTCAGATTCAGTAAAATAGACATAGAATGTACCTTACCTTAGCCAGAAAGTATTCCAAGAAGAATAATTCCAAGTGATCGCTTCGCCATCGCGATTACCAGTGTATATGTCTATACAATTTTCGATGGTCAAATACACTTAGGTGACGGAATTTCTAGGCGATCAATGTGAATCTATGTCCCTGCAGGAGGAGTGGCCATTGGCCAAGCAGAAATTAAAGTTAGAGTGTGATTCAACCCAAGCCATCGCAGTTCAGACACGGACGATACCGCCACCTGGTGATAGTCTATCTGCATTGCAGTTCTAATGTGTGGGGATGGTCGAAAATGATGCGGATTGCTCTGGGCAAGTCTGTAGAGCGGGGATCAAAGTAAAAAGATCAAACGATCCAATATTTTTTTTTCTTTTTTTAATTTATTTTTCTTCACTTTTTCTGTATTTTTGCTCATCCCAATTTAATCGTTATGCCAATTCCCTTCCTGGTCGTTGCGCGCATTGCCCCACTGTCGGCCTAGGGAGGGTGTAGAACTACCACATGCCTCCTCCGATACATGTGGAGTCAGCCAGCCGCTTCTTTTCACCTGACAGCGAGGACTCTCACTGGAGGAATGTAACGTGTGTGGAGGTTCACGCTATTTCCCCCCGATCCCCTCTCTGCTGAACAGGCGCCCTGACCGACCAGTAGGAACCGCAGTTTACAATGACCAGGACACATACCCCGCTGGCTTCCCACCCACTAACACTGCCAATTGTGTTAGTAGGGATGACTGACCAAGCCGGAGGTACCGCTGACAGCTGGATTCGATCCCAGAGTCTCTGCGGTGGTAGGCGAGTGCATTATCCACTGTGCAACCCAGCCGCCCTCAAAAACGACTTTTTACGTTTTTGGCACTCAACCGTCTGTGCCCAATAACGACTTTTTACGTTTTTGGCACAGACTGTGTTAAAGCCCATGCTGGGAATACATTTATTTCTTGCTTTCTTGCTTTCTTTAAGAAATAATCAAATGCTGTTTGCTACAGCAATTTGACTCTTGCAGGAGTACAACTTAATGTTTAACATTAACAAAGGAATTGTATTTTCTGCTGTAACGTTTTGAGCACAAGTTTCTTCCTGTTTGATAGAAGGGACAGACTCCAAGCACTCACGCAACAGGTAATCATAATTTATCCTTATGCAGGAGGCAGAACGAGACGTCAAGTTGCTGGATGACCAGCTAGAAGACCTTGATTACTGGAAGAGGACTTTTCAAAGCAGAGGTATAAGAGATGCTAACATAGGTTTAGTATCAGTAACTTTGCAGAGCTTTAAGAGATGCTAACATAGGCTTGGTATCAGTAACTTTGCAGAGCAGAAGTATAATATAAGATGATCCTTTTATTAGGGGCGGTCAGGTGGCGTAACGGAGATTGCGTTCGTCACCAACCCCGGAGCGGCTGGATTCGCCTGTTCGAATCCAGCTCACAGCTCCGGGGTTGTCACCAGCTTGGCTGGCCGTTCACACTATTGGCAGTATTAGAGGGTGGGAGAAGCTGGCGGGGTGGGTCCGGGTCGTTGTAAACAGCGACTCCTACAGTTCGGTCGGGGCGCCTGCTAAGCGCGGATAGGATCTAAGTGGGATAGTGTGATCCTTCCACACGCTACGCCCTCTCAGTGAGAATCCGCGCTGCCAGGTGAAAAGAAGCGGTTGATTGGCTGGACGTGTGTCGGAGGAAGCACGTGGTAGCCTCCACTCTCCCAGACCGACTGTGGGGGGTAAGTGCGCAGCGACCAGGAAGGGGATTGGGAATTGGCATAACGACTAACATTGGGATGGGAGAAAATCGGAGGAAAAAGGAGGGGTAAAAAGATTAAAAAAAAAAAAAAATCCTTTATTGACCCCCTTGGGTAAATTCGGGTGTCAAAGCAGCATGGGGGGCGGGGGTACAGGGTGGGCGATGCATAGCTTCACAGTCCTATATACACTAGGTACACTTAAAGTATAGATACAAATATAATATAATAAAAAAAGTACAAACACAAGATAGTCCAGTGATATTAGTCTCTAGTGCAAAATACAAGATAGTCAGTACGGTGAGTCTCTAGTTCTCAAGTCCCGAGTTGTGATGGTTCTGGCAGCAGATCCGGCCGACCAAGCCCTTTGTTGTAGAGCCTGATGGCTGCCAGTATAAAGGACCGGCCCAGGCGGTTTGTGGTGTGTTGGGGGGGGGGGGGGGGGGGGGGGTAGTAGTAAGAGCATCCTCGTAGTAAGAGATGCTAACATAGGTTTGGTATCAGTAACTTTGCAGAGCAGCCCTATTTTCCGAAATTTTGCCTAAAGCTACATGCCTAAGTAAATGGATGATTGCTCCACTTCTACAAGGTTAATTGGCATGTTATTGGTATCTAGGAACATCTTGGGACCGGGGGTTAGTATTCCCAGTGTCAGAAATATTGTGTCTGTTACTAGGCTTGAGTATTTTGTAATGAAAAAAAGGAGAATATAATTTTATTTTTGCATCTGTGCCGGTGAATAACACCATGTTACAATTGTGCTGGAACCGAGCTCGCTCACTGAGCTCATTCAGCACCTTCTTGAGAGATCAAGTGTACAAATATAAATCTAAGCAAATGAATAAAGGGAAGATGATTAAACAGAAGGATTTGTAGATGCAGTAATAAATTATAATCAATTTGAATTATAAATTCATATTTGAACTTGAACTGTATTGATCGATTTATGATAAAAACAGCAGGGTCCCCCAATTGGGGGACCTTACAGCTTAACGAGATGCTAACATAGGTTTGGTATGGTTTTTCCACCTTTTCAATAAACTACTGAAATTGGCTTAGCAGCAGTGCTGACTTAATGTGATGACGATATGTGACAATCTGCTCGCCAGCGGAGCAGCTGAATGGCTTGGCCCAGTCTCCAGCACTGCAGAAACAGATCCAGGAGGAGACTTTGCTCATAAAGGACAAGTCTATCATACTGAACCAAACAAGACAAGTAAGTTTGTGTGTGTGTGTGTTTTATTTGATTACCATTGCAATATACCAATGCAACACAATGCAATGTCCCCACTATGGCTCCAATAAGTGTTTTTACATAAAATGTTTTAGCATAAATATTTCAAATTGGCTTGTTTACAGCAGGTATTTATTCTGGAGCTACTCCTAGATATACAAGAGATATCTGGCCCCTCTAGGGGGGTCCGGTGGCATTTAAAGTTAAATGCATCAATCTGGTGCACTGTGAGAGCAAAATAAAGAGGCTAGATCTATGATGAACTTTGTGCTCAAAACACAAAATCGACTAGACTAGTGCTTCCCAATCCTCTCCTCGGAGCACCCCAGCCGTTCAATGTATTTGTTAAATTCCACCACCAGCACACCTGATTCAACTTAACTAGCCCTTTATTAGTTGAATCAGGTGTGCTGGTGGTGGAATTTAACAAATACATGGAATGGCTGGGGTGTCTCGAGGAGAGCATACATTTGAGCCATCAAATAAATGAAGCAAAAGTGGTTACCTGTGTTGAACTGGTTTATTTTTTAGAAAATAAAAAAATATACTGGATTACTATTACGACTACTACCACTGCCAATACTACTGATACATCCCTATTGGCAAACTTTATATTTAAAAAAATAATACTGGCGGGACTAATTAGGCTGGCCGCCACAGTCTAGGTCAGCGGTGGGCAATTATTTTTCCCAGGGGGCCAAATGAGCAACTGAAAATATTTTGGAGGGCCGGGCCAAAATTCCGAACTCAATTATGCATAATATACATTTTATTTCTATATAAAAATCAGTAAATGGCATTGTTTTGACCGCTGGTAAGAGTGTATGTTATTATTTGGCAATTAAAGGGTAAGTGTAACTGAGGGGTACAATTCCCTGACTGTATTACTAGATATGATACTTACTACCACTACCTTTGTACTTAATATTCGGCCACCCAGTACACGGCATAAATATATTATCATAAACACTCTCACGTAGATGAAACGGATCCAACACAAATGTACGAAGTCGAAGTATGCGTTTATTACTACACAGCAATGGTGTGTAGAGCAAGCACTTAATCACTTAATTACATTTATGAATTGAAATAGTATGCACTTTTATGGCAAAGAGTATTCGTCGGTATATCAATAGAGAATGTCCAATCTCTGATGGCGCAGGTGGTAAATATACGACCTGGAATAGTTAAGGAATAACAGCAATGATACTTTAATGATTATATACTAGATACACTAAGGGGGGGTTAATCCGGTCGCTTGTAAGCCGACAGGAGTAGGATGGGGGGGGGGTAGAATCCGGCTGCCTCGTCCGGCCAAGGGTATCCCAGGTGAACCCACTGTAGTGCCGTTCAATGCGCCGGCGATCCTTGGACCACAGATGAAAGCAGGTGGACTCTTTGTGGGCCGGCTCTCTCCGGTCCACGGGGGAGAGACGTGAAGCGACCTCGTCTTGCAGAGCGTCTCCTCACCTTGCGTCCTCTCCAGGGGGGGGGGTTCCAACACACGGCAGTGTCGGGGGTCTTTATCCATGGAATAATCAAAGTATACAAAGCATAATCCGTGCCTGGGAAGGCGGGCTGTCGTCGGTAGAATAATCCGGTATACAGGTCCACTCGCTCGTCGGCTCTGGGGCTCCTCGGGTGCAGCTTCACATGGGGTCAACCACCCTGGGTAAGCAGCCAGTTCTCTGCCCGAAACGATGGGGTACTGACTACGGTAGTATTCTCACCGCACGAAGCACTATATATTAACAGACTATTATTAGCTTAATAGACTACGTCCAACTCGACGATATAGTGCCAAATATGACTATTCAAATATTAATATACACAATGTCTCAATACCGATGGTAGGCGAACTTGGCCTTACTCCCACACGTGGCGTCGCGGGGAGGCTTTACGTCTGTGACTCTATTGGAGGGTAAGAAACTGGACTGAAAAGAAAGTCCTACTTTACTAGCGCAGTATATATACGCACTATGAACAAATAGTCCCATTAGTGGTGCGGTAGCCAGATTCCTACACGGAACTAGGACTTGTTCGTACATGTGGAGCGGTACTTTTGAACTGGGTCTGAGGGGTATGGCAGCCTGGCACCAAGGTCTCGACCAATAGTAGAATGGAGACTATTATGGGATGTTCAGTAGGCTAGAATGGATATTCAATGCATATTGTACAAGGAATATACAAGGGATATCAGGGAATATTAGAGAATATACAAATACAATTAAATATATATATATAAATAAATATATATATTCGGTTTAATCTGGCCCTTCACAACAGCCACCCCCTGAATAGGTCCCAGACCTAATCAGTTAAACAGAGACAGATTAATCGCGTTGTCTATTTACACATAAGGGTTTGCTGTAGGGGTCAGTCAACTGCACAAAGTCATAGGGTTGTAGGGTCATGGTCATCATCGATTGTGTCTGGGAGTCGAGGCAGTTCTATGAGCCTCGCCACGGGACGGGTGTAAGTGCGACCCTGGACGAGCACTTCAGCTGCTCGGACCTTGCCGTCGGCACCGGTGATCACTTTGCTTACGCGGCCGGCCGGCCACATAGCTCTGGGCAGTGATTGATCAATAATCATGACGACTGTTCCTTCTGTCAAATTGTCTCTCTCCTTTACCCACTTCTGGCGGGTCTGTAGAGACGGTAGGTAGTGCAGTAGGAAACTGTTCCAAAACTTGTCGGCTAATACTTGGCTGTACCTCCACATTCGTCGGCCGTTCGCTTCTTCAGGCCGGTACATTGTCTGGGGTAATGCAGGATCTAGCCGCCCCATCAGGAGTGTGTTGGGGGTAACTGGGTCGATATCCGCCACATCACTGGAGACATATCCGAGGGGCTTCGAGTTAAGTACTCCCTCAATCTCCGTGAGGACTGTCATTAGGACTTCTTCCGCCACAGTCTGGGCCCCAAGTACTGCGTACAGGGCTGTCTTTATGGAGCGCACTTCTCGTTCCCAAGTGCCACCGAAGTGGGGTGCGTTTGGGGGGTTGAATTGGAAATCAACCTGTGCTGGAGCGAGGTGGGTCTTAAGTTCTGGGCCCATAGCTTGGAAGCTCTCTCTCAGCTCTCTTTCGCCGCCTTTGAAGTTTGTCCCATGATCGGACAATAGGGTAGACGGTCTTCCTTTCCGTGATGTGAATCTTCGGAAGGCCATAAGGAATGAGTCTGTGCTCATGGTCGGGAGAAGCTCGATGTGTATCGCTCTGGTGGTCATGCATTTGAATACAATACCCCACCGCTTCTCGGTTCCTCTTCCTTTCTTTATGTGCAGCGGGCCAAAGCAGTCCATACCTGTTGAGTGGAATGGCTTGTCACCGATTCGGAGGCGACATGGAGGAAGGTCAGCCATCCTTGGTATGCTGGGCTGCGCGCGCCACTTGCGGCAGTCTAGACATGTTCGCTGGAAGCGTCGTACCGCCTCTCTTCCTTGTAGGATCCAGTAACGACGTCTGATTTCCGCGAAGACTCTTTCTGCTCCTGCGTGATGTACATCCTCATCGTATTTCTTTATAATCAGCTCTGTGACCTTGTGTCGGCTGTTCAATACGATCGGGTATTTAATGTCATCCGGTAGATTGGGGGCTCTGCGTAGGCGACCACCCACTCTGATGAGGGTATGAGCGTCGCTCTCGGGGGCCAGATGAATTAATCTGCTGTCGGATGGGACGGGCTTTCCTCCCTGTAGACAGGCCAATTCATCGGGGAACGAGTCTCTCTGGGCTCGCTGCAGTAGAAGCAATTTTGCTTCCTCGTAGTTAGCTGCTGACATATCAGCGGGGGACTTGCACTCCGGGTGGTACCGCAGGAATGTTCTTTGTTGTGCACTCTCTATGGACGTGCAATCGTCTATGTTAGGGTCAGTGGAGGCTACGGTGCTCAATCCACAGAACACAGACTTCTTATTTTCCACCTCCTCTGGACTTGCTTCCCTCGGGATAGGCATGGGCCACTGTCCTTCCGGGAGTCTTAGGAATGCGGGGCCGTCACTGTAGACATTGCGACGGGTGAGGTCATCCAGGGGCATCCCCCGGGTGATGACGTCAGCTGGGTTCTGTTTTGTATCAACGTAGCGCCACTCTGTTTCTCCGGTTAACTCTTCGGTTAAGTCTTGAATCTCGGTGACTCTGACTCCCACGAAGACTTTGTACTTGCATGAGTCCGATTTGATCCAGGCGAGTACCGTCGTGGAATCTGACCACAGGATTGTTCTAGACACCGGTATGGTGAGCTCACGTTGGATGAGCGTGGCTAGGTGCGCTCCGGCTAGGGCTGCGCAGAGCTCTAGACGTGGGATAGATGGTTGCTTGCGTGGGGCTATTCTCGAGCGGGCGAGGACAAATGCTGTGTAGATCTCTCCCCCCTGGTCTTGGGCCCGCAAGTAGGCTACTGATCCGTATGCGACCTCTGAGGCGTCACTGAAGACGTGTAAGTCCATTTTACATGTCTCTGGCCTCACCGTAGGTGGGAAGTAGCTTCGGCGCATATTAACGCCTGGGAGTGAGTGGAGCTCCATCTCCCACTCTCTCCAGGTGGATGCAAGATGTGCGGGAATGGGGTCGTCCCAGCCCTGGTCCTTGTCCCACAATGCTCGTACAATCATTTTTGCCCTGGTGGTGTACGGTAGAATACATCCTAGCGGGTCATATTGTCGGGCGAGTGTTGTGTACACACTCCGTCTGGAGGTCGGCGCCGCCGCCGGCCTTCCCTGCTCCGTAGTCAGGGGCTTGTGTCTGTAGTGAAGCGAATCTGTTTTGAATCGCCACACCAATCCCAGGGTCATCTCCTGGGCTTCTCCCGGGATTGTAGCCATCCAGGTCTCGCTGCTGGCTGCCTTGTCCTCGGAGGAGAGGCTGCGCAGTACTTGCGGATCGCTGCTGGCCCACTGCCTGAGATCAAAGCCGCCTTTGATCAATGAGGCGCGGAGTTTAATCAGGAGAGCCTCGGCTTCTTCTTGGGTTGAAAGGCTTTGTAGACAGTTGTCTACGTAGAAGCTGTTCTTTACGCTGTGTCGGACCTCTTCGTCCGCTGCTGGGTCCTCTGCTACATGTTTCTGTAGTGCAAATGTAGCACAGCAGGGGCTGCACGTCGTTCCGAAGGGGAGGACTTCCCATTGGTAGATGGCTGGGTGCTCATCTCCTGGCTTCTCTCTCCATAGGAACCGTAACAGGGGCTTGTCCGCCTCTACTAATCGCACCTGCAGGAACATTCCTTTAATGTCCCCGCTGATGGCCACCTTTTCCTGGCGGAAGCGGAGTAGAATGCCGAGTAGGGAGGGGCCGAGTGTGGGACCGGGCAGTAACTCTTTATTCAGATTTTGGGATCCGATCTGGTAGCTGCAGTTAAATACTATGCGGTCTTTACCGTTGTGATGGACCTTGTGGTGGGGCACGTACCACGATTCAGTGGTCTGGTCAGCCTCTTTAATGTCCATCTTTGTGACGTGTCCCGCTGTGATGAGCTTCTCAATCTCAGCGCGGTATACACTCTCTTGGGCGGGGTTCTTGGCTAAGCGCCGCTCCGTGTTCAGCAGGTACCGTTCTGTGGCGTCTGTCTTGGCGTGGAAAGTAGGCATTCCTTCTCGCCGCAGGAGTGGCGTGGCGTATCTCAACACGCCGTTGACCGGGACTCTCTTGGTCCCTGTCTCGAGGAGGTGAATGGCGTAAATGTCATCTTTAGAGCGAATGTCTTTCTTTCCGTTCTTAAAGGGCATTTGTTCCAAGGTCCATAACCGCTCTACGTGTTGCAGGAGTGCGGTTTCTCCCTCTGTGACTCGGGAGTGGAGACATCTAGTGGCTGTACTTCGGTTGAGAGATTTGGCGAGCGGGCCTTGGAGAGTCCATCCCAAACGGGTCTCGACTGCTGCAGGACAGCCTCGGGGTCCGGTATGAACCCGGTCTATCGGGACAATGAGGTCTGCATGGTCGGAGCCTATCAACAGGGTCGGCATAGCATTGTCTATGAGCGGGATCGGTAACTTGCGCAGATGTGCATATTTCTCCATCAGCTTGGCGACGGGGTATGTGTACCGCGACAGTCCTATTTCTTGGCTGGTGAAAGCGTCTGCAATCTGGTACCGTCGCTCAGGCTGGCCGCTTGCTGCGATAGAGAATGAGACATTCTCGCCCTTTATCGTCTTCAAATCTCGTCTTATTGTCCGAATTGTCATTTGGGTTTCGCTTCCCCGCAGCCCTAGCTGGGCCGCAGCGGAGGCGAGCAGCAGGGTCTTCTCTGACCCGTCATCGAGGACGGCGTAAGTGTCCAGGACTTTATTCTGGTAGCTTAGTGTCACACGCACTACTTTTAGGAGTACTCGGGCTCCACTGCTGCTGGCGGGATCGATGTACATGACGCTCGCTTTGCGGCTGGATGGTGCGGGTGAAGGGCGCCGTCTGTTACTGTCGTGAAGTATGTCCAGATGGGCTCCATCGCACTTGGTGCACCTTTTCTTTAAGCGGCATTCGGCTGCCATGTGTGAGCGCGCACAGCGAAAGCAGCGCTTGTTGGACTTTATCCATTGACTGGCTTCCTCCGCGTTCAGCTTGGGGAAGGAGTCACATTGCGCTAGCCAGTGTTCTTTCTCACAGTAGGGGCACACTATCTTCCACTTCTCCGTTCTGGAGGGGGTACTGTGGCTCCTGCTGCTCGGTACTGACTCCGATTGGTGCATCACGGTCACCGATCTTCTTCCATCATTTAGTCGTCTGGTTCCTTCTCTGGAGCCAGGGGTGCTCCGTCCGAATGTATCTAGCCGTAGGCTGCTGACTTCTCTCGCCAGGAAGTCTGCTAGATCGAGGAGGTTCGGTTCGGGGCCATTCGGGTCTCTGTGGTCCCTCTGCCGCCTAAAGCGCTCCTGACGAGCGGGCGGCAGCTTCTCCAGAATCCTTTCCACATTTGAGTTGGCATAAAGTTCATGCCTCCCCTTCTCTCTTTGCGCTCCCAACATCCCTACCAGGGACTGCACTCTGATGGACAGGTCGTCCAGTGCTCGATTGTCTATTGCTGGGGGTAAGCGGTCGATGTGTCGGATCTCCTGGATCACGTAATCCCATATGCGCCCATACCTCTGGTCCAATGCTACCAGCGCTGCTGTGTATGGGGTGGTGGAAGTCGCGTAGGCGAGCGCTATATTATGTGCGCGGGGTACCTTTAAGTGCTTCAGTAGGATGGCGTATTTGTGGCGTTCATCCAATACATCCACCAACATGGTCTCCAGACACATGCGGAGTTCTGTATACTGGGCCCGGTTCTCTTGGGTGAAGTCGGGTACCATAGGCGTGCCAATGTATGACGCTGACTGTGGATACATCGGCGAGCGTTGGGGGAGAGGCCTCCTAGGCGAGTCTCCTCCCGCTCCTTGGTATGGGCTGGTACCGGCAGTGTACCATGGCCCGCTTGTCCAGGTGCTGTTCCTCGGTGCGGGTCGTGCGTCGTGCTCACCCGTGTATAGAGTCGGGGGTCTGTAGCGCAGCTCCGCGGGAGTATAGCCTGGGCTGTACCGGACCTCCTGGTCCGGTAGAGTACTGTGCTGTCTTCGGGCGTGGTTCTCCTCCTCTTCCTCTTCGTCTTCAGTTAGGTTATCCAGTGCTTGTAGTCTCTGGTTTAGCCTCTCCACAGGATATGCTGCTCCTTCCCGGTTGCTAGGTCTCGCTTGGACCGGTGGGGGGAGGTGGTCTGTGGGGGGTATAGACCTCGTCTGTTGGTCAAGTTCAGGGTTGTTTACTCGGCTAGGGGATGCCGCCCTGGAGGTGTGTCTAGACGAGTTCCTGGAGCCTCTGGCGGAGGGAGAGGGTGTTGTCCGTCTGATCAGCTGTTCTATTAGTTGCGACTGCTGTCTGTCGCGCGCTGCGTCCCGTTGAGCACCGGCTCGTTCTCGGGCCACATTCTCTTCCATCTGAATGCGTCTTATTTCTAGACGTATCTGCTCGTGTTCGCTTCGCTGCTGGATCTGCAGTCGGTCGCGTTCAGCAGCGGCGTTCAGGCTGATGAGGAAGGCCTGCTGTAGGGTCCTCTCTGCCTCGCTGGGAGAAGGCGGTTGTATAGGGGAGCCTTCCCTCGGGGTACTCCTTGCGGAGCCTTGGAGCTCTATCTCCACGGTGCTCTCCCCGTCTTCTTCCGTGCCGAGTTCTCTCTCGGTAGCGTTGTATTCCTCCCGGGACTCATCGGGGACTACTTCTTCAGTACTGGCGGGGTGTGAAGTCATGTCTGGTTCCCACTGGTCCCCACCGTGAACTTGGTCAGTTACATTAGAGCCCGTAGGGGCCTCTATGGTCGGGGTAGTCTGGGCGTTGGGGTTAGACATACTTTTACTTTCTAGTTTTACCGCGTTTACTGTTAGTAGAAGACTAGGTTGTTGACTGACAGCGTAAGCCTCTAAGTACTGAGGGAGCCGTCGTTCGCGCTGCGGGCGTTGGTTAGGAGGATCATTTCGTGGAGTGTTCATCATAGGCCATTTCAATATTAATAACACTATATTAATATTACACTGATTACCATCCGGCTCGAAGGACCAATTGTAACTGAGGGGTACAATTCCCTGACTGTATTACTAGATATGATACTTACTACCACTACCTTTGTACTTAATATTCGGCCACCCAGTACACGGCATAAATATATTATCATAAACACTCTCACGTAGATGAAACGGATCCAACACAAATGTACGAAGTCGAAGTATGCGTTTATTACTACACAGCAATGGTGTGTAGAGCAAGCACTTAATCACTTAATTACATTTATGAATTGAAATAGTATGCACTTTTATGGCAAAGAGTATTCGTCGGTATATCAATAGAGAATGTCCAATCTCTGATGGCGCAGGTGGTAAATATACGACCTGGAATAGTTAAGGAATAACAGCAATGATACTTTAATGATTATATACTAGATACACTAAGGGGGGGTTAATCCGGTCGCTTGTAAGCCGACAGGAGTAGGATGGGGGGGGGGTAGAATCCGGCTGCCTCGTCCGGCCAAGGGTATCCCAGGTGAACCCACTGTAGTGCCGTTCAATGCGCCGGCGATCCTTGGACCACAGATGAAAGCAGGTGGACTCTTTGTGGGCCGGCTCTCTCCGGTCCACGGGGGAGAGACGTGAAGCGACCTCGTCTTGCAGAGCGTCTCCTCACCGTGCGTCCTCTCCAGGGGGGGGGGTTCCAACACACGGCAGTGTCGGGGGTCTTTATCCATGGAATAATCAAAGTATACAAAGCATAATCCGTGCCTGGGAAGGCGGGCTGTCGTCGGTAGAATAATCCGGTATACAGGTCCACTCGCTCGTCGGCTCTGGGGCTCCTCGGGTGCAGCTTCACATGGGGTCAACCACCCTGGGTAAGCAGCCAGTTCTCTGCCCGAAACGATGGGGTACTGACTACGGTAGTATTCTCACCGCACGAAGCACTATATATTAACAGACTATTATTAGCTTAATAGACTACGTCCAACTCGACGATATAGTGCCAAATATGACTATTCAAATATTAATATACACAATGTCTCAATACCGATGGTAGGCGAACTTGGCCTTACTCCCACACGTGGCGTCGCGGGGAGGCTTTACGTCTGTGACTCTATTGGAGGGTAAGAAACTGGACTGAAAAGAAAGTCCTACTTTACTAGCGCAGTATATATACGCACTATGAACAAATAGTCCCATTAGTGGTGCGGTAGCCAGATTCCTACACGGAACTAGGACTTGTTCGTACATGTGGAGCGGTACGTTTGAACTGGGTCTGAGGGGTATGGCAGCCTGGCACCAAGGTCTCGACCAATAGTAGAATGGAGACTATTATGGGATGTTCAGTAGGCTAGAATGGATATTCAATGCATATTGTACAAGGAATATACAAGGGATATCAGGGAATATTAGAGAATATACAAATACAATTAAATATATATATATAAATAAATATATATATTCGGTTTAATCTGGCCCTTCACAACAGCCACCCCCTGAATAGGTCCCAGACCTAATCAGTTAAACAGAGACAGATTAATCGCGTTGTCTATTTACACATAAGGGTTTGCTGTAGGGGTCAGTCAACTGCACAAAGTCATAGGGTTGTAGGGTCATGGTCATCATCGATTGTGTCTGGGAGTCGAGGCAGTTCTATGAGCCTCGCCACGGGACGGGTGTAAGTGCGACCCTGGACGAGCACTTCAGCTGCTCGGACCTTGCCGTCGGCACCGGTGATCACTTTGCTTACGCGGCCGGCCGGCCACATAGCTCTGGGCAGTGATTGATCAATAATCATGACGACTGTTCCTTCTGTCAAATTGTCTCTCTCCTTTACCCACTTCTGGCGGGTCTGTAGAGACGGTAGGTAGTGCAGTAGGAAACTGTTCCAAAACTTGTCGGCTAATACTTGGCTGTACCTCCACATTCGTCGGCCATTCGCTTCTTCAGGCCGGTACATTGTCTGGGGTAATGCAGGATCTAGCCGCCCCATCAGGAGTGTGTTGGGGGTAACTGGGTCGATATCCGCCACATCACTGGAGACATATCCGAGGGGCTTCGAGTTAAGTACTCCCTCAATCTCCGTGAGGACTGTCATTAGGACTTCTTCCGCCACAGTCTGGGCCCCAAGTACTGCGTACAGGGCTGTCTTTATGGAGCGCACTTCTCGTTCCCAAGTGCCACCGAAGTGGGGTGCGTTTGGGGGGTTGAATTGGAAATCAACCTGTGCTGGAGCGAGGTGGGTCTTAAGTTCTGGGCCCATAGCTTGGAAGCTCTCTCTCAGCTCTCTTTCGCCGCCTTTGAAGTTTGTCCCATGATCGGACAATAGGGTAGACGGTCTTCCTTTCCGTGATGTGAATCTTTGGAAGGCCATAAGGAATGAGTCTGTGCTCATGGTCGGGAGAAGCTCGATGTGTATCGCTCTGGTGGTCATGCATTTGAATACAATACCCCACCGCTTCTCGGTTCCTCTTCCTTTCTTTATGTGCAGCGGGCCAAAGCAGTCCATACCTGTTGAGTGGAATGGCTTGTCACCGATTCGGAGGCGACATGGAGGAAGGTCAGCCATCCTTGGTATGCTGGGCTGCGCGCGCCACTTGCGGCAGTCTAGACATGTTCGCTGGAAGCGTCGTACCGCCTCTCTTCCTTGTAGGATCCAGTAACGACGTCTGATTTCCGCGAAGACTCTTTCTGCTCCTGCGTGATGTACATCCTCATCGTATTTCTTTATAATCAGCTCTGTGACCTTGTGTCGGCTGTTCAATACGATCGGGTATTTAATGTCATCCGGTAGATTGGGGGCTCTGCGTAGGCGACCACCCACTCTGATGAGGGTATGAGCGTCGCTCTCGGGGGCCAGATGAATTAATCTGCTGTCGGATGGGACGGGCTTTCCTCCCTGTAGACAGGCCAATTCATCGGGGAACGAGTCTCTCTGGGCTCGCTGCAGTAGAAGCAATTTTGCTTCCTCGTAGTTAGCTGCTGACATATCAGCGGGGGACTTGCACTCCGGGTGGTACCGCAGGAATGTTCTTTGTTGTGCACTCTCTATGGACGTGCAATCGTCTATGTTAGGGTCGGTGGAGGCTACGGTGCTCAATCCACAGAACACAGACTTCTTATTTTCCACCTCCTCTGGACTTGCTTCCCTCGGGATAGGCATGGGCCACTGTCCTTCCGGGAGTCTTAGGAATGCGGGGCCGTCACTGTAGACATTGCGACGGGTGAGGTCATCCAGGGGCATCCCCCGGGTGATGACGTCAGCTGGGTTCTGTTTTGTATCAACGTAGCGCCACTCTGTTTCTCCGGTTAACTCTTCGGTTAAGTCTTGAATCTCGGTGACTCTGACTCCCACGAAGACTTTGTACTTGCATGAGTCCGATTTGATCCAGGCGAGTACCGTCGTGGAATCTGACCACAGGATTGTTCTAGACACCGGTATGGTGAGCTCACGTTGGATGAGCGTGGCTAGGTGCGCTCCGGCTAGGGCTGCGCAGAGCTCTAGACGTGGGATAGATGGTTGCTTGCGTGGGGCTATTCTCGAGCGGGCGAGGACAAATGCTGTGTAGATCTCTCCCCCCTGGTCTTGGGCCCGCAAGTAGGCTACTGATCCGTATGCGACCTCTGAGGCGTCACTGAAGACGTGTAAGTCCATTTTACATGTCTCTGGCCTCACCGTAGGTGGGAAGTAGCTTCGGCGCATATTAACGCCTGGGAGTGAGTGGAGCTCCATCTCCCACTCTCTCCAGGTGGATGCAAGGTGTGCGGGAATGGGGTCGTCCCAGCCCTGGTCCTTGTCCCACAATGCTCGTACAATCATTTTTGCCCTGGTGGTGTACGGTAGAATACATCCTAGCGGGTCATATTGTCGGGCGAGTGTTGTGTACACACTCCGTCTGGAGGTCGGCGCCGCCGCCGGCCTTCCCTGCTCCGTAGTCAGGGGCTTGTGTCTGTAGTGAAGCGAATCTGTTTTGAATCGCCACACCAATCCCAGGGTCATCTCCTGGGCTTCTCCCGGGATTGTAGCCATCCAGGTCTCGCTGCTGGCTGCCTTGTCCTCGGAGGAGAGGCTGCGCAGTACTTGCGGATCGCTGCTGGCCCACTGCCTGAGATCAAAGCCGCCTTTGATCAATGAGGCGCGGAGTTTAATCAGGAGAGCCTCGGCTTCTTCTTGGGTTGAAAGGCTTTGTAGACAGTTGTCTACGTAGAAGCTGTTCTTTACGCTGTGTCGGACCTCTTCGTCCGCTGCTGGGTCCTCTGCTACATGTTTCTGTAGTGCAAATGTAGCACAGCAGGGGCTGCACGTCGTTCCGAAGGGGAGGACTTCCCATTGGTAGATGGCTGGGTGCTCATCTCCTGGCTTCTCTCTCCATAGGAACCGTAACAGGGGCTTGTCCGCCTCTACTAATCGCACCTGCAGGAACATTCCTTTAATGTCCCCGCTGATGGCCACCTTTTCCTGGCGGAAGCGGAGTAGAACGCCGAGTAGGGAGGGGCCGAGTGTGGGACCGGGCAGTAACTCTTTATTCAGATTTTGGGATCCGATCTGGTAGCTGCAGTTAAATACTATGCGGTCTTTACCGTTGTGATGGACCTTGTGGTGGGGCACGTACCACGATTCAGTGGTCTGGTCAGCCTCTTTAATGTCCATCTTTGTGACGTGTCCCGCTGTGATGAGCTTCTCAATCTCAGCGCGGTATACACTCTCTTGGGCGGGGTTCTTGGCTAAGCGCCGCTCCGTGTTCAGCAGGTACCGTTCTGTGGCGTCTGTCTTGGCGTGGAAAGTAGGCATTCCTTCTCGCCGCAGGAGTGGCGTGGCGTATCTCAACACGCCGTTGACCGGGACTCTCTTGGTCCCTGTCTCGAGGAGGTGAATGGCGTAAATGTCATCTTTAGAGCGAATGTCTTTCTTTCCGTTCTTAAAGGGCATTTGTTCCAAGGTCCATAACCGCTCTACGTGTTGCAGGAGTGCGGTTTCTCCCTCTGTGACTCGGGAGTGGAGACATCTAGTGGCTGTACTTCGGTTGAGAGATTTGGCGAGCGGGCCTTGGAGAGTCCATCCCAAACGGGTCTCGACTGCTGCAGGACAGCCTCGGGGTCCGGTATGAACCCGGTCTATCGGGACAATGAGGTCTGCATGGTCGGAGCCTATCAACAGGGTCGGCATAGCATTGTCTATGAGCGGGATCGGTAACTTGCGCAGATGTGCATATTTCTCCATCAGCTTGGCGACGGGGTATGTGTACCGCGACAGTCCTATTTCTTGGCTGGTGAAAGCGTCTGCAATCTGGTACCGTCGCTCAGGCTGGCCGCTTGCTGCGATAGAGAATGAGACATTCTCGCCCTTTATCGTCTTCAAATCTCGTCTTATTGTCCGAATTGTCATTTGGGTTTCGCTTCCCCGCAGCCCTAGCTGGGCCGCAGCGGAGGCGAGCAGCAGGGTCTTCTCTGACCCGTCATCGAGGACGGCGTAAGTGTCCAGGACTTTATTCTGGTAGCTTAGTGTCACACGCACTACTTTTAGGAGTACTCGGGCTCCACTGCTGCTGGCGGGATCGATGTACATGACGCTCGCTTTGCGGCTGGATGGTGCGGGTGAAGGGCGCCGTCTGTTACTGTCGTGAAGTATGTCCAGATGGGCTCCATCGCACTTGGTGCACCTTTTCTTTAAGCGGCATTCGGCTGCCATGTGTGAGCGCGCACAGCGAAAGCAGCGCTTGTTGGACTTTATCCATTGACTGGCTTCCTCCGCGTTCAGCTTGGGGAAGGAGTCACATTGCGCTAGCCAGTGTTCTTTCTCACAGTAGGGGCACACTATCTTCCACTTCTCCGTTCTGGAGGGGGTACTGTGGCTCCTGCTGCTCGGTACTGACTCCGATTGGTGCATCACGGTCACCGATCTTCTTCCATCATTTAGTCGTCTGGTTCCTTCTCTGGAGCCAGGGGTGCTCCGTCCGAATGTATCTAGCCGTAGGCTGCTGACTTCTCTCGCCAGGAAGTCTGCTAGATCGAGGAGGTTCGGTTCGGGGCCATTCGGGTCTCTGTGGTCCCTCTGCCGCCTAAAGCGCTCCTGACGAGCGGGCGGCAGCTTCTCCAGAATCCTTTCCACATTTGAGTTGGCATAAAGTTCATGCCTCCCCTTCTCTCTTTGCGCTCCCAACATCCCTACCAGGGACTGCACTCTGATGGACAGGTCGTCCAGTGCTCGATTGTCTATTGCTGGGGGTAAGCGGTCGATGTGTCGGATCTCCTGGATCACGTAATCCCATATGCGCCCATACCTCTGGTCCAATGCTACCAGCGCTGCTGTGTATGGGGTGGTGGAAGTCGCGTAGGCGAGCGCTATATTATGTGCGCGGGGTACCTTTAAGTGCTTCAGTAGGATGGCGTATTTGTGGCGTTCATCCAATACATCCACCAACATGGTCTCCAGACACATGCGGAGTTCTGTATACTGGGCCCGGTTCTCTTGGGTGAAGTCGGGTACCATAGGCGTGCCAATGTATGACGCTGACTGTGGATACATCGGCGAGCGTTGGGGGAGAGGCCTCCTAGGCGAGTCTCCTCCCGCTCCTTGGTATGGGCTGGTACCGGCAGTGTACCATGGCCCGCTTGTCCAGGTGCTGTTCCTCGGTGCGGGTCGTGCGTCGTGCTCACCCGTGTATAGAGTCGGGGGTCTGTAGCGCAGCTCCGCGGGAGTATAGCCTGGGCTGTACCGGACCTCCTGGTCCGGTAGAGTACTGTGCTGTCTTCGGGCGTGGTTCTCCTCCTCTTCCTCTTCGTCTTCAGTTAGGTTATCCAGTGCTTGTAGTCTCTGGTTTAGCCTCTCCACAGGATATGCTGCTCCTTCCCGGTTGCTAGGTCTCGCTTGGACCGGTGGGGGGAGGTGGTCTGTGGGGGGTATAGACCTCGTCTGTTGGTCAAGTTCAGGGTTGTTTACTCGGCTAGGGGATGCCGCCCTGGAGGTGTGTCTAGACGAGTTCCTGGAGCCTCTGGCGGAGGGAGAGGGTGTTGTCCGTCTGATCAGCTGTTCTATTAGTTGCGACTGCTGTCTGTCGCGCGCTGCGTCCCGTTGAGCACCGGCTCGTTCTCGGGCCACATTCTCTTCCATCTGAATGCGTCTTATTTCTAGACGTATCTGCTCGTGTTCGCTTCGCTGCTGGATCTGCAGTCGGTCGCGTTCAGCAGCGGCGTTCAGGCTGATGAGGAAGGCCTGCTGTAGGGTCCTCTCTGCCTCGCTGGGAGAAGGCGGTTGTATAGGGGAGCCTTCCCTCGGGGTACTCCTTGCGGAGCCTTGGAGCTCTATCTCCACGGTGCTCTCCCCGTCTTCTTCCGTGCCGAGTTCTCTCTCGGTAGCGTTGTATTCCTCCCGGGACTCATCGGGGACTACTTCTTCAGTACTGGCGGGGTGTGAAGTCATGTCTGGTTCCCACTGGTCCCCACCGTGAACTTGGTCAGTTACATTAGAGCCCGTAGGGGCCTCTATGGTCGGGGTAGTCTGGGCGTTGGGGTTAGACATACTTTTACTTTCTAGTTTTACCGCGTTTACTGTTAGTAGAAGACTAGGTTGTTGACTGACAGCGTAAGCCTCTAAGTACTGAGGGAGCCGTCGTTCGCGCTGCGGGCGTTGGTTAGGAGGATCATTTCGTGGAGTGTTCATCATAGGCCATTTCAATATTAATAACACTATATTAATATTACACTGATTACCATCCGGCTCGAAGGACCAATTGTAACTGAGGGGTACAATTCCCTGACTGTATTACTAGATATGATACTTACTACCACTACCTTTGTACTTAATATTCGGCCACCCAGTACACGGCATAAATATATTATCATAAACACTCTCACGTAGATGAAACGGATCCAACACAAATGTACGAAGTCGAAGTATGCGTTTATTACTACACAGCAATGGTGTGTAGAGCAAGCACTTAATCACTTAATTACATTTATGAATTGAAATAGTATGCACTTTTATGGCAAAGAGTATTCGTCGGTATATCAATAGAGAATGTCCAATCTCTGATGGCGCAGGTGGTAAATATACGACCTGGAATAGTTAAGGAATAACAGCAATGATACTTTAATGATTATATACTAGATACACTAAGGGGGGGTTAATCCGGTCGCTTGTAAGCCGACAGGAGTAGGATGGGGGGGGGGTAGAATCCGGCTGCCTCGTCCGGCCAAGGGTATCCCAGGTGAACCCACTGTAGTGCCGTTCAATGCGCCGGCGATCCTTGGACCACAGATGAAAGCAGGTGGACTCTTTGTGGGCCGGCTCTCTCCGGTCCACGGGGGAGAGACGTGAAGCGACCTCGTCTTGCAGAGCGTCTCCTCACCGTGCGTCCTCTCCAGGGGGGGGGGTTCCAACACACGGCAGTGTCGGGGGTCTTTATCCATGGAATAATCAAAGTATACAAAGCATAATCCGTGCCTGGGAAGGCGGGCTGTCGTCGGTAGAATAATCCGGTATACAGGTCCACTCGCTCGTCGGCTCTGGGGCTCCTCGGGTGCAGCTTCACATGGGGTCAACCACCCTGGGTAAGCAGCCAGTTCTCTGCCCGAAACGATGGGGTACTGACTACGGTAGTATTCTCACCGCACGAAGCACTATATATTAACAGACTATTATTAGCTTAATAGACTACGTCCAACTCGACGATATAGTGCCAAATATGACTATTCAAATATTAATATACACAATGTCTCAATACCGATGGTAGGCGAACTTGGCCTTACTCCCACACGTGGCGTCGCGGGGAGGCTTTACGTCTGTGACTCTATTGGAGGGTAAGAAACTGGACTGAAAAGAAAGTCCTACTTTACTAGCGCAGTATATATACGCACTATGAACAAATAGTCCCATTAGTGGTGCGGTAGCCAGATTCCTACACGGAACTAGGACTTGTTCGTACATGTGGAGCGGTACGTTTGAACTGGGTCTGAGGGGTATGGCAGCCTGGCACCAAGGTCTCGACCAATAGTAGAATGGAGACTATTATGGGATGTTCAGTAGGCTAGAATGGATATTCAATGCATATTGTACAAGGAATATACAAGGGATATCAGGGAATATTAGAGAATATACAAATACAATTAAATATATATATATAAATAAATATATATATTCGGTTTAATCTGGCCCTTCACAACAGCCACCCCCTGAATAGGTCCCAGACCTAATCAGTTAAACAGAGACAGATTAATCGCGTTGTCTATTTACACATAAGGGTTTGCTGTAGGGGTCAGTCAACTGCACAAAGTCATAGGGTTGTAGGGTCATGGTCATCATCGATTGTGTCTGGGAGTCGAGGCAGTTCTATGAGCCTCGCCACGGGACGGGTGTAAGTGCGACCCTGGACGAGCACTTCAGCTGCTCGGACCTTGCCGTCGGCACCGGTGATCACTTTGCTTACGCGGCCGGCCGGCCACATAGCTCTGGGCAGTGATTGATCAATAATCATGACGACTGTTCCTTCTGTCAAATTGTCTCTCTCCTTTACCCACTTCTGGCGGGTCTGTAGAGACGGTAGGTAGTGCAGTAGGAAACTGTTCCAAAACTTGTCGGCTAATACTTGGCTGTACCTCCACATTCGTCGGCCGTTCGCTTCTTCAGGCCGGTACATTGTCTGGGGTAATGCAGGATCTAGCCGCCCCATCAGGAGTGTGTTGGGGGTAACTGGGTCGATATCCGCCACATCACTGGAGACATATCCGAGGGGCTTCGAGTTAAGTACTCCCTCAATCTCCGTGAGGACTGTCATTAGGACTTCTTCCGCCACAGTCTGGGCCCCAAGTACTGCGTACAGGGCTGTCTTTATGGAGCGCACTTCTCGTTCCCAAGTGCCACCGAAGTGGGGTGCGTTTGGGGGGTTGAATTGGAAATCAACCTGTGCTGGAGCGAGGTGGGTCTTAAGTTCTGGGCCCATAGCTTGGAAGCTCTCTCTCAGCTCTCTTTCGCCGCCTTTGAAGTTTGTCCCATGATCGGACAATAGGGTAGACGGTCTTCCTTTCCGTGATGTGAATCTTTGGAAGGCCATAAGGAATGAGTCTGTGCTCATGGTCGGGAGAAGCTCGATGTGTATCGCTCTGGTGGTCATGCATTTGAATACAATACCCCACCGCTTCTCGGTTCCTCTTCCTTTCTTTATGTGCAGCGGGCCAAAGCAGTCCATACCTGTTGAGTGGAATGGCTTGTCACCGATTCGGAGGCGACATGGAGGAAGGTCAGCCATCCTTGGTATGCTGGGCTGCGCGCGCCACTTGCGGCAGTCTAGACATGTTCGCTGGAAGCGTCGTACCGCCTCTCTTCCTTGTAGGATCCAGTAACGACGTCTGATTTCCGCGAAGACTCTTTCTGCTCCTGCGTGATGTACATCCTCATCGTATTTCTTTATAATCAGCTCTGTGACCTTGTGTCGGCTGTTCAATACGATCGGGTATTTAATGTCATCCGGTAGATTGGGGGCTCTGCGTAGGCGACCACCCACTCTGATGAGGGTATGAGCGTCGCTCTCGGGGGCCAGATGAATTAATCTGCTGTCGGATGGGACGGGCTTTCCTCCCTGTAGACAGGCCAATTCATCGGGGAACGAGTCTCTCTGGGCTCGCTGCAGTAGAAGCAATTTTGCTTCCTCGTAGTTAGCTGCTGACATATCAGCGGGGGACTTGCACTCCGGGTGGTACCGCAGGAATGTTCTTTGTTGTGCACTCTCTATGGACGTGCAATCGTCTATGTTAGGGTCGGTGGAGGCTACGGTGCTCAATCCACAGAACACAGACTTCTTATTTTCCACCTCCTCTGGACTTGCTTCCCTCGGGATAGGCATGGGCCACTGTCCTTCCGGGAGTCTTAGGAATGCGGGGCCGTCACTGTAGACATTGCGACGGGTGAGGTCATCCAGGGGCATCCCCCGGGTGATGACGTCAGCTGGGTTCTGTTTTGTATCAACGTAGCGCCACTCTGTTTCTCCGGTTAACTCTTCGGTTAAGTCTTGAATCTCGGTGACTCTGACTCCCACGAAGACTTTGTACTTGCATGAGTCCGATTTGATCCAGGCGAGTACCGTCGTGGAATCTGACCACAGGATTGTTCTAGACACCGGTATGGTGAGCTCACGTTGGATGAGCGTGGCTAGGTGCGCTCCGGCTAGGGCTGCGCAGAGCTCTAGACGTGGGATAGATGGTTGCTTGCGTGGGGCTATTCTCGAGCGGGCGAGGACAAATGCTGTGTAGATCTCTCCCCCCTGGTCTTGGGCCCGCAAGTAGGCTACTGATCCGTATGCGACCTCTGAGGCGTCACTGAAGACGTGTAAGTCCATTTTACATGTCTCTGGCCTCACCGTAGGTGGGAAGTAGCTTCGGCGCATATTAACGCCTGGGAGTGAGTGGAGCTCCATCTCCCACTCTCTCCAGGTGGATGCAAGGTGTGCGGGAATGGGGTCGTCCCAGCCCTGGTCCTTGTCCCACAATGCTCGTACAATCATTTTTGCCCTGGTGGTGTACGGTAGAATACATCCTAGCGGGTCATATTGTCGGGCGAGTGTTGTGTACACACTCCGTCTGGAGGTCGGCGCCGCCGCCGGCCTTCCCTGCTCCGTAGTCAGGGGCTTGTGTCTGTAGTGAAGCGAATCTGTTTTGAATCGCCACACCAATCCCAGGGTCATCTCCTGGGCTTCTCCCGGGATTGTAGCCATCCAGGTCTCGCTGCTGGCTGCCTTGTCCTCGGAGGAGAGGCTGCGCAGTACTTGCGGATCGCTGCTGGCCCACTGCCTGAGATCAAAGCCGCCTTTGATCAATGAGGCGCGGAGTTTAATCAGGAGAGCCTCGGCTTCTTCTTGGGTTGAAAGGCTTTGTAGACAGTTGTCTACGTAGAAGCTGTTCTTTACGCTGTGTCGGACCTCTTCGTCCGCTGCTGGGTCCTCTGCTACATGTTTCTGTAGTGCAAATGTAGCACAGCAGGGGCTGCACGTCGTTCCGAAGGGGAGGACTTCCCATTGGTAGATGGCTGGGTGCTCATCTCCTGGCTTCTCTCTCCATAGGAACCGTAACAGGGGCTTGTCCGCCTCTACTAATCGCACCTGCAGGAACATTCCTTTAATGTCCCCGCTGATGGCCACCTTTTCCTGGCGGAAGCGGAGTAGAACGCCGAGTAGGGAGGGGCCGAGTGTGGGACCGGGCAGTAACTCTTTATTCAGATTTTGGGATCCGATCTGGTAGCTGCAGTTAAATACTATGCGGTCTTTACCGTTGTGATGGACCTTGTGGTGGGGCACGTACCACGATTCAGTGGTCTGGTCAGCCTCTTTAATGTCCATCTTTGTGACGTGTCCCGCTGTGATGAGCTTCTCAATCTCAGCGCGGTATACACTCTCTTGGGCGGGGTTCTTGGCTAAGCGCCGCTCCGTGTTCAGCAGGTACCGTTCTGTGGCGTCTGTCTTGGCGTGGAAAGTAGGCATTCCTTCTCGCCGCAGGAGTGGCGTGGCGTATCTCAACACGCCGTTGACCGGGACTCTCTTGGTCCCTGTCTCGAGGAGGTGAATGGCGTAAATGTCATCTTTAGAGCGAATGTCTTTCTTTCCGTTCTTAAAGGGCATTTGTTCCAAGGTCCATAACCGCTCTACGTGTTGCAGGAGTGCGGTTTCTCCCTCTGTGACTCGGGAGTGGAGACATCTAGTGGCTGTACTTCGGTTGAGAGATTTGGCGAGCGGGCCTTGGAGAGTCCATCCCAAACGGGTCTCGACTGCTGCAGGACAGCCTCGGGGTCCGGTATGAACCCGGTCTATCGGGACAATGAGGTCTGCATGGTCGGAGCCTATCAACAGGGTCGGCATAGCATTGTCTATGAGCGGGATCGGTAACTTGCGCAGATGTGCATATTTCTCCATCAGCTTGGCGACGGGGTATGTGTACCGCGACAGTCCTATTTCTTGGCTGGTGAAAGCGTCTGCAATCTGGTACCGTCGCTCAGGCTGGCCGCTTGCTGCGATAGAGAATGAGACATTCTCGCCCTTTATCGTCTTCAAATCTCGTCTTATTGTCCGAATTGTCATTTGGGTTTCGCTTCCCCGCAGCCCTAGCTGGGCCGCAGCGGAGGCGAGCAGCAGGGTCTTCTCTGACCCGTCATCGAGGACGGCGTAAGTGTCCAGGACTTTATTCTGGTAGCTTAGTGTCACACGCACTACTTTTAGGAGTACTCGGGCTCCACTGCTGCTGGCGGGATCGATGTACATGACGCTCGCTTTGCGGCTGGATGGTGCGGGTGAAGGGCGCCGTCTGTTACTGTCGTGAAGTATGTCCAGATGGGCTCCATCGCACTTGGTGCACCTTTTCTTTAAGCGGCATTCGGCTGCCATGTGTGAGCGCGCACAGCGAAAGCAGCGCTTGTTGGACTTTATCCATTGACTGGCTTCCTCCGCGTTCAGCTTGGGGAAGGAGTCACATTGCGCTAGCCAGTGTTCTTTCTCACAGTAGGGGCACACTATCTTCCACTTCTCCGTTCTGGAGGGGGTACTGTGGCTCCTGCTGCTCGGTACTGACTCCGATTGGTGCATCACGGTCACCGATCTTCTTCCATCATTTAGTCGTCTGGTTCCTTCTCTGGAGCCAGGGGTGCTCCGTCCGAATGTATCTAGCCGTAGGCTGCTGACTTCTCTCGCCAGGAAGTCTGCTAGATCGAGGAGGTTCGGTTCGGGGCCATTCGGGTCTCTGTGGTCCCTCTGCCGCCTAAAGCGCTCCTGACGAGCGGGCGGCAGCTTCTCCAGAATCCTTTCCACATTTGAGTTGGCATAAAGTTCATGCCTCCCCTTCTCTCTTTGCGCTCCCAACATCCCTACCAGGGACTGCACTCTGATGGACAGGTCGTCCAGTGCTCGATTGTCTATTGCTGGGGGTAAGCGGTCGATGTGTCGGATCTCCTGGATCACGTAATCCCATATGCGCCCATACCTCTGGTCCAATGCTACCAGCGCTGCTGTGTATGGGGTGGTGGAAGTCGCGTAGGCGAGCGCTATATTATGTGCGCGGGGTACCTTTAAGTGCTTCAGTAGGATGGCGTATTTGTGGCGTTCATCCAATACATCCACCAACATGGTCTCCAGACACATGCGGAGTTCTGTATACTGGGCCCGGTTCTCTTGGGTGAAGTCGGGTACCATAGGCGTGCCAATGTATGACGCTGACTGTGGATACATCGGCGAGCGTTGGGGGAGAGGCCTCCTAGGCGAGTCTCCTCCCGCTCCTTGGTATGGGCTGGTACCGGCAGTGTACCATGGCCCGCTTGTCCAGGTGCTGTTCCTCGGTGCGGGTCGTGCGTCGTGCTCACCCGTGTATAGAGTCGGGGGTCTGTAGCGCAGCTCCGCGGGAGTATAGCCTGGGCTGTACCGGACCTCCTGGTCCGGTAGAGTACTGTGCTGTCTTCGGGCGTGGTTCTCCTCCTCTTCCTCTTCGTCTTCAGTTAGGTTATCCAGTGCTTGTAGTCTCTGGTTTAGCCTCTCCACAGGATATGCTGCTCCTTCCCGGTTGCTAGGTCTCGCTTGGACCGGTGGGGGGAGGTGGTCTGTGGGGGGTATAGACCTCGTCTGTTGGTCAAGTTCAGGGTTGTTTACTCGGCTAGGGGATGCCGCCCTGGAGGTGTGTCTAGACGAGTTCCTGGAGCCTCTGGCGGAGGGAGAGGGTGTTGTCCGTCTGATCAGCTGTTCTATTAGTTGCGACTGCTGTCTGTCGCGTGCTGCGTCCCGTTGAGCACCGGCTCGTTCTCGGGCCACATTCTCTTCCATCTGAATGCGTCTTATTTCTAGACGTATCTGCTCGTGTTCGCTTCGCTGCTGGATCTGCAGTCGGTCGCGTTCAGCAGCGGCGTTCAGGCTGATGAGGAAGGCCTGCTGTAGGGTCCTCTCTGCCTCGCTGGGAGAAGGCGGTTGTATAGGGGAGCCTTCCCTCGGGGTACTCCTTGCGGAGCCTTGGAGCTCTATCTCCACGGTGCTCTCCCCGTCTTCTTCCGTGCCGAGTTCTCTCTCGGTAGCGTTGTATTCCTCCCGGGACTCATCGGGGACTACTTCTTCAGTACTGGCGGGGTGTGAAGTCATGTCTGGTTCCCACTGGTCCCCACCGTGAACTTGGTCAGTTACATTAGAGCCCGTAGGGGCCTCTATGGTCGGGGTAGTCTGGGCGTTGGGGTTAGACATACTTTTACTTTCTAGTTTTACCGCGTTTACTGTTAGTAGAAGACTAGGTTGTTGACTGACAGCGTAAGCCTCTAAGTACTGAGGGAGCCGTCGTTCGCGCTGCGGGCGTTGGTTAGGAGGATCATTTCGTGGAGTGTTCATCATAGGCCATTTCAATATTAATAACACTATATTAATATTACACTGATTACCATCCGGCTCGAAGGACCAATTGTAACTGAGGGGTACAATTCCCTGACTGTATTACTAGATATGATACTTACTACCACTACCTTTGTACTTAATATTCGGCCACCCAGTACACGGCATAAATATATTATCATAAACACTCTCACGTAGATGAAACGGATCCAACACAAATGTACGAAGTCGAAGTATGCGTTTATTACTACACAGCAATGGTGTGTAGAGCAAGCACTTAATCACTTAATTACATTTATGAATTGAAATAGTATGCACTTTTATGGCAAAGAGTATTCGTCGGTATATCAATAGAGAATGTCCAATCTCTGATGGCGCAGGTGGTAAATATACGACCTGGAATAGTTAAGGAATAACAGCAATGATACTTTAATGATTATATACTAGATACACTAAGGGGGGGTTAATCCGGTCGCTTGTAAGCCGACAGGAGTAGGATGGGGGGGGGGTAGAATCCGGCTGCCTCGTCCGGCCAAGGGTATCCCAGGTGAACCCACTGTAGTGCCGTTCAATGCGCCGGCGATCCTTGGACCACAGATGAAAGCAGGTGGACTCTTTGTGGGCCGGCTCTCTCCGGTCCACGGGGGAGAGACGTGAAGCGACCTCGTCTTGCAGAGCGTCTCCTCACCTTGCGTCCTCTCCAGGGGGGGGGGTTCCAACACACGGCAGTGTCGGGGGTCTTTATCCATGGAATAATCAAAGTATACAAAGCATAATCCGTGCCTGGGAAGGCGGGCTGTCGTCGGTAGAATAATCCGGTATACAGGTCAGAACTTGGCCTTACTCCCACACGTGGCGTCGCGGGGAGGCTTTACGTCTGTGACTCTATTGGAGGGTAAGAAACTGGACTGAAAAGAAAGTCCTACTTTAGTAGCGCAGTATATATACGCACTATGAACAAATAGTCCCATTAGTGGTGCGGTAGCCAGATTCCTACGCGGAACTAGGACTTGTTCGTACATGTGGAGCGGTACGTTTGAACTGGGTCTGAGGGGTATGGCAGCCTGGCACCAAGGTCTCGACCAATAGTAGAATGGAGACTATTATGGGATGTTCAGTAGGCTAGAATGGATATTCAATGCATATTGTACAAGGAATATACAAGGGATATCAGGGAATATTAGAGAATATACAAATACAATTAAATATATATATATAAATAAATATATATATTCGGTTTAATCTGGCCCTTCACAACAGTAAGGTTAGCTTTCAAAAATATAATTTATTCAAATAGAATTTCCAAAATGTGAAACATTTAACTCATTTTCAGTCACATTAATAACAGGGCATTTTGAGTTTCATATACTATTGAAACAAGGATTTTCTTAGCTTTCTAAAGACATCACATGATCTTTGTAGCCAAAATAAACAAGACATGTGACTGAACTGTGTAGCTGTGTAAAGAAAAGTGTCCCAGTTTTGTAGCCTTTTTTACTTTACATGCCTATATTACACATTTAATGTTTTCAGAACTGTGCAAAAAGAAAAAAAGATCATGTGTCCCATTTCACTTGTTATATTTCCACATTTTAGTGTTCTTCAGTTCTTTTTTTTTTACTGTGCAGAAAAAAAGAAAAGGATCAAGTGTCCCATTTCACTTGTTATATTCCCACATTTTAGTGTTCTTCAGTTCTTTTTTTTTCATTCAGTGTGAGAAATCCAGTCTCTTTTGAGCTTTAACAAGTCCATCAAAGTCAGGTTGAATGTCTGAGGTGGAGATGTGAAGCACAGCTGACAGATGTTCATCAGTGAGAGAGGATCTGTACCTGGATTTGGTAAACGTTGTGACTGAGAATGTCTGTTCACATATGTAGTTGGATCCAAAGAGAACCAACATCTTCTGAGCATGTCTCCTCATGTTTGGAAAGTTCTCCTCCTTGAGAGCAGAGTAGAACTCTAGCAGTGATGCTGACTTAAAGTGCTCTTTCAGTAGTGAATCAGACTGCAGGTCAATGAGTTCAAGCTGAACATCAGTGGGTACACTATCAACACTGCAGGTAAAGGGAGAGGAAACCAGCTGCATTTCATCCTCAACCTTTTTGAAATCTTAAACGCCTTGAAAATTCATCATGCAGTGCTCCCAACATGGATGAGTACCTGTGCTGGTGATCAGCTGATGGTTTGACTTCTTTCAGGGTTTTCATGTGTTCAAGATTGTTGCTGCCTAGTTGCCTTGAAATTAATTGCAACTTTGTCATGAAGGCTTTCACATGGCTATGCATTTCATGAGCAAAAATGCCCTTGCCCTGCAGTTGTGTGTTCAGTATAGGGATGGGTACCGTTCACATTTGAACCGATACGGTACCGGTACCTGTGAATCGATACCGGTACCCAACGGTACCTTTTTTCTGTACTTTAGTCTCTAAAAATGTAATCTACCTACCTCAGTTGTGGAAAAAAAATCCAAACTTCAAATAACCACACTTTGGACCGTTTTCGGCTTGCCATTGCCCCGACTGCTTTGTTGTTGGATCAAGTCAAATCCTAGGTAAGCGTATATTGTTTTTAATTTAAAATTATCATGTAATCTTTTGCGGGCCGGTCAGAATCATCCCGCAGGCCGTATTTGGCCCGTGGGCCGTACAATGCCCAGGTCTGGTCTAGGTAATTAATGGGAAACACTGCTGTCTGTCTGTCTGTCTACACCAGGCATAACTCCTACAGTTCTGATCTGATTTGGATGAAATCAGCACATAGACTGAATTCATGTTTTTCAAATCGTTTAACGACAAGTATTTTATTTGAATACATTTACATTATTGTTCATTGAAATATTGAGGGTAAAAATAAATGCACAGAGGTACTACTATACAGGCTCACCTTCTACAATCAGCTCTCAGCCATTGGCATGTTGTAAAGTGTTGCCAGAGTGAACATCATAATTGTAGTTGAAATGCCTACTGTATGCATAAAAAAAACATTCCCAGCAAATCTCTTACTTACATCAATATTGTGCTGTCGGAACAGTCTTATGTTTGTAGGTTAAGTATTTAATGTCTGCTATTGCCCATGACAAGTGTATTATAAGTTGATGAATCTAGTGATCTATGGCCAAAACCGATTAACTTCTTTTTACTACAAGATTGTGTAAGCTAAGCAGTGTTGTGTTTAAATGTGTTTTTACAATGTTCACTATTTGGCCAAACAGGATGGCTGGTCTCAGCAGAACATATGAATTTCACTTTCTTTACTAGTGAAATACAAACAGTTGTCAGATTTAAGAGACTAATTGCAGCTGTAGAAGTGGACTTGGATGTGGCGCGTTATCGGTTGCGCCGTTATGGTTCGTAAACAGAGATGTGGTTCCGTGAGTGAGTGAGTTTGCACGGCTGTCAGACAGCGGTTCAAAATTTAAGGACATGCAGGCAGAGGATTGGAGGTAAATTCCATTCATGGCTCGAATTAAATATAGATATTGTGACGAGCCTGGTGTTGTTCAAGCTCGACACGGACCAAAACAAACTATTTCAATGTCCACACAAGCACAATTCCAATAAATAAATTATATTTATTGTTTAACAGCACAAGTTCAATGGGCATTAGAGTAATCTTATCACAGTCCAGGGTCAAAACACGTATCAGGCTCTCGTACAAAAAAGGGATTGTTCAATACTCAGAGTTTGTCTTCCGGTCCAGGGTCAGTACACAAGGGGGTTTCTCAGCCAGTCTAGGGTCCAGTACACAATGAACACCTTCTCGCCTTCACCTCTCCTCAACTACCTCTCACCTTCTTGCAGGTGGTGGCGGACCAGATAGCTACCATGTTGATCTTGGCGGAGCAGATTGTGTCCAACCTCTCATCAGTAGAGTTGCCTGAGTGGAAGCGAAGGCAGCAGCAAGCCTGCATCGGGGGCCCTCTCAACACCTGTCTGGACCAGCTGCAGATGTCGTAAGAACGGTTCCTTACTGTCATTGGCAATAGCTTATCATGCGTTTGGCAGGTTCAGTCTGACAGAGTTTACCACCCGAAAATTGCACTCTGAATGGCCGACCTAGTGGTAAATACCAGTGGTAAACTCAGGCAAGTTCCATGATACCTTTCACCTTTTGTAGTGCAAACACACTTTATTACGCACATGATACATACTTAGAAATAGATGTTGACATATTGGGAACCCTATACATTTATCAAACTACCAAATGTTGGAATAATCTGGCTGAATCTGCTGCCTTGGTTCTGACTTGGGACCGACCACACCTTTAGTATCTTCTTGTGTTTTCACATGATGTCACAATGCCCCTCTCTCTGGTGGCCATTTTGTGTCCCTCCTATTCAGTTTAACGCAACCTGGGACACAAAAGGGCGCGTGGGAAATGGCCCTGTTTGATAGAGTTCATGCTGTTCATGACTTGTGTTGGGTTTTGAGGGATGTACTGTGTTGGTCAAATGAAAAATGGTGCCATTTGTCACTCATAGTGTTTTACCAAAAGGTGTGTGCGTGCGCGCGTTTACATGTGTGTATATATGTCAATGTGTCAGGTTCACAACAGTGGCTGAGGGGCTCCAGCAAGTCCGTCAGCAGCTGAAGAATCTGGAGGAGCAGGAACAGAAATATGCCTCCGATATGGACCTCTTCACGTTGATCCAAACTTTTGAGGAACGCACACGTGCACTGTTCAAAAGCCTTCTTGTGAAGTGAGACATGTTGTTTAGTCTGCTCTTTCTGTATTATACAACACATAAGGGATATGATTTAACGATATGGGGCTGAGACGGTGTATTATTAACGGTCAAATGTTAACACTAGGGCTGATCTTCGATTTTTTTTTGGAATTCGAAGCTTCGATTTTAATTCAAAGCTTTTTTTTTACATTATATATTTTTGTTTATGTTGTGGGACTTGTACAGCACTTTGTTCTACTTTGTCAGTGCTGTAAAGTTTAAACCTTTTTAAATCTTAGACAAACTAAACACTTTGCTTCCATGAAATATTGTAAGCCGTCATTTGAGGCTTTATAAAAGCAGCACAATGAACACAAATCTGTCAGTGCCGAGTCCGACCTCATCTTAAATAACAAACAGCATTGCTTGTTGTAGTTAACCGTTTCCCGGCCAACCACGGATAAATCCGTGTTTCGAATCCAACGGTTGAGGACCAACCACGGACATGTCCGTGGCAAGGTTGTTTTGGCTTTTATTCCATTGTAATAACCTACTCGATGTCACCGAGCAGCACTGCAGAAGTACCCTACTCTTTGAATTCGAAAAAGTGCATTACCGGCCAGATCCTCTTAACCTGTTCCACCCCAGGTGAAAATCCGCATAAAATGTATACCTAGGTAAATGGAATATTGCTCCACTTTTACAAGGGCTATTTGCATATTCTTGGTATCTAGGTACATCTATGGACCTCAGTGAATGTATTCACAGTGTCAGAAATATTGTGTCTATTACTAGGCTTGCTTAAATTGTGATGAAACAAAGGAAAATATGAATTATGATTTTTCTTTGCATCTTTGACAGTGAATAACACCATGATAATAATGACCAAACCAAAACTCGTTCAGTACCCTCTTGAGATCATGTGTACAAAAAATCTAAGGAAATTAATAAAGGGAAGATGATAAAACCGAAGGTTCTGTATATACAGTACTGAATTCTCCCATCCGGACCAATGCAATTTGAAATATTATTATAGAATATATGCTTATACATTACCTTATTATAGCCAATTCGCACATTTATATATATATATATACATATAGTATCTTTCAAATGCCCGAGTTCAATTTGGATTTAGTATCACCAGGCGTGCATAATAACGGATACTGATATTTACTGTAATCGACTGTACTTTTTTATTTCCCCCACAGTGTAACCGTTTTGAAACTAATTTCAGATCTAATTGTTCCTACATGCTAACAATAGTGAGGAGAAACTGACTGCGTTTCAATATTTGTCAAAAACTTTACCTTTTGTGGCTTATTATCGCGAATCATAACAATTATTGATATGATTCATTCAGAACGCTGAACTTTGAACCACCATAGTATGTGACAGGAAGTGTAGATCGGAGAAATTTCAACGCTGGCCGACAGCTATGAATGTCCTCTACAAAATGGCTGCACAAAAACTACAATTCCCATGGTTTAAAAATTTCCATTCTATCCGGCTTGGATAGACGATCGCATATCGAAAACTTAAAACGATATAAGGACACTTTTAACCTATTGCTAACCTATTGCCAACCTAACGTTTTACATTCTACATGCTTTTGTGACATGTTAGTGATGTTAATACTTGAAAACGGTTTATTTTAAAATCGCAAATTATTTTCATCACTCATAAAAATATGCCTATATGATCATAATGTCAAAAGGGGTCTGTACCGACCCTGTGGGGGGGGGACATGTTTTAAGGGCGCTATCTCGATAATGCAGTGTTCCCTGTGGCAGAAGTTGTCTTGTTTTTTCTGGAACTCCAATGTAGTTTTCTGCTAACCTGAAGCGATGCCTATAGCCTGTAGCTTGGAATACGTTTTGGGATGCGGATTTCAGTGTGCAGTAAAGGAATATATCATCAGCCAATGGACATATCGATCTACCAGATGGTGATCGATAACTGGGAAATCCTCTGGGGGATCCAACCGGCCCATGGTAACATCTTTTTCACGTAAATTACATGCTGATCAGACCTTGTTATGATAGCCATCCACCCGATCAGCGTATGAGGCTACTGAGGCTAACACGGTTATTGGTAATCAATCATCAGAAACGACGTCCCCCCCCCCCCCCCCCCCCCCCTTTCATGCATTCATGGTGGACCATCATACCGATCATATGCAGTTTGAGTTTTAACTGTAGCTTCTTTATAGCCGAAATGCCATTGGATTTAACGTTAGTAGCTTAGCGGCCTGTATCTCACTTTCCAGGAAATATCCCAGCCCTTATAATGCTTATATTCAAGATGCTATAAAATGAGAACGTATTGATGAAGAAATTATTTCTTTAAGCCATTTTGAAGGGACGGTTTATGGTGTCAATTGACAATGAGAATGGACAGATGGCAATACTATAAAGTATAGATTTAGCTCTACAAACAGCCCCACTGACTATGCAAGTCTGTTTAGAAATGCTGGCCGTTTAGAGTGATTTTAGACGGATCCAAATGGCCGGGAATGTGTTAACAAAGAGAGGCAGAGTTGATTTTAAAAAGATAAAAAATTTAAATGCATTTTCTTTTTTTTCACATAATCGAATTTTATTTTCATATTCGAATCCCATGCCCATCGAACAAAGCTTCGAAGTATTTAAGACAGCCCTAGTTAACACTTTATGTTGTGATCTGGTACTGCAGTGCTCTAGTGGTGGAGAGACAGCCTCGTATGACAAAGACACCCAAACGACCTTTGATACTGAAGACTGGGAATCTCTTCAAAGTCAAAATCAGGTAAAGGAAATCTCAGAAACTCATGTAAGCGATTTATTTCCTGATGTACATTTCTTTTTTGATGATGATTTAACCCTCTACTGTGTCCCCAGGTTTCTAGTGAAGCTGCCTGAATTTAACTACCTCCTCAAAGTCAAACCTGTCTTTGACAAGTAAGTAGAATAGCCCTTCTGAAAGAAAATATATAATGATGACAAAAGCAGGGATGCTCTGATTCCGATACTGGGTTTGGATGCCAAGCTGAGACATCAGATAATGTCCCCAATACTAAAATGCTGTACCAAGAACCATGTGAGATATGTCAGAAATCAAAATAATAGAGACCTGGGCCCTCATGTATCAACCTGACGTACGCACAGATATGTGCTTAAGCCGTGCGTACGACCATTCCTAAGCAAAGTGTGGGATTTATCTATTTGAACTTGTGCTTGACTTTGTGCGTATATTTAAGCACAGGTCGGACCATGCGTAGTTGGCGCCCGGTGGTAGAATATTTTTACAACGCGGAAATAAGCACTGACTGCGCTCCGCGTAACTCAACCCGTTATTATTTTGCGCATATATTGCAGAAATACGGGAACGTTTTGATTATATTTAAAAGGCTTTGCCATTGTTAAACGTAATAAGTGGAACCCCGAAGCTGTAAGCAGAATACAAGTCATATGAACACCCACGATATAAACGCATTGCAACGAGAACAGACAGAGGTTATTTGTTGAGTGTATGTGTATACAAAACCCTTGCAATAAATGTGTCTTAAATGAATGAAAAGCATACATGCTCTGGACACAGAGCATATATCGTGTGGGTGATATCATGACTTGTATTCTGTGTCAAAGCCTAAATCAAAACGTCCCCGTATTTCTGCAATCTATGCGCAAAATAATAACGAGTTGAGTTCTAACAAAGAACGTATTACATGCTGGTAGGCTGATAGAGTAAACTATGATATGAATATGAATATGATATAAAGGTATACTGGTCCGTCCGCGAGGATATCGAGGACTCGAGTTGGGGGACCCTGATGTAAACAAGACAAAAGTATTTCTCTGGTCTGCATCCCCTTAACAATTGTGTGTATTGAGCCGTACTGTATTGTACCCATTCTGCAATCTGTTAAATAAAGTGTGGTAAATTCCCACAGACTTTCTACAATAATTTGAGGTTATTGTAGTACAATACAATGAGATTGATTATCTGGAAGGAGGAGGAAGGATTCATACTGATAGAATTGTTGGTCTCCTCATCTGACTTAGCAGATGAGGAATAAAACGTGTACGCCAGACAAACCAGAACTGTAGTTCAACTCAACTGATTTATTTGAGCCAGGGCCAAGCGTGAATAAAAGGTTGCCTTTCACATACAAAAGATTATCAGAAAACATTAACAGGGCTGTCTGTTGTACAGAAATATCACAATCAGGTTTGCATCTCAAACCTCAATAATGTACATAAAACAGTCGGTAACATAATCTGAACATACATTGACCATGCTGCACACATTATACATGAGTAAATCTGGTTTCAGATATTAAGGATTTACACTAAACTTTAAACAACAAATGGTGTTTTCCCATGATTTACTCACATAAAATGCAAACAGCACAGCAGTCTCTCTCTGGTGGAAGGAGCGGTGGAGCCCCCAGACCCCCTGGGTTGGTCCGGTCTGAGAGCTCCCGAATTACCAAAATGTCCCCTCCTTTATACTACAATTTCTAGCCAAAATAGAAAACAGTTCACTATTACAGTTGATCCAATCAGGCGTCTCCTGTGGGGGGTCTCCTGTGGGGGGTCTCCTGTGGGCGCTGGCAGCCCCTCCCCCCTGGGTTGTGGCGACGTGATGGGACAGAGACAGAAGGGGCCCATCGGTGGCCCACGTCCGTGTGATCTTTTGCTGAGATGAAGGGGCCTGTCTTGTCTCACGAGGGGGGGCTAGCCTGATGTCCTCTGGTGGGGGGTGTGAATACGCTTTGACCCTTTGGGCTATTTACCATACAGTACTAATCTGATCACCTAGTGGGGGTGGAGAATAGCTCTCTGTCACCCCTGTTTCATCTATATTTAGCACTGAAAACCCACTCTGCTAGCCAGTATACAAGGTTATTTATGAAATTCAACTCAACATTACCACATTTCCCCGTTTTGACGATTCTTATCGTCACATATGATATATTGACTTGATTTTCTATACATTCTAACCATACATAATAAAATTCATTTGTTCCAAAATTAAAATTCATTTTTTCAAAATGTCTCCATTTTTTCTTTTTCCAATCTAAACATTACACATTTAAAGTCTAATCAATCCCAATTTTTTTTAAATTACAGTATTCGTTTACATGATCTGGGGAGGACACAGAAATTATTATTCATTCTTTCATACATTTAGCTTCTCCTCTCTTGTTAATTCCTTTTCCAAGTCAGCCCAATCACATTTTGCATAATCAACTCAGTTGGTCTTCTCACCTCTCCCCCCTTTTATGAACATCCCATGGACATAACAATACCTACCCCCTCAGCGCACAGTCGACAGGGAGGGCGGAGCATCACGCAAGGAAAAAATGTTTTTCACCATGTCGGCCATAACCTACACCTAATATTCTACCTATGTGTATGTGTCTAGTTTAGTACTCTTGCGTTGTGTCATAATCTATACCAGTTGTTACCGTTCAGTCACCTCCCGCTCAACATACCAATCAATCACACAGAGGCCCTTGTTCAACGCTTCGGTTGCACAGTCTCCGACCGTTTTCGCCCCCCCTCCACCCCATGTCGGCCAGCCTCAGCTGAAGCCATCGTCTGTAGGCCTGTGATCTCGTCATATTCCGGGCCATGACTGTATTTCCATGGATCTACAGATTTGTCCCAAACCTCCGGCCTTTGTATCCGGGGCTATATTGAAGGAGGGGCCGCGTCTACAAGCGACCTCTTTCCACAGTCCAACAATCTCCCACAGGAACTGACTGAACGGGTTCACACCATCGTGTCATAATCTAATGAAATGTATTCCTACACCTCTTCCCATGATCCCTCCACTTGTGATGGTCCATCCTCCCCCTCCGACTGAACTGCAAGGGAACAAAAACACAAAACAAATCTTCTTTACACAATATGTCAAATATTTCTCAAGAGAAGCCAAATGTTTAACCATTATGCAAACGTGATGGGACCACTTAACTGCCATCGATCTGATCCAATGTATCCCAGCCTCGTTCTGTCCCAATGCATCTCACGCTTTAACAGTCCTCTCACCAGATCATGACAGAGAAACAACAAACAAAAGGCAAATAATCAAAAAAACATTCCAACAGACGTGAAAGCAAATCAAATGAAATTAACCAGCTCCAACCGCAGACCACCTTAATGGTTATTTAGAAAGAAAAGAAAAGAAATCTAAAACCCTACATCTAAACCTCATCACACCTATTCATCGTGATTTTGACACCTTTCAAGCCCGCACAGTCTCTCTCTACAGGCTCCATCCACACCCATACCAGACATTCAAAAGAAATCAAACCAAAATGAAAGTAATAAAGACAAACTCCTTCAGTAAAACAAATGATATGAAACAAATGATAATGGTATAACCCAAGTGGTTCGATACACTCCTTACTTAAACACATTTTGTTATTTTTAAGACTAGTTTCACCTTAAGTGAAAGCTAAGTTGTGTGTGTGTATGTATGTGAAATCAGATCGTGTGAATGTGTGTCTGTTTGTGTCTGTGTGTGTGTGTGTCTGTGTGTGTCTGTGTGTGTGCGTGTGTGCGTGTGTGTGTCTGTGTGCGTGTGTGTGCCTGTGTGTGAATGGGTAATTAAGGCCTCCTGGCCCCCATCCCCCGCTCAATCACTCACTGAAATCAAAAGGACATCCCAATCTCACACATACATACAAAAATTAAATTTAAATAAAAAATATCATCTGTACCAACTCAACCAAACATCCAATTTCACAGTGTCACAACACATTCAATCCTGAGAGTTCTTTAAAAGCAAAATAAAAGCAAAACCCAATCAAACATCACAATTCAACATCATCCACCCAACATTCATATTATAAACATATATCCTTTCACCCCACTTGTTAATCACCTCATCTCTTTTGACAAACAAAGGTAGGTTAGTTCCCCTGCGCTCATCTCTTCTGCTCTCAATATTTGGCTAATCCAGTACACACTTTCTCACCATACAGTCCTCACTGTATCTTCTACTCCTCACATCCAGAGGAAGTCTGGGAACCCCCTCAGCGATAGACCTCAAAACATACCCAGTGTCCTGAGAGCCAAAGCTAATCCTTCTAATCAAACAGGTAGCCCCCCAATGTAATTAACCTCATCTGAACTGGCTATCCTAATTCAATTACTGTGCTCACTCCTCCATCAGCTGTGTTCTGTATTAGCACGCTTCCTGTCTCAACATTTCCCCCGTCATAAAAATAACTGCCAACTGTTCTCTCACTCTACAACTGTCTCCTGCATATTCACCTCTGACCTCTCTCCTGTTGCATCTAATCTCACGCCATCCTGTCATAAAAAGAACAGCCATTGTAAGCAGCTGTATACACGACCCCCCTTGGGCCGTTTACTGCTTAGTAAAGATAGCCTGAGTCACTCCTGTGAGTTTCCGTGCGCTCCCTGTAACTCAACAGAAGGATTAATCATTTCATACACAAATCATCTATCAAACATTTATAATAACTGCTAAAACACAATCTCACATCATAGCAGCTTCTAAACAACCCCCTGTCACTAAATTATCCCACTGTGACCCAAGGATTTGCAAATGGCATTTAAAGACATAACATTCTAACAGTATTTCAACATAGCAATGAAACTCATTAAGGATTAATAAAAACAATCATTTCGATCACTGTAAACCCAACCATATCAAAATTTGTCATTGCAGCAAGCCTCCATCAATAAATTATCCTACAAGTCGGAGGCTTGTGTCAACATTTTAAACAATCTAAAACAAGCATAAACAATTGCACTCTAAACAGATTTTAAAAATCACATCTTCACAAAACAATATTTATGCATACTACAAACACAAGCATCTTTCATTTAGAAAAACATTATTAGTGGTTAGGTCCAAATGCTCCTTTCTCCATACACGAGTGATAAATTGATTTTACTGCAAGCAACATGTAACTCTAGTGTAGAGCATTTTTCCAAATTCAGCCTATAGCTACTCTCAAACTACCGTTTATCTGTGTATCATGTATGCAATAAAAGTTATATTGTATTTAAAACGGGTGACTCCGCCTCTGGTCTGCATCCCCTTAACAACTGTACCCTTAACAACTGTATGTTTTTAACTAAACAATATTTTTAATCAATCCCTACTCATTCCCCCCTGGTTAAAAATATACCCCTGTGTATCAAAGACAATCATACAATCTACCCAGATTCAGATTCAGATTCAGATTCAGATTCCTTTATTGAGCCATTTGTGTAAAACACATTGGTAATTGTTGCAGCAATACAGTGTATGCATTTTTTCTTTTTTCACAGTAAACAAACACCAACACAGACAGGAAACGAAAACAGTGCAGTGGGGGATTAATCAATAAATAAAATATATATATATATATATATAAAGTGAAGTGTGCAGAGATCCAGTACGGACTAGTGCAGTGCAGTCAATGTCATTTAGCCAGTGTCACTTGGGGGCAGAGGGGGGGGGGGGGGGGGGGGCCTGAGGCATTGATCAGCCTGGCGGCTGAGGGGAAGAAGCTCAGTCTGTGTCGAGCTTTCACAGCCTTTGGGATCCTCAGCCTTCTCCCAGAGGGGAGCAGGGTGAAGAGGCTGTGACCGGGGTGGGATGGGTCGGCCATGATCTTTCTCGCCCTCTTCAGCGCCCTGGAGTCGTGCAGGGACCTGAGGGAGGGCAGGGGACAGCCGATCACCCTCTCCGCGGAGCGAATCACCCGCTGCAGCTTGGCAAGATCTTTTGCCGCTGCAGCAGGGAACCAGGAGATGATGGAGTGGGTGAGGATGGACTCAATGATGGCCGTGTAGAATTGGGCCATCATGGTCCTCGGCAGTTTATACTTCTTCAACTGCCGGAGGAAGAACATCCTCCCCTGGGCCTTCTTGAGCAGGCCCGTGATGTTAAGCTCCCACTTCAAATCCCGGGAGATGGTCATGCCGAGGAACAGACAGCCACCTCTCCTTCCCCGTTGCCGTCTGATCCAGCGCACAGCACTGGCGAAGAACGCAGTCCCCCTGACCAGTATATCCAATAAATCCGTGGAACGGGTGAGTAGTGTTGGGAAAGTGTCCGATGGGTTTGAACACCCGATGTGCAGAAGTTCTTCTTTGGTGTAGGACGTTAGACAGGACACAGATACAACACTGAACAAACAAAACGCAGCACACTGTAGCGCCAAGGCAGCCGTGGGCGGCGCCATCTTGTTTCCGGTCACCATGACGACCACTTCACATGACATACACGACCCAGTATAGCCGGTTTGTGAACTCCAGATTTATCATAGGCAATGTATCCATTACTTCATTTCTCCTCAATAGGCTCGCTGTACTGTTTGCAGCCTAAGTAAACCCCTACTGACTATCACCCCTAACCTAACCACCATACATGTTACATCTCTTCCCCTGCTTACACAAAAATACAATGCACAATATACAAATATAACCATATTACATAATGCAGAATATTCTCCTACCCGTTATTTACTCCCCTGAGCGAACCATCACGAATGCACTAGACCCAATCCACGCTGTACCGCGCATGCGCAGTGGCAACCGAAGCGACTGTTATAACGTCGCTTACGACAACCAAAATCTGCCACGACATTCATCACGTTCTCTACCCCTTCCCCAACATCATTCACAAAACTCGAAACGTAACATACGCCGCCCGCAAACGCCACAAAACAATGGCACGCAAGCTAACTAGCTTAGCCAGCTCTAATGCGACGTTCAAGGCCCCCACGGGAGCCGTGCCTTTCAAGATCCGTTCATCCACGCAATTCGCTCAGTACCAACCAAAGCATAAACAATTCACACAAGCTTAAAATAGCCAACCACTCTAACAGAAAATAATTTTTAAAACATTCTCACCAACCAGCGCCGCACATATAGTTCAACACGAATCCTTTCTCCTACCTACTCCGCCTCACTTCATAGCACCGCGAACGTTACATACCCTCCACAACACCATGACGTCATCAAGCAGCGACTCCTTAATATCATATACCATCGCTACCGCATCAATAATAACCCTCAAAACGGCCACAATCTCTCCAGTCTACGTCTAGATTCGCCTCTTACCTGCAATCGCCGCCACAGTGTTTAATCAATTCTCTCATAACGCCATTGTAACGTCCCCAGTTTCACCGCGGACTCTTCCACAGAGCTAAGCTAGCTAGCCCCAACCACCAGTAGGACTCGCCTCAAACATATGTCCGTTGGTCATTAAAATATCATAACAAAACAACAATAAGCTCCCACGTTTCGCCAATCATTCATAACCATAGCCATAGTCCCCCCTACAATTCCTAACCATAGCCATAGTCCCCATACAACCATTAAGTACTTATCAGTCAGTTCGACCGAATTGTTTTTGTATCACAGCGAACGTAATTAATCAACAGGCCGGTTTCGCTCAAGATTAAAAAGGATACTATGCCTAAGGACGGCAAATATATCTACATTTAAAACAGGCCGAGTGGTCCCCCAGACTCCAGTCCGTCCCTTCCCAAGCCTTGTCCTGAACACGCCGGCACCCTACACTTCTATTAATTACTACGTTTTTATCCTGTAACCGCACAGACCCCTGCGCTGATCATGCCAGGGTCTAACAATCTTTCACCATACTTGACTTGCATGTTCTGAAATAGTAACAGAGCCCTTAGCCCGACGCATTTATGCCCATACTGACCCACTCACGGTCCCCGTCCCGCCTATTCTGTGGCTCTAAGCAGGGTCATAATGCACATTGAACACAGCTCTCCTTCTATTTCAGAACAATCAAATCTCCCCAACTTACCCGCGCCCTCTTCCTGAGAATAATTTTAGGGCAATTACATACTCAGAACGCGCTCCTGTCGTATACACCAGAATAACCGTGCTTCCTAGCAAGAAAAGCCTTTTATCTGCCGTCATGCGACGCCACCCCCGTTATATCATGACCAGATAGTCTGTGCGCCACCAATACGCAATCACATTACTATAACATGAGGCCTTGTAATTACTTCAACTCCCCCGTACAGTTCATAAAGTATATTCCATACGAGTTAACCAACCCAACCCCTGTGGCCCGCATAGGCCGAGCCCGGCCTCCTGTGTCTGAATAAACATACAAACATAAAAAGCCCACGTTTGCATGTTCACTGCACAACAAGCGCGATCTCCATACCTCCGGACATCCTAACCTAAAACACCGCTCCCCCAACCCTGCATGCAGAAGCCATATTCACCGTGGGCCCCAAACAGTGGCGTACACAACCAACCTTCATCCTGTCCCTCTCTCCCCTCCATTCAGACAACAAGCCCATCGTTTATAACTCCAAACGCAGCAACACCCCAGCTCTTTGCCCCGTGTCCCCAACACACAGCAAGGTCCAGATATGATACATATGACAAGACCCCACCGCACCTTTTCAGGGGGAGACACAAAGGATGGGAAGAACGGCACCATTTCTGTGGTAAATTCCCACAGACTTTCTACAATAATTTGAGGTTATTGTAGTACAATACAATGAGATTGATTATCTGGAAGGAGGAGGAAGGATTCATACTGATAGAATTGTTGGTCTCCTCATCTGACTTAGCAGATGAGGAATAAAACGTGTACGCCAGACAAACCAGAACTGTAGTTCAACTCAACTGATTTATTTGAGCCAGGGCCAAGCGTGAATAAAAGGTTGCCTTTCACATACAAAAGATTATCAGAAAACATTAACAGGGCTGTCTGTTGTACAGAAATATCACAATCAGGTTTGCATCTCAAACCTCAATAATGTACATAAAACAGTCGGTAACATAATCTGAACATACATTGACCATGCTGCACACATTATACATGAGTAAATCTGGTTTCAGATATTAAGGATTTACACTAAACTTTAAACAACAAATGGTGTTTTCCCATGATTTACTCACATAAAATGCAAACAGCACAGCAGTCTCTCTCTGGTGGAAGGAGCGGTGGAGCCCCCAGACCCCCTGGGTTGGTCCGGTCTGAGAGCTCCCGAATTACCAAAATGTCCCCTCCTTTATACTACAATTTCTAGCCAAAATAGAATACAGTTCACTATTACAGTTGATCCAATCAGGCGTCTCCTGTGGGGGGTCTCCTGTGGGCGCTGGCAGCCCCTCCCCCCTGGGTTGTGGCGACGTGATGGGACAGAGACAGAAGGGGCCCATCGGTGGCCCACGTCCGTGTGATCTTTTGCTGAGATGAAGGGGCCTGTCTTGTCTCACGAGGGGGGGCTAGCCTGATGTCCTCTGGTGGGGGGTGTGAATACGCTTTGACCCTTTGGGCTATTTACCATACAGTACTAATCTGATCACCTAGTGGGGGTGGAGAATAGCTCTCTGTCACCCCTGGTTCATCTATATTTAGCACTGAAAACCCACTCTGCTAGCCAGTATACAAGGTTATTTATGAAATTCAACTCAATATTACCACAAAAGTTTTCATTCATTCAGCCATTAAATGCAATTTGAGAATATAGGCTAAAGCGACGTGTCATGTTTCCAAATAAGATTGGCCACAACGGAATGCTTTCTACTTCAATTTGTTGATTAGAATAGATTACCTCGCTCTGTTGAAACTTCACTGAGCTCGGCACACAGACATGATATTAATAATAACAACAACAATAATAATACTGCAACTTGTTCCTGTTTGCGGACGACTCAGCCCTGCTGGTCTCTGACAAGAACAAGTTACAGGTTGAAAAAACCCTCAGCTCGGAACTAGGCAGAATCTGCATATGGCTCGCTGATAACAAACTATCATTACACATGGGCAAAACAGAGTCCATTCTCTTCGGTTCAAATAACAAACTCAGCAAGACCGACGGCTTCTCAGTTACAGTGGGTGACAATATTGTCACAAGGAAAGATGAAATTACCTACCTGGGTTCCATCCTAGAGGCTAATCTCTCCTGTGACAAAATGGCATCCAATGTAATAAAAAAAGTCAACCAACGAACTCGATTCTTGTACCGGATCTCCTCTCTGGTAAACAAGAATACCCTGATGACTCTGGCAGGAGCACTCATTCAGGGGTACTACGACTATGCTTGCACCTCATGGTACCAAAGCACCTCAAAGGCGCTAAAAACAAAATTACAAACATCTCAAAACAAACTGGTCAGACTACTGCTTGACCTTACTCCTAGAACCCACCTCACCCCTGCCCACTTTGACAACCTAGGATGGCTTAGAGTAGACGACAGAGTACAGCAACTTGCAATGGGCCTGGTCTACAAGATACACTACACGACCAAGGTACCCATGTACATGTCAAAATACTTCCCAAAGGTCAGTGAATACCACGATCACAACACCAGAGGGAGCTCCACAAATCATGTTAAACCCAGATTCGGCTCAAATAAGGGACTAAACACGTTTCGCAATTATGCCACATCAATGTGGAACGCCCTACCCAAAGCTGTAAAGGAATGTGGATCACTACCCACTTTCAAAACCTCTCTCAAGGGACACCTACGGGAGACTGCAATTCAACACTGGCCCCTGTAAATATCCTAACCCAACCCCCTCCAATGTACAGTCATTTACCTAGTATGGTTTTGTCAATAGTCCAATGTACAATTTTGTTTGTTTGTACAGTGTCTCCTCCCCCCCCCCTCAATGTACAGTTTTGCTTGTTTATACAGTGTGCCCCCAACCACCTCCAATGTAAATTACCCAGTATGGTTGTCAATATCCCAATGTACCCAACCCCCCCCCACCCAACCTCTTCCAATGTACAGTTTCTACGTCAAATGTATATACTCCCTTTTCTTGACTCCTTCTGTATCACAAACAGTACTGTATTTGCAAATCTGGTATGTCATAAATGTATAGATGTAGCAGTACTGACTATCTGTATGTCATGTATGTCATATATGTCCTGATGAATTGAAAATGGGGGACCCTGATGTAAACAAGACGAAAGTCTTTCTCTGGTCTGCATCCCCTTAACAATTGTGTGTATTGAGCTGTACTGTATTGTACCCATTCTGCAATCTGTTAATAAAGTTTTCAATCAATTCAATCAATCAATCAATCAATCAATCAATAGCTTCATTTTACATAGCGCCTTTCAAGAGACCCATGCAAGGTCGCTTTACATAGATGGGGGGGGGGGGATAACAAAGTAATAAAGATAGTGGACAGACTATGTAAATATGATGATGGGATTCAAGTTCGCGGATTCAAGGCACGCGGGGGCATTTGCATAGGCACAAGGGGCAACATAAAAAAAAAAAAAAAAAAAAAACGTTTTTTTTTTTTAATATTATAGTGAAATATTTTGCACTGTTGTCGCATTTATCTTGTTGAAATCCTCCCACAGGTTATTTTTACTACCACATTTAATTGAGACCCTTTATTTGTTTATTATTTCAATTTAGCTGGAAATACATTGCTACATCATTCAGTAACATTTGCAGAGCCTTATAACAAAAACATTATTACGGTCACCATTGTGACCAGTGGGATTAATCAACAAATTGTATTATTTATTTTTCTATTTCATTGAACATTGCACATGTTAAAAGCCATTTTTTTTACTCAAAATGTGAGTATTACAAAGTCAACTTGTGTTCTTAAACAATGACAATAAACATAGTTTTATTAGGTTGAAATAATGTGGTTGTGTACTTATTTTTCTGTTAATTTATTATGGATTGAAAACTGAAAACCTTAATGCACAGTAACTGAACTCAATATTTTAAAGTTCTGGTTATTATTATAATTCTTTTTTACAGTGTAGTCTTGCGATCAATCAAAACTTATTTACACGATATACCTCACATTCACCCTCCATTCACATCCTGGTGTTCTCCATTAGGCCTGTAGGTGGAGCTATGACAGCACACGTACAGTACACACACCGATGGTGTGTGATGTCTCCAAAAATGAATGGGCAAATGTGGGTGAAATGGTCGCACTGTATGCAGCTGTTTGTCTGCATTGCATTCCCCCCCCCCCCCCCCCCCCAACTCAGATTTAGGGTTGATACAACCATCATAATAATATTGTTAATAATAACAATAACAATAATGATGTAATAATGTAAATATTATCATTAAAAAGACCTGATTATGAGAAAAAAAATTACGATGCATGGAATATTGTTGAGGCACACTAGTTACAACTATATTTCAAACAGGCACTCCATGTCAAAAAGGTTGCTGACCCCTGGTGTAGACTGTTATTACTGTACCACCCATTGTGACAACAGCCTTGTGAGCTCCCACACACAAACATGATGGAATTCAGTTTGTATTGATCACATAGGCAGGCTACATCATACATGGCAGTGAGATTCATTGTTCTTGTATATGCTCTCGTATTATTGTTTATATAGGCTACCCAATACTGACATCAAAATAGATTGTATGCCTCTAGAAATCATATGCAGCAGGTAGAAAATTTACGGAAAATCCGTCGCGATTTGGAATAAAATTGAGGAGAACTTTAATCCCTGGGTATTAATCAAACAAAACGGAAAAAGGCAGTCATATTCCAGCACGGTCTTTATTAGTGTGTGCGCTGCCCAGGCAGCAATGGTTAATAGATATCATATCCAACATCACCGTACATGTACACGTCTGTCAGCCTGTCTCATAACACGCTTCCCTCGGTTTAGTCCATTTTTCCACATTTCATGGGGGTGTTCCATTACCGTATATGGTTAATCGGGGCGGTTTTGGTATGCAAATACGTGAAAGTGTGCACGAGCCTCGGCGTAGGACCAAGGTGATATTTATCATGACAGGTGTGCGTAGGACCTGTGTACGCACGTGTGATAAATCCCGTTTTTTTTGTGCGTGCACACATTCTAAATTCTGTGCTTACGTGTGGAAATAGAACATTTTCTGAGGAAACTTAATAAATGAGGGCCCTGATTTCCAGCTTTTTTTGACACATAGATGCATGTTAGATATCTATTAGAGAAACATTCATTATATATTTCAATACATTTTGCCCTAATGGTCTAGTCTCTCCAGTAAAAGTAATGGTTCGGACTTAGTTCAGGAATTTACCTCAAACACACCTCAAAATCTGGGGGACACTGTACACTGTACATTGGAATACTGACAAAGCCATACTTGGTAATTTACTGTACAACTGGGTTAGAACATTTGTAGGGCCAAGTTTCGAATTGCAGTCTCCCGTAGGTGTTCTTTGAGTGTTTTTGAAAGTGGGTAGTGATTCACATTCCTTTACAGCTTTGGGTAGGGCGTTCCACATTGATGTGGCATAATTGCGAAACGTGTTTAGTCCCTTGTTTGAGCCGAATCTGGGTTTAACATGATTTGTGGAGCTCCCTCTGGTGTTGTGATCGTGGTATTCACTGACCTTTGGGAAGTATTTTGTCATGTACATGGGTACCTTGGTCGTGTAGTGTATCTTGTAGACCAGGCCCATTGCAAGTTGCTGTACTCTGTCGTCTACTCTAAGCCATCCTAGGTTGTCAAAGTGGGCAGGGGTGAGGTGGGTTCTAGGAGTCAGGTCAAGCAGTAGTCTGACTAGTTTGTTTTGAGATGTTTGTAATTTGTTTTTTAGTGCCTTTGAGGTGCTTTGGTACCATGAGGTGCAAGCATAGTCGTAGTACCCTTGAATGAGTGCTCCTGCCAGAGTCTTCAGGGTATTCTTGTTTACCAGAGAGGAGATCCGGTACAAGAATCGATGGTTGACTTTTTTTATTACATTGGATGCCATTTTGTCACAGGAAAGATTAGCCTCTAGGATGGAACGCAGGTAGGTAATTTCATCTTTCCTTGTGACAATATTGTCACCCACTGTAACTGAGAAGCCGTCGGTCTTGCTGAGTTTGTTATTTGAACCGAAGAGAATGGACTCTGTTTTGCCCATGTGTAATGATAGTTTGTTATCGGCGAGCCATATGCAGATTTTGCCTAGTTCCGAGCTGAGGGTTTTTTCAACCTGTAACTTGTTCTTGTCAGAGACCAGCAGGGCTGAGTCGTCCGCAAACAGGAACAAGTTGCAGTCACAAGCTGACGACATGTCATTTGCATAAATTAGGAACAGTAGCGGTCCTAGTATGCTTCCTTGTGGAACACCACAGCTCACTGGGAGGGGGGGTGTAACTGAGGGGTACAATTCCCTGACTGTATTGAGAGTATGGTATTATTAAACCACTACTTAGTTATGTACTTTAATTACTGGCCATACAGCACATGAATATATATGGTGAACACCCACACAAGAATACGGCAATGACACATAAAGTTCTATTTAGAGGGATTTATTATTATCAGAGCAAGCAACGTTAAGTTACAGATTGAGAATTATACTCGCGCTTGTAAGGCGAAGAACACACGTAAAGTAGGTCAAGAGCGTAAGTCAATGAGAATAGTAAGATGGGTCTAAACTGACGCCACCTGTAGCATAGCAATTACATAAGGCACACTAGTACCAGCTGGAGACACTGGGGGGTTCCCTCCGGGTGTAAGCCGGCAGGGTAGAGGAATGTTCGGGTGCAAAGTCTGGGTCAACGAGGAATAACGAGGTTCCAGATACAGGAACCAGTGCAGTACTCCCTTGATCGGTAGACAAAGCAACAGCTATAATCCAGTATGCCCGACAGCATGGATGAAAGCTAGCCAGCCTCCTCCTAGAGGCGGGCTCGAGGGTGGTCCTCACTGGGGGTAGATCCCACACGATAGTGGGGTAGACGGTTCTCTGCTCCAGCAGTCACGGTACCAAAGCAATATAATCCAACCAGAAAAAGGTTCTGCAGTCGCCGGGTAGGTTCTCCGGTGTACATATCCAACGGTTCTCGTCTAGGACTCCTCGGGTGGTGGCACGAGTTTAGGCCGCCCAGCCTGGATAAGTGCACTAGCTATATACACGACGAACCGGTGGTAATGCTGGTCACTGAAGAACGGTAGCCGCACGATACACTATAAATGATAGACTATTACTTCACATTAGAATAAGTCGAACTCAACGGTACTGCATTAAACTCTAACACTTTAGCAATATATTCGCACGCGGTTCTCAAGGCTCTATTCAGAGGCAAAGTTGCCCACTTCACTACACGCTGTCTCGTGGTGAAGGCATCAACGTTTTAGTGCTAAGTGCTGCTGTATCCACCTGCGCCGTATTTATACGTAAGGTGAATTATCTAGTGCCAACCTCAGTTCTGTCTCGTATTACTGCGCAAACCTGGACATGTTGAGACATGCCTTGGCGTTGCCTTTGAACTTGCCATTGGGGGTATGGTCGTTGGCGCCTAGGGGTCGCTGTCCAATAGGAGAATGAATATTATGGTCTGGTTTGTACCCAGGTAAAGGGATATTCCGTGTATATATACAAAGAATATACAAGGGATATCAAACGATATACAAATATTATACAAGGGATCTCAAGCAATAAATATATATATTCGGTTTAATCTGACCCTTTGTAACAGCCGCCTCCTAATTAGTCTGCACCTAATTAGATAAAGCAAAGACAGATTAATCGTCTTGTCAACTACTCAATGTCTGTTGTGGGGAGTAGGGCAATTCACAAAGTCAGTGGGTCATGATCGTCATCAAGGGAGTCAGGGAGCCTTGGCAATTCTATCAGCCTCGCCACGGGTCGGGTGTATTTCCGTCCCTGGACAAGAACTTCTGCCACTCTGACCTTTCCGTCGGCACCAGTGATCACTTTGCTTACGCGGCCGGCCGGCCACATAGCTCGGGGTAGTGACTGGTCCACGATCATGACGACTGTGTCCTCCGTCAAGTTGTCTCTATCTTTTTCCCATTTCTGGCGGGTTTGTAGAGACGGTAGGTAGTGGAGGAGGAAACTGTTCCAAAACTTGTCAGCCAATACTTGACTGTACCTCCACATTCTTCGGCCGTTCGCTTCTTCAGGTCTGTACACCGTCTGTGGGAGCGCGGGGTCCAGCCGCCCCATCAAGAGAGTGTTGGGGGTGACGGGGTCGACATCAGCTACATCACTTGAGACGTAACCGAGGGGCTTTGAGTTCAATACTCCCTCGATCTCTGTGAGGACTGTCGTGAGGACTTCTTCAGCCACGGTCTGGGCCCCAAGCACGGCGTACAGGGCTGTCTTTATTGAACGTACTTCTCGTTCCCAGGTTCCCCCGAAGTGAGGGGCGTTCGGGGGGTTAAACTGGAAGTCGATCTGAGAGGGAGCGAGGTGGGTCTTAAGTTCTGGGCCCATGGCTTGGAAGCTCTCTCTCAGCTCTCTTTCTCCGCCTTTGAAGTTTGTCCCGTGATCAGACAATAATATAGACGGTTTTCCTTTTCGCGCTGTGAATCTCCGGAAGGCCATAAGGAATGAGTCCGTACTCATGGTCGGAAGGAGTTCTATGTGTATTGCTCGGGTGGTCATGCATTTGAATACAATGCCCCACCTCTTCTCCGTCCCTCTTCCTTTCTTCACGTACAGTGGGCCGAAGCAGTCCATGCCGGTGGAGTGAAAGGGCTTGTTGCCAAGTCGGAGGCGACAGGGAGGCAGGTCAGCCATCCTGGGTATACTGGGCTGTGCTCGCCACTTGCGACAGTCTAGACAGGTCCGCTGGAAGCGTCGTACTGCTTCTCTTCCATTCAGTATCCAATAGCGACGTCGGATCTCAGCGAAGACTCTCTCTGCCCCAGCGTGGTGCACATCCTCGTCGTATTTCTTTATGATGAGCTCGGTGACCTTGTGTCGGCTGTTGAGGACTATAGGGAACTTGACGTCATCCGTTAAGTCCGGGGCTCGTCTCAGACGACCACCCACTCTGATGAGGTCATGGGCGTCGCGCTCAGGAGCCAGGTGGAGGAGTCTGCTGTCTGACGGGACTGGCTTTGATCCCTGCAGACAGTCTAGCTCGTCGGGGAACAAGTCTCTTTGGGCTCGCTGTAGCAGAAGGAGTTCTGCTTCTTCGTAGTTAGCTGCATTAATGTCAGTAGTGGAGGGAACCTCAGGGTGGTGCCACAGGAATGTCTTTAACTGCGCACTCTCAAGGGTGGGGTAGTCGTCTATGTTAGGGTCGGTGGGGACTGGTGTGTGCGTCAACCCACAGAACATAGATTTCTTCATCTCTGCCTCCTCTTGACTAGCCTCCCGTGGGGTGGGGTTAGGCCACTCTTCTTCCGGGAGCTTGAGGAACTCGGGACCGTCACTGTAGATATTGTGACGTGTGAGGTCATCTAGGGACATCCCCCGTGTGATGACATCTGCTGGGTTCTGTTTCGTGTCCACGTACCTCCAGCATGCTGATTCTGTTAAGTCTTGGATCTCTGTGATTCTGACTCCCACGAAGACCTTGTATCTACACGAATCGGACTGGATCCATGTGAGTACGGTCATGGAGTCTGACCACAGGATTGTTCTTTGCACCGGGATGGTGAGTTCACGTTGGATTAACGTGGCGAGTTGCGCGCCCACTAGGGCTGCGCAGAGCTCTAGACGCGCGACCGATTGTTGCTTGCGGGGGGCTATCCTTGAGCGAGCCAGGATGAAGGCTGTGTGTATTTCTCCTCCCTCCTCTCGGGCCCGCAAGTAGGCCACCGAGCCGTAGGCCACTTCTGAGGCGTCGCTGAAGACGTGCAGGTCCATCTGGCATGTCTCCAGCCGCACTGTGGGTGGGAAGTAGCTGCGGCGTATGTTCACATTTGGGAGCGAGTTGAGTTCCTTTTCCCACTCTCTCCAGGTGGAAGCGAGGTGGTCGGGTATGGGGTCGTCCCAGCCCTGTTCCTTGTCCCACAGCTCTCGTACAATCATCTTTGCCCTGGTGGTGTAAGGTAGGATACATCCCAACGGGTCATATTGTCTGGCGAGTGTTCTGTATACACTCCGTCTGGTGGTCGGTAGAGAAGTCGACCTTCCCTGCTCCGTGGTCAGGGGTGTGTATCTGTAATGGAGCGAGTCTGTTTTGAAGCGCCAGACTAGTCCCAATGTCATTTCCTGGGCTTCACCTGGGATGGTCGCCATCCAGGTCTCGCTGCTTGCTGCCTTGTTCTCTGGGGAGAGGCTGCGAAGTACTTGAGGGTCGCTGCTGGCCCACTGCCGGAGATCAAAGCCGCCTTTGATCAGGGAGGCGCGGAGCTTGAGTAGGAGGGCTTCGGCTTCTTCTGGCGTCGAGCCGCTTTGCAGACAGTTGTCCACGTAGAAACTCCTCTCTACACTTTGTCTGACCTCCGCGTCAGCTGCTGGGTCCTCTGCGACATGTTTTTGCAGTGCGAACGTAGCACAGCATGGGCTGCATGTGGTTCCGAAAGGGAGGACCTCCCATTGGTAGATGGATGGTTGCTCATCCCCGATCCTCTCTCTCCATAAGAACCGCAGCAGGGGCTTGTCCTCTTCCACTAGTCGCACCTGCAGGAACATCCCTTTGATGTCGCCGCTGATGGCCACCTTGTCTTGGCGGAAACGTAGCAACACGCCTAGTAGAGAGGGGCCGAGTGTTGGGCCGGGCAAGAGTTCTTTATTCAGATTCTGTAGTCCGATCTGGTAGCTGCAGTTGAACACAATACGATCCTTGCCGTTGTGGTGGGCCTTGTGGTGGGGCACGTACCATGATTCGGTCGTCTGGTCGGCCTCTTGAATGTCAATTTTCTTTATGTGTCCCGCTGTGATTAGCTTGTCAATCTCAGCGCGGTACACAGTGGCTTGAGTGGGGTCTTTGGCTAGACGCCGCTCGGTGTTCAGTAGATATCGCTCCGTCGCTTCTTTTGAGGCGTGGAAGGTGGGCATACCCTCTCGCCTCAAGAGTGGAGTTGCGTATCTCATCACTCCATTGACCTCGACTCTCTTTGTCCTCTGCTCGAGGAGGGCTATGGCATAAGTGTCTTCCTTTGATCGAACAAGTTTCTTTTCATTCTTAAAGGGCATTGCGTCTAATGTCCATAGCCTCTCGACGTGCTGTAAGAGGGTGGTGTCTTCTTCTTTTATTCTTGAGTGGAGGCAGCGAGTGGCTGTTGGTCGGTTGGGAGACCTGGAGAGGGGGCCTTGTAGTGTCCATCCTAGGCGGGTCTCGACTGCTGCTGGACAGCCTCTGGGCCCGATGTGGACCCGGTCCGTTGGGACGATGAGGTGTGCGTGGTCGGATCCTATGAGCAGGGTCGGGGTGGCGCCGTCGATGAGCGGTATAGGTAGTTGACGTAGGTGCACGTATTTTTCCATCAGCTTGGGGATGGGGTAGGTGTACTGTGACAGGCCTATGTCTTGGCTGGTGAAGGCGTTAGTAATCCTATACTGCTTCTCGGGCTGCCCGACTGCTGCGATAGTGAAGGAGACATTTTCACCCTTTATGGTCTTTAGGTCTCTTCTTATAGTACGGATTGTCATTGTTTCTTCGCTCCCCCGCAGGCCCAGCCGGGCTGCAGCGGATGCGAGGAGGAGAGTCTTTTCTGACCCATCGTCCAGGACGGCGTAAGTGTCCATGACCTTGTCCTCGTAGCTTAATATCACTCGGACCACTTTCAAGAGCACTCGGGAGCTCCCGCTGCTGGCGGGGTCGATATACATGACGTTCACTCTCGAGCTACTTGGGGATGCGAGTTTCTTCTTGTTGCTGTCATGCAAGACATCCAAGTGGGCGCCGTCACACTTGCTGCATTTCTTCTTTAAACGGCACTCGGCTGCCATATGGCTGCGCGCGCAGCGGAAGCAGCGGCGGTTGGCTTTGATCCACTGACTCACCTCGTCAGCGGTCATCTTCTTGAAAGTGTCACATTGAGACAGCCAATGTTCTTTCTCGCAGTACTGGCATACAATCTTCCACTTCTCTTTCGTCGAGGGGGTGTTGTGGTTCTTGTGCTGCGGTACTGATTCGGCTTGGTGCATAACGGTCACCGACCGGCGGTTATCATTAGATCTCCGAGGTCCATCTCTTGGGCTTGGTCCACTCCACACGAACGTATCCAGTCGTAGGCTGCTGACTTCTCTCGCGAGGAAGTCGGCCAGGTCTAGGAGGGATGGCTCGGGACCGTCGGGATCACGGTGGTCTCTCTGCCGCCGAAAGCGCTCTTGGCGGGCTGGAGGGAGCTTCTCTAGTATTCGTTCTACATTAGAGTTAGCATATAGTTCATGTCTCCCTTTTTCCTTTTGGGACCCCAGCATCCCTACCAGGGATTGTACCTTGATAGAGAGGTCATCCAATGCTCTATTGTCTTTGGCTGGGGGGAGACGGTCAATATTCCTTATTTCTTGTATCACGTAGTCCCATATGCGTCCATAACGCTGGTCGAGGGCCACTAGAGCCGCGGAGTATGGGGTGCTTGAGTTGGAATATGCCAGCGCTATATTATGCGCTCTGGGCACCTTGAGATGCTTGAGGAGGATGGCATATTTGTACGACTCATCAGGGACGTCGGACATCATAGTCTCTAAGCACATCCGTAATTCCGTGTACTGTGCTCTGTCCTCATGCGTAAAGTCTGGGAACGTCGGTGTGCCAAGGTACGATGCCATGGATGGCTGGCACATCGGTGAGCGTTGGGGAAGAGTCCTCCTGGGCGAGTCTCCCCGTACGGGTTGTCGTGGGCTGGTACTTGGTGGGTACCAGAGGCCGGGTACCCAGGTGCTGTTCCTCGGTGCTGACTGTGCGTTAAACTCACCCGTGAGTTGAGTCGGGGGTTTGTAGCGCAGTGACTCGGGGGTGAAGTCTGGGCTGTACTGGGCCTCCTGGTCCCGAGTACGCTGCCGCTGGTGGGCTTGACCTTCCTCCTCTTCCTCTTCCTCTTCTAGGTCTTCTAGGTCTTGAAGTCTTCTATTCAGTCTCTCGGCCGCGTAGGCCGGTTCTTCCCGGTTGCTGGGTCTCGTATGGACCGGTCGGGGAGGGGGTTCGGAGACGTAGATAGGATCCTTCTGTTGGCCGGGTTCCGGGTCACTTGGTCGGGTAGGGGAAGGTGTCCTAGACCAGCGGTTCTCAACAGGGGTTCCCCGGCACACAGGGGTTCCGCGGAGAGCTGCCAGGGGTTCCGCGAGATGCCTGGCAATGTTCTTTAAAAATATAGAATGACAACAGTCTTATTTTGAAAATCCTATAGCGGGTCTCATTTCTGCCCACGCGCAGCTCCAGCTAAATAACTAGGCTCCGAAAGCTAGCAACATTTAGGTCATTATGATACTCTTATTTTGAAACTCCGTGGTGTCGTGACTCATATCCGCTCTACAGCACACAGCCAATAAGGATGCATCTCAACACAGCAGGCTGAGCAGTGAGCTTAGCGTCTCTCAGCTCAGCAGTAGTAGCGTACTCTGGATCTGGAACGCGGACATTGAAACACAGCAAGGATAGTGTTTTTGCGACCCAAAACAAATCCCTGCTGTTTTATTCCGCAACGGGTCAAATGCATATAACATGCTTTGCAATCCTTGCCATTCCTTTGTGGCCACGTTGTGTTTAAGACCGGAATTAATGTCCCTTTAGCATAAGCTAACAACAAGCCCTGTTCAGAGCGACAGAGAACAGCAGGGTGGGGACTTGGAAGGAGGACTGGGAAGGAGGGGGGGGGGGCATTCTCCCTCTATGTGTGTGCGTTTGAAAATATATGATGAAGTCAGACTACTATATTATATTGATAGTAAATGTACTGAGGGTGGACAGACAGATTATGTTGATATTTAAACATAAAAAATACAATACATAATAAATGTATCCATGATCATCATGCAACATAAAACAATTGCAGGAACGGTTTGGGAGAGGAAGGTGTTTTAGGTTGCGTGTTCCAAAAAATGTACTTAAAGTTTAAAGCTCAATATATCAAAACGTGGCACTTTATAGTGAACAGGCACTTTATAGTGAATCCAAATTATTTTTTGGATTACAGAAAATTATCCCTAAAGTGCTATCTGATGCAGCTGCACTGTTTTCCATGAAAATACCATATTTGGATAAGTTTGACCATTTCTAAAAATCTGAAAATCATTAAGTCACTCTGGATAAAAAAAGACTTTACAGACAACATTGAGACAAAGCTTCCTGACACATCTCCATCCAAACTCTTGGAAGAACTCATTGAAATCTCATCTGATACCACCTGGAGAGCTAGTTTCAGAGTGTGGTGCTGAGTACCAAGTATCTCATGATGCTGCAGTTAAGGTGTTGATACCATTCAGCCCCACATATCTGTGTGAAGCTGGCTTTTCATCCATGACAGCTCTGAAAACAAAATATAGGGCCAAGTTGAGCCTTGATGATGACATGCGTGTTGCCTTGTCAAAGATCTCCCCACGTATTGACCGTATTATTAGCCAGCAGCAGCGGACCTCGCATTGAGCTAGAAATGTCCACTGAGTGAACGAGTGCTTATTTTCTGTATTTATTTATATTTTTTGAGAAATGGTAACTTGGTGATCCTTTTCTGTATTTAAAAAAAATACATGATTTTCTGTTTTTGAGAAATTGTCAAACTTATCCAAATATGCTATTTTTATGGAGAACAGTGCAGCTGCAACAGATAGCACTTTAGTGATCCTTTTCTGTATTAAAAAAAAATACATGATTTTCAGTTTTTTCTTAAATAAACATTATTTTGAAAGCAAGCACTTTTGTCATCAAATTCAGACAACTTTATTGAACCCGCGTGGGGCAATTCATATTTGCAGATTCACCAACAAGCAACAAAGACAAACAAACAACAAAACATCTCAACGACAGCACGGCAAATAAAGAATCATTGTATCATCATTGTAGCAAAAAAGACAGGACCGAAAAAGTCTTTATCGTATGTAGGGGTGCCCTGGAATATTTTATTGAACACAGGGGTGCCTTGGCAGCAGAAAGGTTGAGAACCCCTGTCCTAGACCCTTGTCGTGATGATGTCCTGGAGCTCCGTGCGGAGAGAGGGGGTGTCGCCCTGGCAATCAATTGTTCTATTATCTGCGCCTGCAGCCGGTCGCGCTCTGCTTCGCGCTGGGCGTGGGCTGCGTCGCGCTCTGCTTCGCGCTGGGCATGGGCTGCGTCGCGCTGTGCATTGGCGGCGGCGCGCTGTGCATCGGCGCGGTCTCTTTCAATGTTCTCTTCCGTCTAGAGGCGTCTGGTCTCCAGTCGTATGCGGTCGTCTTCACTCCTTTGTTGCGCCTGGAAGCGCTCTCGCTGGGTTGCAGAGTGTTCGCGTTCACTAAGGGCTTGCGCTTGGAGTTGCGCGTGAAGGCGCTCTCGTTGGTCTGCAGATTGTTCGCGCTCGCTCGTCTGTTGAGCCTGAAGGCGTTCTCTTTCCATGGTAGAGTGTTCGCGCTCACTTAGTTGTTGCGCCCGGAGGCGCTCTTGTTCCATGGAAGAATGTTTGCGCTCACTAAGCGTCTGTGCTTGGAGTCGATCGCGTTCAGTGGAGGCTGCCAGGGTGGCGATGAATGCCTGCGCCAGCATCTGGTCCGCTTCGCTGGGGGATGACACTGACGGAGGTGATCGGCTTCTGACAGTGCTCGTTGGAGATCTGTTCTCTTGGCGCGCCTCGAGGTCCATCTCCTGGGCGCGCTTCTCTTCTGGTCGTGTGTCAGGTTCTGTCCCTGGAGCGCTTTCTTTAAGGCCCTCCCATAGTCGAGCAGACTGTACACAGAGCAGACTCCGCGGAGGTCCGCGCGGCTCTTTGAGCTTTGATCTCAGCGGACAGCAGACCCACAGGTGCGAAGCGCCTATTTTCTGACGCACGGACATCCGCGCCGCTGACTTGGTGTCACACAAAACGCTGCTCTGCGTTTTGGTTGACATCGAACTGCATTTAATGTGACGCCGATCTGCATTTTACTCTGACCACTCGCTCCATGCCAAGAGAGATGTTTGAATGGCTTTTCTAAATGAAGTGTGTAAAATTGCCAGTTTTATTTCGAAATATTGGAAACGGAGATAACATAGAATGTTATCTCCGTTTCCAATATTTTTAAATAAAACTGGGGCTTTTATTTCATGCAATGCTTTGTTTCATTTCAGCACCACGCGCTGTCCACCTCAAGCCTATACGGTACATTGCATCTCGCTACCTGTTATTCAAGTGCGTAAAACTTTTTTTGTGGGAAATGTAGTAAAACTGGTGCGAGAAATGTAGGAAATAGACCGCGGACGTCCGCTGAGATCTGCTCGACTATGAAGGCTCAAAGAGCCGCGCGGACATCCGCAGAGTCTGCTCTGTGTACACTCTGCTGGACTATGGGAGCGCCTTTATCCTGGAGCTCTCCGGGGACCACACCGTTGACGTTGTCTGGGGGTATAGTCATGTCATGTCCCCCCTGGTCCCCCCCGTGAGCTTGGTCAGTTTCGTTAGAACCCACTAGGGTCTCTACTGGCAGGGTCGCCTGGTCGGTAGGATTTGACATGCTTTTACTATCCGCTTTATCCGCATTTAACGTCTGTTTAAAGCTAGGTATTAGACTGACAGCGTATTCCTCTAGATAGGGAGGTGGCTGACGTCTGCGCTGCGGGCGTTCTAGCTTGGGAGAGCCGCTTGGGGAGTGTTCACCGCTGGCCATGGTTAATATCAATATTATATTAGATATTACACTGATACCATCCGGCTCGAAGGACCAATTGTAACTGAGGGGTACAATTCCCTGACTGTATTGAGAGTATGGTATTATTAAACCACTACTTAGTTATGTACTTTAATTACTGGCCATAGAGTACATGAATATATATGGTGAACACCCACACAAGAATACGGCAATGGGGAGCTCCAGTAGCTCACCACGTACCTCGAGCGCTATTTCGGCGCCGGGGACAACCGTGCTTGTCACGGATCTGGGGTTTAGCGAGTTCGAATCCCGGACTGCAGCCGTGCCTTTCCCAGAGTGTCTTCCCCCCCATCTGTACCCCTTCAGCCTGTTTCTGTCGGTCATTCTTGACCAGAGTAAAATGCGATAAACGCTAAAAAGAGCCAGGGGAATGGCCAAAGTTTAAAAAAAAAAGAATACGGCAATGACACATAAAGTTCTATTTAGAGGGATTTATTATTATCAGAGCAAGCAACGTTAAGTTACAGATTGAGAATTATACTCGCGCTTGTAAGGCGAAGAACACACGTAAAGTAGGTCAAGAGCGTAAGTCAATGAGAATAGTAAGATGGGTCTAAACTGACGCCACCTGTAGCATAGCAATTACATAAGGCACACTAGTACCAGCTGGAGACACTGGGGGGTTCCCTCCGGGTGTAAGCCGGCAGGGTAGAGGAATGTTCGGGTGCAAAGTCTGGGTCAACGAGGAATAACGAGGTTCCAGATACAGGAACCAGTGCAGTACTCCCTTGATCGGTAGACAAAGCAACAGCTATAATCCAGTATGCCCGACAGCATGGATGAAAGCTAGCCAGCCACCTCCTAGAGGCGGGCTCAAGGGTGGTCCTCACTGGGGGGAGATCCCACACGATAGTGGGGTAGACGGTTCTCTGCTCCAGCAGTCACGGTACCAAAGCAATATAATCCAACCAGAAAAAGGTTCTGCAGTCGCCGGGTAGGTTCTCCGGTGTACATATCCAACGGTTCTCGTCTAGGACTCCTCGGGTGGTGGCACGAGTTTAGGCCGCCCAGCCTGGATAAGTGCACTAGCTATATACACGACGAACCGGTGGTAATGCTGGTCACTGAAGAACGGTAGCCGCACGATACACTATAAATGATAGACTATTACTTCACATTAGAATAAGTCGAACTCAACGGTACTGCGTTAAACTCTGACACTTTAGCAATATATTCGCACGCGGTTCTCAAGGCTCTATTCAGAGGCAAAGTTGCCCACTTCACTACACGCTGTCTCGTGGTGAAGGCATCAACGTTTTAGTGCTAAGTGCTGCTGTATCCACCTGCGCCGTATTTATACGTAAGGTGAATTATCTAGTGCCAACCTCAGTTCTGTCTCGTATTACTGCGCAAACCTGGACATGTTGAGACATGCCTTGGCGTTGCCTTTGAACTTGCCATTGGGGGTATGGTCGTTGGCGCCTAGGGGTCGCTGTCCAATAGGAGAACGAATATTATGGTCTGGTTTGTACCCAGGTAAAGGGATATTCCGTGTATATATACAAAGAATATACAAGGGATATCAAACGATATACAAATATTATACAAGGGATCTCAAGCAATAAATATATATATTCGGTTTAATCTGACCCTTTGTAACAGGGGGGATAGGGTACCGTTTACCTCCACCATCTGTTCTCTCCCCTCCAGGTAGGATTGTATCCAGCTCACTAGTCTATCAGAATGGTGTGATTGACAGTGTCGAAGGCCTTTTGTAGGTCCAGCATGACCATGCCGCAGTATTTGCCCACGTCCACCTCTTGTTTGATGTGGTCGTTCAAATAGAGAAGGCATGTGTCAGTGGAGTGGGATGTTCTGAAGCCAGATTGGAATTCGTAGATTCGATTTTTTCCCGCAAGGTACTTTTCGACCTGTTCGTATACTATTTTTTCCATTACTTTCGAGATGGATGTAAGGATAGAAACAGGGCGGTAGTTGCCTGGGTCTAATTTGCTGCCCTTTTTGTGCAGGGGTGTTACTCTCGCAATTTTGAAGTCCTTGGGGACGTGTCCCTGTTTTATGGAGAGGTTTATTATGTGTGTGATGACTGGGGTGATGGCGGCTGCTGAGTCTCTGAGGAATTTGGAGGGGATGTTGTCATGGCCAGTGGCCTTGTTCGGTTGGAGGGCGCTCAGTTTTTTGAGTACCTCATCTGTAGTTACCATTTCCAGTTTGAAGTCGTCTTTGTGGACGCCTAGGTTCTTGTAGTATGCTACTATGTGTTCTACCCCATAATGCCCTGAGTGGGAGGGTAGTTTGTTTACCAGTGTTGTGGCTATGTTTGTGAAGAAAGTGTTTAAGTAATTGGCTACATCCAGCTTGTCTGTGATGAGCGTGTTGTCCGTCTTTATGTTTATGTTTGAGAACCTGGTTTTAAGTTTTTTTTACTGCAGCCTAGTTGATTATTGAGTAATTTCCAAAGTTCACATGGTTTGTTTTTGTTTTCCTCGGTTTTGTCATTGATGATTTCTTTTTTTTTGCAGTTTTGATCATGGAGTTTACGTCATTTCTTAGTCTGTTTCTTTCTAGTTTGAGTTCAGTCACGTGGGCTTGGAGTTCACTGCTCATGCTTTTGGTAAGCTTTGACTGACTTTTATGAAACTCTGAGCATTTTTTGTCTCTGGCTTTCATAGCGGTCAGTATTTCAGTGTGCATCCACGGCTCAGCGCGATCTTTTACCCTGGTGGTTCTTAGGGGGGCCATGTTGTTTAGTATAGTTGAAAATTTGGTTTTGAAGCCAAGCCAGGTTTCTTCAACCAGTGTACCATTGAGCTCATCTGACCAGTCCTGGCTCTCCAGTTCAAGGTTAAAGGCCTCGCTAGAGTAGGTTTTGAGGTCTCTAGATGTGACTGTTTTGTGACAGCCAGCCTTTAGCTTTTTGCGGGTCAAACTTGTCAAACTTGAGTCCTAGTCAAGAAAAGAGGGCGAGATTTGAGATATATTGATTGTTATCAGATATGAAATTCTTTTAATAAAAAATTATTCTATCTGTGATCCAAATGTCACCACCACCAAAAAAACTAAATAGGAATGGAGGCATATTTTCATTCTCTAGTTGATTGCCTGAGCTTGATACAAGGATGGGCAGTAGACAACATTGTTTTAAATTGTATTGGTGTATTTTGGAGCTATAATATCTTTGTTTACATTAGTACATTTTTGTCAACATTGGAGTGAAACAGACCTATATTCTGATTTATGGTGAGTTAATAAATTCAAAAACGCATATATTTTAGTTTGCGCTTAAAACTTTGTTTTGTTTTCATCCCACTTCTCCGTAATAAGGGACGTCAGTGAAAGGACCTCCATTAAAGGGTTGGTAACTAATATTCACAATAAGTCAACAAATCAAATATTAATGCTATAGTGTCTCTCTCTCAGTTACACTTCAATACATTGAATAAACCTTGACATTTTCTCTCCCAGGTTCCGCAAATTTTCCTTTGATGGAAAGTACCATAACATTAGCAAGGTGTTGAATCTGGAGGATTCCACTGGAGGCTTGGCAGCAGAATTTGGGCACCTGGTATGAAACGTAGTATGGAACAAACTTTTTTCAGAGATAGGATATGCATTTAGCATGGATTCCAAAACAATATAGGCCTATTTATTGAATGTTGAGGTCAAATTACTTGAAAATGCTCTTAAAGGCATACCTTGATGTTTTACATTTTAGTTGGTTGAAACATGTCACGGCCGGGTGGCGCAGCGGGGTCTAAGCGCTTGTCGCCAACGCAAGAGACACCGGTATCAAATCCGGCTGTCAGCGTTGCTTCCGGCTTGGCCGGCCGTCATACTGGCTAAATTGGCAGAGTCAGCGGGAGGGGGGTGGGGTGGTATTCTGGTCGTTGTAAACAGCGACTCCTACAGGTCAGTCAGGGCGCCTGCACAGCAAAGAAGGGATATGGTGAAGGTAGTGTGACCTCCCACGCGTTACACTTCACCAATGAGAGTCCGCGCTGGCAGATGAAAAAGAGGTTGCTGGCTGTCTCCTATGTGACGGAGGAAGCATCTGATAGACTTCAGGACTCCCTAGACCATTGTTTCTCAACTGGTGGGTCGCGACCCAAAAGTGGGTCGCGGGGCCATTTTGAGTGGGTCGCGGATGTGTGTGTAAAAAATAAAATAAAAAAAAAATGTTTTTTTTTTTCACTACCTATCTTTGTGAAAGTGGCTTCTCAGCTCTGGTCCAGCTGAAGACAAAGCGGAGGAACAGATTGGACATTGAGCATGACCTCAGAGTTGCTTTGTCTACCATCACCCCAGACTTTGAGACTCTTGTCAGGAGCAAACATCATCCCCAGTTATCCCAATAGTTCCCTGCATGTTAAGCTAAGAAGTCTGCTAAGAAGGATATATTATTTATTATTATTATTATTATTATTATTATTATTATTATTATTATTATTATTATTATTATTATTATTATTATTATTATTATTATTATTATTATTATTATTATTATTATTATTATTTTATTTCATTGTGTTTTTAGCCCTTAGTTGCACTTTTGTTGCAACCCCAGTTATCCCATTAGTTCCCCCAAACGTAGGTCTGTTATGTAAAGCTAAGAAATCTGCTAAGAAGCATAATTATTTATTATTATTATTATTTAATTTCATTGGGTTTTTAGCCCTAGTTGCACTTTTGTTGCAACCCCAGTTATCCCATTAGTTCCCCTAAACTTAGGTCTAGCACAGTCTCTGGAGCGTAACAGTAAGAAGCATTTTGTATGAAAGTATTCTGTACTTCTGTATGACAACTATTAAAGAAACTTGAAACTTGAATTATTTATTATTATTTTATTTCATTGGGTTTTAGCCCAAGTTGCACTTTTGTTGCAAACTCAGTTATCCCATTAGTTCCCCCAAATTTAGGTCTGTTATGTTAAGCTAAGAAATCTGCTAAGAAGCATATATTATTTATTATTCTTTTATTTCATTGGGTTTTTAGCAATAGTTGCACTTTTGTTGCACTTTTTTGTGTTTATTTCATGTTTTGAAAGATTGCGTATTACTGCAAATATATATTTTTTACATAAATCATAGTGGTTAAAAATTTTGGGTCGAGACTTAATGACTAAGGAAAATGTTGGGTCCCGAGGCTAGACCAGTTGAGAACCACTGCCCTAGACCGACCAGTGGGGGGCACATGCGAGCAACGACCAGGAAGGGGAGGGGGGAATTGGCATAACGACTAAATTGGGATGGGAGAAAATCAGAGAAACAGGAGGAGAAAAAGTTAAAAAAAAAAATTAAAAAAGAAACATGTCACATTGTGGAAAAAAGTCCATGTCGTTAGCTAGCTGAGTATTCCCCGCTGGTTTCACTGAGAAAAGCTAACGGTGCTAACATCTTAGCAAAACACTAGGACTCAATTTCTAGAGACTAGAAACTATTTCTACAGTTTGACAAGTGAAAACGACAACTATACTGTAAGTCAAGTAAATTTCAAATTGTCGAATATATCACTTTGCGTAAAGCGAGAGGTGCTCTCCATTGTATTGTTTATTAATGTGTACAACTATAGGTAACGATGACCATGCACACATAGCCTTCAGTCATTCATATTGACCATCTGCTATTTTGTAATGTGGAGGCTGTGATGGACCTTAATTTCCTTCTCCTTTTTCCCCACATAGTCACTTGTTTCTAGGGAGCAGAAACAAGGAGGCTGCAGAACAAACGAGGTAAGAAATTACTGTATAAGAGTGTTCATTCTTAACTGCTTCAACATTATATGTCAACATTTCTACCACTATGTATACACTGATGTCTATCCTTCTCTAATTATGATTGAGAACACTGTATTTTACTTACTCGATAGGCATAGTTGAGAGACCACTGTATGCTATGATATTTATAAAGATAGTTTACAGTTTTTAAATCTAGCATAATGGAACCATTTCTGTTTATCAGTCACCTAATCATTAATGCCTGTCCCTTTAGTACAGGACCGGACCCTAATTCATTATTTTGATTCCTGCTGTCTTTATTAAATTTTTTTAAATTTGAAGGGTGTAAAATGTTGCTCTGTGACATCACAGGTTCAATCTTAGTTGTTTGCAAAGTCTCTTTGGGAGAGAGTTGCTCATGTTCACAATATGAACCATAAGACACATGAATTCCTCAGTTGAATGGCTTTTTAAAAGGACCAATCCTTAATCCAAACTAGGGCTGCAACGATTAGTCGACATAATCGACGACGTCTATCATAAAAACTCGTCGACGCCGAATTACGAAAAAACTATCTTTGTGAAAGTGGCTTCTCAGCTCTGGTCCAGCTGAAGACCAAGCAGAGGAACAGATTGGACATTGAGCATGACCTCAGAGTTGCTTTGTCTACCATCACCCCAGACTTTGAGACTCTTGTCAGGAGCAAACAACATCCCCAGTTATCCCATTAGTTCCCTGGGATGTTAAGCTAAGAAGTCTGCTAAGAAGGATATATTATTTATTATTATTATTATTTTATTTCATTGTGTTTTTAGCCCTAGTTGCACTTTTGTTGCAACCCCAGTTATCCCATTAGTTCCCCCAAACTTACTGTCGGTCTGTTATGTTAAGCTAAGAAGTCTGCTAAGAGCCCGGAAAAGGAGCCGTGCCCACAGGAAGCAGAGATGGAGGGTGTGACAGAAATAATCGTTAGATTAGTTGACTAATCGAAAAAAAATTCTACAGATTAGTCGACTAACCTAAACAACGACCACCAAACAAAAAATAGGACTGATGTCATGATGAGACATTACTTTCTCTTTCTGTTTATGGTGGTAAAACAGTGTGAATACCGGTAAACTCATTTATAATTCTGGATTGTCCAGAATTGTGAAGATGTTCCTGTGTGTGTGTGTTAGGGGTGGACGGTATGGTCTAAAATGTATATCACGGTATAATTTTAAGCATAGACGATAACGGTATATATCACGGTATATAAATTTTTCTTAAAATGTCTATATAAATGCTTCTGAAGGGGTAAAACTGATGCCGCGGAGTCACATTAGAACGTTAGCTTAGCGGCTAACGTTAGCCCTTTGCTGCGCTAAAGCAAGTCTCCTCTCAGCCTCCTTAGCCAAATTGAAATGCCCAAACTATATGGCAAGGTCCATGAGCAAGTGGAGAAAAACTCAGTACAATTAAACACTATGCAACGACCACTGCAAACGTCGAGTGAATCGTCAAGTAACGTTAACGTCATTGCTTCTGCTGTGTCTAGCTGCTCTAGTCCAGGGGTTCCCAACCTTTTCAGGCCGGGACCCAGAAAATAAGGCGTCAGAGAGCCGCGGCCCAATGCACATGGTCAGGCTTTTTTTTTTTTTTTTTTGCCAGGCGGCCGATTTTTTAAGCCAAATATCACTTCAATCCTATTAAGTTAGTTCAAGTTAGTTATTCATTTATATGTGCTATTTATGAGAGGGCTAACTTGTTGCAAAATAATAATGATAATAATAATAGTCTCATTAGAATACTATTGTTGCTTCGGTTGTTTTCAGCGTTTTATGTGCATAATCTGTTATTTAGTTTGAAATGTTCGTTGAAATAAGTAGATTTTTCGTTTTTGTTTATTTATTAAGTTAACCATATAGTCACATTTTAGAATACAATAGAATAGAATTTTAGAATACAACTAGAAACACTGTCCTGGCCTGCTTCTAAGTTCAGTGGCCTAAAAATAAATAAATAAAAGAAATTGGATTTTTTTTTATTATTATAAATCATCTCGCGGCCCTCCCGTGGCTGCTCGCGGCCCACCTTTGGGTCGCGACCCCGACTTTGGGAACCACTCTAGTCTACCGGTCACAAGGTATGAAGGTATAGTCAAAATCCATACCGTAGCACAAATTCATACCATTTATATACGGTATACCGTTTATACCGTCCACCCCTAGGTGTGTGTGTGTGTGTGGCGCTATGGCACTGTACAGCCTATATCCCTCAAATCCTGCGTCTGTCCAGGCAACACTCACTTCTTCTATACAAATAAAGTTTACTTCTCCAATCCAAAACAAATGCACAGTTCAGTCCTTTCTGTGATTGTCTTTCATCTTCTGTAATAGATGCTTTCCGAACACTAACGATGATGATAATAGTTTCACTGAATGTAGAAATAGAATAACAAAATATTTGTATCCCTTACATACAGATTGGGAATAGCAATGATGCACTGATATTTCTGGTTTCTGAAGTCTGGATTTCGGGATTCCTTGCGTTAAAATGTCAGTCCTAGGGATGATACATAACACAAATACAGTTTGGTGGATGGTTACTGTTTTTACTGTTACATTTGTCAATAATCTCTCCCTGGTCTAGATGACGTCATGTTGATGCAGTGCATCCTGAAATCCAGATTTTAGAAACTGGAAATATAAACTTTATAAGCAACACTGACACTTATTTGTTCACCTAAAACTCTGTTCAATTGGATGTATGTTATATATCTCATAGCTCTGCTCAGCGTCTATTGCAATACTCTTCATATCCAGTATTGAACTGAAATAAATTCTCACATGTACCTTTACATACCATCATCTGTCTGGCCACACCCCCATCCGCTACCTACTTAAGCAGGGGTGTGGCCATACCATCAGCTCCTTCTTCAATTTTCACCACGTTAAGTGCCTGTTTACACCACTTTGAGTTTGCTGGATTGTTTTGAAGAAAGTTGGAGCTGCGTTAACATTATCTCTTGTTTTTTTCTGTCTCTCGCAATTTTAAGTAGAAAAAAGCTAAGTTATAATGTTTTCTTCGGGGGGTAGCACTAGCAACGTCACCCTTCACCAGCGGTTCTCCATTGCCGCCTCCGCCGTGCGTCTTGGGGCGGGATTGACTCCGCGCTCGTGGCAGTCAGTCACACCAGATCGGCGTCCGGTGGATAGCTTGCCTCTCCGAGGAGCTGGTGTACCAAGGGCATCTCCCGACGGCTCCTCTGGTAGCAGAGGATCTGAGACGCAAGCTCTTCACCTCTGCTCGCTCCTGTCGTAGGAGGGTGGCTTGCAGGGGCGAACGGCCTGGTTTTGGTGAGCTGCTGGAGCCAGATGAGGGTGCTTCTGCTTCTCTGTGGCCGATGGAAACGGAGGATTTCATGGTGGGAGCAGAGGCGCTCTTATTTGACGCCCCGGTGGGGATGCATCACTCTCCCCCTCAGGGTGTGGCAGGGGGTGGTATGTCTCCTTGGGGTCCCTCGTATTCTGGTGTTTGGTTAGAACCTCCGACTCAGCGACGAGATGCCCTGCTATCAGCCACATCGGATGTTGGCACTACAGTGAGTGGTAGCCTCTCGTATGTGAGGGACACGAGCTTAGTGGAGGAAGGTGCGCATGGGGAATTACGTCCCTTGTTCCCTGAGCTCATGGCGGCAGAAGCAGCCGTCGCTAATGGCGTGCCACTGCCGCAGCCACTGCCTGCCCCTGTCCCCGATGACTTGATGGGTCATCTATGGCAACGTCGTCCTGTGAGGGAGACGGGTGGTCTCCCACATCACTGGTCTTACCCCCGCCTACGTGCAAGTCACGCGGGTGGCGGGTTTGGTCGAGGGAATGAAGGAAGGGGTGCCTCGGCTTGATAGACCGATGGCATCTCTCGTTTGTCCTGAGGTGGTGTGGGAGCCGTTGCGGAAGCCGGTTCCCCACGGGAAATGACCAGTCGTTTATCGCCGGGACTCAAACCCTAGCTGCGACATCCAACATCGCGCAGCTAGCACGTTTTATGTCCGGGATGATGACGGGCGGTACGGTGCTGGACGACCAACAACAAGTCCTGCACACCCAGGCGGCTGGAGCCATCCTGCATCTGATTCAGCTGCAGGCAATAGCCGCCGGGAAGATACGCGCCCTAGCCACTCTGTCCCAGCGCCACCTTTGCCTGGAGCAGGCGCGAGTACCGGACAGGAAGAGGCTTCCCCTGCTCACGGCCCCCCTCTCCGATGCTGGGCTCTTCGGGTCGGCGATGCAGCTCATGACGGCAGCCTGCAGGGATATGGAGGAGGATCGATTGGTGCTCCAGCCCCATTTCCCCCCACCCGATGTCGCCGGTGGAGTTCGACGGAGGCCACGTCGTCGGGGACCCGCGACCGTTGCCACTGCCACTACCACCGCCACTGCTGGTCCTTCGGCCAAGAAGGCCAGGAGGAGAGAGGGTGCCTCGACCACCGCAGCCAGCCAACCCACACCCGGAGGTGACGGTAGGGATCGTCGAGGCCAGGCATCCCAGTACCGTCCCTCCGGGGCTAAAGCTCCCCGTGGTGGCATGCAGCAAGCTGCTCGTGGCAGGCGCCGCTAATGTGACTTTCCCTCCCCTGTTTACCCCTGTTCCCTTCCCCGGCCCGACTATGATTTTGTTGACAATAAAAAGTCCCTCCTAGGAGGGACTGTATTTTTTGTTACAAACTGTGTTTATTCACTACATATGTTGGGGATATGATGTGTAGAACCTTCGCCTAGGTGTGGGGTTGATAGGAGAGCTAGACTTTTATTCTTTAGCTGGTCGCTACATATATGTGTGCTTAGCAAGGCCTGTAGCTAACACTCGGTCGAAAGGCTTTTTCTTTCCTCGTCCTGAAGAATTATGTTTCTTCCTATAAGGGTAGAGGTTTAGTTGTGTGTTCTGTTACGTTGAAACAGTGGCATTGAGCCACAACACTGTAGTGTTGGCCTACAGAAGTACTCGTGTGTGTAGTTTGTGCCACTCTTATAGACCTCTCTCTCGATCTTCTGTGTTTCTTGAAACATAAAACACAGGTGTCGCGTTGACACATAAACCTTGGCCTTGTTATAAACCCTGTTCGCAGACGTGTTGTCGTCTGTGGCTAGCGTGCGTTGGGTTAGCTTATCCTGTTAGGATATACGCTGTTTCATTAGCATGCTGGCTACATAAGGTATCATCATGGCTGTTTATTATTATCGTATACGGGGTATGGGTTCGTGAGGGGGTAACTGGATAAACCCCTCCTTCCCTCTTTTCTGATTGGTCGGGGGGTTTGGCCCTCTTTCATTCGGTCCTGCCGCGCTGATTGGTCAGTACGGCACAGGGGGGGGGGATTTCCTGACTCCTCACCTATCATGGTCGGTTGAGTCATGGGATTCCCCCCGCCATAGAATACGTCACTGGGCACGTTTCTATTGGTCGCTGACTTCCATGAGTTCTTTACAGGCCCCATGTGTGGTTCTCTGTTATTGTCAAGTTGGTGTTGCGGGGCGTAGGAACTTAAGAGTTCTGCTACGCTCTATATATATGTAGCTTGAGCCTTTTGGTCACGTGGCTCAATGTTACATAAACTTTTTAAGTTGCTCATGTGGGAAGTCTCTCTGGGGGTTCCCGTCCCCTCCTTATGGAGTAGGTTGACGGAGTATTGTTTAGGGATTGCTGACTCCTTGCCTTAAAGGTCTGTTGAGTCATGGGTTTCCCCCCGTCATAGGGTACGTCGCTCCCCGTCCCCTCTTATGAAGTATGGTTGACGGGGTGTTGTTTTTCCCTCAGCCGCGTCGCATGGGACCCATGTTTTTTCTCTTTTCTGTAGAAAATAAAAAATAAAAAAGCAGCTTATTGTTGTTCTCCCAGGCGGCTTGGAGGAACGGTATCTGGTGTCTTGTTAGACTATCCATTAATAATAATAATAATAATAATAATAATAATACATCTATTTTATATAGCGCTTTTCCAGGTGCTCAAAGACGCTTTACATGGGCAGGAGAGACAAACTATGGCAAAAAAAAAAAAAAAAAAAAAAATGTGTACATAGTGCTGGCCCTGGGTGCTTCTGATAGGAATCACGCATGGGCTTGCGCGCCTTGATTGCTCATCATTAAAACGGCGTTTTTATAGGGCAACTGGGATGGAGTTAGTCTCTTCCGAGCGCCAGTGTTGTCTCTACGAATTCTCGTTCATATCTGGGGGATGTTAACGGAATAGATCAGGGGTCGGCAACCTGCGGCTCCGAGGCCGCATGCGGCTCTTTAGCCAATCAGCTGTGGCTCCCAGGGCAAAAAATAAATAAATAAAATGTTATTTTATTTTGGAGATCGATGTCATACTGTGACACTGAAATGAAAAAAATATTTCATCAACTAAGATATTTAGTCAACAAAAATATTTCATCAACTAAAATATACAGTACGTCACACCCCGCGCCTCTCCCTGCCATCTGCAAGTGGCTAATCTTGAGTTTCCGACCCCCCAGTAAGCTAACCATCAATAAATTAAAAAAAAATAATCTGAGGAAAATAGAGGGTTTAATTCAGCGTGGACAGATTAATTTGCTTTCACGAGTAACGATGCAGGCTTACTTGTATGCCTGATATGTGGTGCGAAATTTGCGAACAACGAAAAATTTACTTTTTATTTTATAGATTTTCCACAAATAAGGGAAGGACTCTAATAGAGCTGCATAGTTCAGGGTTTTATTTCAAAGTAGGTCTACAGATGCCAGTGTTTTTTCTCCTTTTCTGTGTTTTATTTCAAAGTAGGTCTACACATGGTAGTCGTTTTTCAAAGTAGACTACTTTTTATTTTATAAATGTTCCACAAATAAGTGAAGGACTCAAATATACCTGAATAGTTCAGGGTTTTATTTCAAAGTCGGTCTACAGACACCAGTGTTTTGTCTCCTCTTCTGTGTTTTATTTAAAAATAGGTCTACACAGCCAGTATTTGTTTTCCTCTTCATAAGAGTTTGAGGTTTTCCTTTGTTATAACAGCAATAAAAAGTCAACATTTTTCTTTTTGTTGCTTTATAATCCCATTAATGCAACAAACTGTGTGCTATAAGTATAAAGTATAATAAATCGCAAATTACTTTGGGTATGCAATTGTCAGGCGTTTTATGCTAAATGTGGGGTATGTGCGGCTCCCTGAGCATTTTATTTTGTGGGAGGGGGGAAAAGTGGCTCTTTTGATAGTAAAGGTTGCTGACCCCTGGAATAGATCAAAGCATAGGTAGAGGGGTCTCACGCCCTTGGGGTGGGCCACCAAGCGCGGTACATAAGGGACCGTCTGGGTAGCGCCCTCTATGATATTTTGGATCGACACGCGTACCTACCCCCCCTCCTAGGGTTGGGGATGGCGGCGTGATTAGGGCACGGGACTGATTCTGGTCGCGCCGGTCCAGGTCAGTTAACCCGTTGTCCGCCGGGGACGCAGATCTGCTGTTCTGGTACCCTGAGGGACTTGTGCTTTTTTTCGGGGGGGGGGAAATGCCGGGTCGGCCCGGGTGTTGCAGGGTTTGACGTTATGGAGATGTTCGTGGTTGTGTTACTGCGTGTTACCCCTCACTGTTGCTTGGTCCATGTTGTGTTGTACCTTGCGCTGTGCTAAGGGGGCCTGGTCCTTCTCCATTATTTTCGCCCCTCTCTTCTCCTGCTTAAGCATGGCTGGGAGGGGGCTGTTGCGGTGATTCTTATGGAACTCCTCTGGCATCCCTGTGTACGTCCCGGTCCGAAATTGTTTCGTCGACCCGTAGGCCTGGGATAACCCCTTTTTGAAAACTGAAACACTTGTACTGCGGTATAGCCAGTGTATACCCGCAGTTGTGTTTTGGAGTTTTTTCTTGAGGGGTTATAGGAACAACCACCTCATGTTTGAACCAAGGGGGTGGTTGGTTCCCTGGTGTGTTGGTAGCGGAGTCTACTCTTGGGGTAGACCGCTTGAGTGTGCCCCCGCACGTTTCATGACGTCTGCCAATCGTGTCAGCCTTCTCTGCCTCGGCCCCTCTAGAGAGTCTGGTTTTTTTTGTGGAGGCTGTGACAAGGTGAACAACAATGCCAGCATACGCCCCTTCCGCCGGGGTGCTGTTCAGCAGACCCCTTTTGGCGCCTGTCTAGTCCGCAGTGCTCCAGGCTCAGGTCGAGTGCCTGTTGCCTGGATTGAGGGATTGACCTCTTTTGGGGGTTGTCTCCCCAGTGCGCTGCCTGCTCCCGCTGTGGGTGTAGCCTCTTGAGTGCTTCAAGCTTACAGCCGTGCCAACCTGAAAACGCCCGATCTCGTTCGATTTCGGAAGCTGTATAGGTTCAGGCCTGGGTTGTATTTGGATGGGTGACTGCCTGAGTATACCAGGATCAGTGAGCTAGGCGGCGTGCTATAGGGGGGAAGGGCCTGCTCTTGGATGGGCCCTGTCCGAATATGCTGGCGATGCGGGGGACGGTGTCACTAGTGACCGCCTGGTGAGGTTTCGATGCTGTGGCGTTGTTGGCCTCTCCAGGCCCCCTTTTTCCGGGGGGGGTCCAGTCCCTTCTGGGTCTGGGTCCTCCTTCGCGCTACGGCCTTGCCACGGGGTTGGGCTTTGCTCTTGACCCTGTGATATTATGGGTGGTAACGGGGGTTTGTTCCTTTCTAGGGATGCCCCGATCAGATTTTTTTGCCACCGATCATCTTGAGCCATATCGGCCGATACCGATCCGATACCGATCGTTTTTGGTTTTATATAAAAAATGTTTTTTTATATACCTTTTTTATTTAATTTTTTTATAAAATATATATATTATATAATTATACTTGTAGTTGTATTATCTGCGAGACATCGCCACAACGTAACAAGTCAAAATGCTCGCTATCTCCACTGTGTGTGTGTATACTCTGCTTTGGTCAAATCACATTCAGCATGCCCTCAGCAGGGTATATTTGCGGCTCTGCAGATATACCCTACTCCCTCAGCTAGCCCCGTTTGTGACTGTGATGCAAGCCGGGGCTCGAATACGCATCGAATCAATGTTATAAGACATTGATATCAGGAGCTATCTGTAGCTACTGCTAGCCGGCTAGATAACGCTAAGACAACGCCTCAGTTAACTATTTAGTTTAATGGGACATTTCGCTTTGAACAGTGAGCTAACGTGAGCTACCGTGAGCTAACGGAGGTATCAACATGCACTACTAGACTATTGCTGGAGCATTTGTTGATATCAGGAGCTATCAGTAGCTAGCCGGCTAGATACCGTTAGACAATGCCTCATGTATTAAACTAAAAGTGAATAGTTGACTGGGTCATTTTGTTTAAACAGTAACGATAATAATAATGCAGGACCTATTGCAGAGGTCTTTATTCGGCATGCAACGACACTCAATGTTTTAGCGGTTAGTTTTTTTTAGCACACACACCGGAACACACACGCATGCATTGTCTCTTTAGAATCGCCGATGCGATTCGTCTCTGCGATTAACCCATCCCGTCGTCCTTCCCCCCCAAGGGCAGCCGGGAGCAGACAGGCGTCAACGTGAGCCGCGCCAGGGGACCAATCCAAGTGCTCCTGTCCGTCTTCGTCAAGGACGCCACAGCGTTAGCGATCTGTTGTTGTGCATGTTTTTCCATTGGGTTTATCTTATCGGGGGGGAAACCCTTGCGAGCATGGGGAGAACATGCAAACTCCACACAGAAAGGCCTGGGAGATACCCCACCTGGGTACCTGGCATCATGGAAACCTGGTCCCCAAGCGGGAATCGAACCCTGGACCTTCTTGCTGTGAGGCGACAGTGTTAACCACTACACCGTGCCGATAGCTAGGTAGCTAACGTTAGCTCACGGTCCCATGCACTCGACTATAGCAGAGGAGCCTCCTCTGTGTTTACACGGGTAAGGGAGGGGCAGGAGGAGGAGGAGCAGCAGTTTGCAGCTCTGTGTGTCTACAGAACTCGGCGAGTGAGATCTCCGCTAAGAATTGGATCATGTTTTGGCCGATCGATCGGGGCATCCCTATTCCTTTCTGTTCGTTCCCTAGTGGCATGCGGGTTGTGCGTTTGTGTAGTCGTGGGTACGCCCCACGGTCTGCTCACCCTGTACATTGAGTTGCTGAAGTCTCCTCTTCGCGCAGTCGGATCCGCCTCCCTCCCGTCCTCCACTAGGGAGGTTCGGGGGGCTCGGGTCCTCCCCGGTTCTGATGGTTGTGGGGGGCCTCAGCAGGTACATTTGTCGAGCTCAGCTCTGCTCAGCTCCTGTGTTGCAATAGACGCTGAGCAGAGCTATGCGATATATAACGTACGGTTATGTATATAACCATAGTTATATGAGCATAGTGACACTCAGCGTCGGACTCACTGAGGACCCCTTGATCTTGCCTTGTGGTGAAAGATTGGGAAGGAGCTGATGGTATTGCCACACCCCTGCTTATGTAGGTAGCCGATGGGGGTTTGGCCAGACAGATGATGGTATGTAAAGGTACATGTGAGAATTTATTTCAGTTCAATACTGAATATGAAGAGTATTGCAATAGACGCTGAGCGTCACTATGCTCATATACTGTAACTATGGTTATATACATAACCGTACGTTTCGTGGCCTTGCCTTCCTTGAGGTTATAACGTGGGTTTTGAATTCCTCTCAGGTCATGTAAACATTTCACTCAAAAACATACAATTGGAATTCACAGTAGAGCTGTGTGTGAATCTTGAGTTATACAGTTAAGCTAACCTCTCTTCACTCTGTGCTCTTGTTGGGACAGAACAACGGCTTCTGGCTCTGGATTGAAGGAATCCTGGATTTGATCAAATCAAAATTGTTGGATATTTGGAACGATGGGTAAGACCCCACTTTGACTTTCCATGCTGAGAAAACGAGTGAATGAAATGTGTTAAGTACAGCATATTTCGTTTGTCAATGTAAACCAGCCCTTCTATCCATACAAAGATGAACCATAGTAGCATCTTTAGCATTCCTGTTTTTTTTTTTTTTTTTTTTAGTAGAATATTATAGATGGTGAATCAATAGTATTCCTGTGGTTTTATCCTAAAATGGTGCATTTTTATGTACAGTAGTGCTTTTATCCAAAGCGCTTTACAATTACCGTAATTTTCGGACTATATAAGGCGCACCTGAATATAAGCCGCAGCAGCTAAATTGAATGATGTGTACATACTATAAGCCGCAGGTGTTTTAATGTTTAATTACCATATGTAAGAGTTCGTGCACAGAGGGGATTGTCGGGAAAGAGATGGCTGTTTGAGGAAGCTCCCATGTATTAACATTTTTGTTTAAACAGTAACGGTAGCTAGGTACTAATGCCAGCTCAGAGAACGATAGCCACGTTAGTTAGCCAGCGCCAGCTAGGTACTAACACTAGCTCACAGAACGATAGCCAGTTAGCCAGCACCGTAGTTTCAGCAGAGGTAACATTGCTCGTTTTGAGAGTTGTATTAAAGATGTTCCATGGGATGCTGTGTATAATCAAAATGATGCAGAATTGGCATATCAAACATTTTCACAAATATTTAATTCCTCATTTGAAAAATGCTTTCCTTACATTACATATAATAAAGGGACATCAGTCAAAAAGGAATGCAAACCATGGTTTACTTCTGGTTTGCTGAAATCTGCAAAGAAGAAAAACAAATTATACAAAAAGTTTGTGACTAGCCCGATCCCTTTAAATGCAGATGTTTACAAAAAATTCAAAAATAAATTTACATACTTGCTTCGTGCAGCAAAAAAGACATATTATTCCAATAAATTTAAAGAAGCTGCCAGCAACATAAAATCCACATGGAACGTCATAAATCAATTACTTAATAAAAAAAAGCATGCTGTTTCATTTCCATCTACTTTTGTGGATGGAAATGAAACATACACAAACTCATCAGAGATTGCAAATGGTTTCAATAATTATTTTGTAAACATTGGAATTTCCTTGGCTAGAAATATTAAGAGCACAAATAACTGTCCACTTGACAAGATTCAAGGTCAGTACCCATCTATGTCTACATTTGAACCACCTACCTCGGAAGAAATGCAAAATATTATTTTAAATTTAAAAAACTCAGCAGCAGGTTATGATAATATTAAAAGTAGTCTGCTTAAAGAGGTATTACCTTCAATAATTGAGCCATTGAACCACGTTTTTTCACTCTCCCTGGAAACAGGTGTTGTTCCAGGAGACTTGAAAGTGGCAAAAGTTATACCTCTGTTTAAATCTGGTGACTCATCCTTATTTTCCAATTACCGTCCGATTTCGTTATTACCGTCCATATCTAAAATATTGGAGAAGCTGGTTTATACCAGAATTTTGAAACATCTTAATGACAATAATATATTATATGAACATCAATATGGTTTCAGACAAAAACACTCTACGTACATGGCTCTCTTACAGTTTATAGATATAATCACAGATGCACTAGACAATAAGCAATTTTCAATTGGCATATTTCTGGATCTATCCAAAGCATTTGATACTGTGGACCATAAAATACTTATATCAAAGCTTCAGAGGTATGGTTTGGCTGGCGACGTGATTAAATGGCTCAGTGACTATCTTTATAATAGGGAACAGTTTGTTTCCATAAATGGCGATGACTCTGACAGGGCAAAGCTAGTCTGTGGGGTTCCTCAGGGCTCTATACTTGGCCCCCTTTTATTTTTGATTTATATAAATGATTTTGCTTGGGTATCTCCTAGAGTATTCTCGATCTTGTTTGCTGATGACACCAACATTATAATGTCACATGAGAATTTTGCAGTATTAATTAGGGAAGCAAATGATGGTTTATCTTGTGTCTCAGATTGGTTCCAGACTAATAAGCTATCGTTAAATGTAGAAAAATCAAATTTTATTGTATTTTGTAATAAAGGTAAAAGTTATTCGAAAAAGGAGGCAAAGCTATTGATCAGTAACACCGAAATCAAACAAGTAACTTCAACAAAGTTTTTAGGGATCCTAGTTGATGATAAACTAAATTGGAAAAAACACATTGATCATGTTTGTAAAAAAGCAATGAAGTCAGTAGGTATAATTAGGAAGGTGTGTTCATTGATAAATAGAAGTTGTTTTTTAATCCTGTATTATAGTCTTATCTTTCCTTACATATCTTATTGTAACATAATTTGGGCTAGCACTCATTCATCTCATCTTCAAAAAATTATTTTACTTCAAAAAAGATTTGTTAGACTGGCAACCCTCTCAGATCGATTTGAACCATCTGCTCCTCTTTTCAAGAAACTAAACATTCTGACTGTGTCTGAGGTTAATTCTTTACAGATATGTATATTTGTGTACAAATGCATTCATGATCACAATCTACCAAATGGTTTTAATAGTTTTTTTTCTTTTAATTCAGATGTCCATTCATATGCTACACGTCAGTCCAGGGACCTGCATATACCTTATTGTGGTACTTCACTTAGGCAGTTCTCAGTGAGGTATAGAGGGTCCAATCTTTGGAATGCAGCTGATCCTATGCTGAGGAAATCTCCATCTCTGCTTATTTTTAAAGCAAACTACAAAGAAATTCTCATCCAAAAGTAGTAGATAGAAAACAGGTCATACATGTAGGTATGCATTTGGTTATGTGGGTGGGTAGGTTTATAGGCAGGTGGGTGGGTTGTTATATATTATTATGTACACAGTATATCCATGTATGTACTGTGTGTATGTATGTTTGTATTAACACAAATCTTTTAATGTATTCTGGTATTTTATAATATGCATATTCTTGTATTTTTGTATGTTTGATTTTATAAAACGGGGGACGTTCTTGATAAGCCTCTAGGCTTCTAACTTCTCATTCACAATCGTTATAACTTATTATGTATTGTTTTTACTTCTGTTTAACTGTGTTAATAAACAAACAAACAAACAAACAAACAAACGCCAGCTCACAGAACGATAGCCAGTTAGCCAGCACCAGCCAGGTACTAACGCTAGCTCACAGAACGATAGCCAGTTAGCCAGCACCAGCTAGGTACTAATGCTAGCTCACAGAACGATAGCCAGTTAGCCAGCACCAGCCAGGTACTAACGCTAGCTCACAGAACGATAGCCAGTTAGCCAGCACCAGCTAGGTACTAACGCTAGCTCACAGAACAATAGCCAGTTAGCCAGCACCAGCCAGGTACTAACGCTAGCTCACAGAACGATAGCCAGTTAGCCAGCACCTGCTAGGTACTAACGCTAGCTCACAGAACGATAGCCAGTTAGCCAGCACCTGCTAGGTGCTAACGCCAGCTCACAGAACGATAGCCAGTTAGCCAGCACCTGCTAGGTACTAACGCTAGCTCACAGAACGATAGCCAGTTAGCCAGCACCAGCCAGGTACTAATGCCAGCTCACAGAACGATAGCCAGTTAGCCAGCACCAGCTAGGTACTAATGCCAGCTCACAGAACGATAGCCAGTTAGCCAGCACCAGCTAGGTACTAACCAGGGCTCTACAGTGCGACCATATTGCTCGCATATGCCCCTAAAAATATGTGTGTGCGAACCTGAAATCAATTACTCGCACAGCGTGCGAGTGCAGATTACAGCCTCAGTCGTTCTTTTTATTTCTCCGCTGAGAATCGTTAAAAAACTACAAGTCCCACATTGCACTCAAGCCAACGGTCCAATCACAGTAGAGTGATGTGACTGGTTTCATGGGAAATAAAGCAAATGACCAATCGGAAGCTCTCATTTGGCTTGTTTACTTCCTGAAAGTCTGCCATTGCGATCAGGGCTCTGATTGCGTTATGCGAGCGTTTTCCGAGACACTAACTTATTATAATCTTACCAATAGCAATAGATTTTAGAACACCTAGATTTAGCGATAGCAATAGTAATATAATGTTAATGCAACAAAACGAATGCCTTGCTTTGTTAATCATAACGTTGATGCAGTAGCGTATGTCGTTGTGTTGACTGTAACGGACATGATAACAACATAACACTGTGTACACATTCAAATTGTGATAATCAATTCTAACATTTTCAAATCGATGCAGTTGAATTTTCCTCTTAGGATCGATGCATTGTTACACCCCTACACCAAAGTAACTGGCCCACTGTGTATGTGTGTACAGCTAACTTGGCTAGCGTTATCAACAGCAGAGGTGGGCAATAGGGTCCAGCTGCAGCGCCGGACGGCTGGAGTGCAAGCGGTGTGACGTAATTGGCAGACTCGACTGTCAATCAATGGTCTACCTGACAGGCAAACTCATAAACAATGTTTCTGTACTGGAGGTGTACAGTATTTCAATAGGCAACCCTGAAAGGATTATTTTTCTAGAAGAGCAACACAGCCAAAACATAGGCATTGTATGCATAAAAGGGGCAAAAGCTAAAGTTAAGTGACTGTTACTTTTGTAGCAGTAGTTTGATTTGATAGTTTATTTGATAGGGACAGCACATGTTAATGAACATAAAGTACAAAATAAAAAATTTAAACATGCAGGGTTGTAGCAAGAGCTAATTTACACACATGCACGCACAGTACAAATATACATTTATTTTTGAAAAAGAAAAAAAATCTGTTACTTGAAATATGTTCACTGTGCTTCTAAATATTTTTGGGTGCTCCTAAATTTCTTTGTGTGCTCCTTGGGAAAAAGGTTAGCGTAGAGCCCTGCTAACGCCAGCTCACAGAACGATAGCCAGTTAGCCAGCACCTGCTACAGTAGGTACTAACGCCAGCTCACAGAACGATAGCCAGTTAGCCAGCACCTGCGAAATCGAATGCCAAACTGATGATATCAGGAGCTATCAGTAGCTAGATAACATTAGACAACACCTCATGCATTAATAAACTAAAGTGAATAGTTCGTTGACTGGGTCATTTTGTTTAATGCTTCAGTTATGTTGAAAGAGGAGCTCTGAGCTGCTCATACACTAGACTCTTGTCGTAATGGTTTGTTGACGTGGGTCTGTGAGGGGGAGGAGGAGGGGAAAGGTGTGCACTGCTGCAGTGATCTGACGGTCACAGAGCTGAGGGAGCGCGCCCAGTTAGCTGTAAAAATCCATAGATTAGCCGCACCGTTATATAAGCCGCAGGGTCGGAAAATGGGGGGGAAAGCCGCGGCTTATAGTCCGAAAATTACGGTAATTTTGTTCTCACATTCACCCATTCAGTCACACACACCGATGGTGGAGGCAACCATGCAAGGTGCCGACCTGCACATCGGGAGCAATTAGGGGTTAAGTGTCTTGCTCAAGGACACTACGACTTGTGGGAATCGAACCGCTAGAAATACTATGTTTCTGTTGTAATTAATTGTAGTATTTATTTATATAGTAACTGGTGCTGTGTGTAAATTATTTTTTATTATAATAATAAAATACTATAGTTTTGCTATAGTTAATTTGTGGGGTTATGTGGGGTGCAGGTCCATCATGGGTTTTGTGAGTCGGGAGAAGACCCAGCGTATGTTGAAGGACATGCCGACCGGGACCTTTCTGGTCCGCTTCAGTGATAGTAGCAAGGAAGGAGCCGTCACCTTCAGCTGAGTGGAGCATAATTACAACAGCGGTATGTTTGCACATTTTGGCGAAATATAAAACATTTCTAAATATTATCAATAGAGATATGACAAAAGTCTTGAGGGCATTGTGGAGTTTAAAAAAAAAAAATTGTGATATATCATGTTTCATGTTCACGTCATGTTTAAAGGTGCTATAGATAACATTGAGCCACTAGATGTCCCACTAGAGCACAAGCATGTCACCATGTCTCAACTAGCACAGCACGTTTATCCAATCGGGTGCATTCCACATGAGGAAATGGGAAGTAGGGAGGGGATACATGAACACTATATGTAAACCACAACATTCATTTTGGAGCCGCAATTTTTTTTTATTATACATTCATAAATCAATAATTAATTTATTCTGCACCTTTTTTTAAAGCTCTGTTGATCGATTTATTTATTTTATTTAAAATGATTAGTGTACATACAAATGTTATCCATAGCTCATTTAAATATTTGCACATGTATATCACTTAACTAGAGGCCAGACTATCTTTGGCTCTACTGTACCAAAGGTGCAACATCATTTACATTATTATTATGTTATTATAACATGTAATGGCCTCAATTTCATAAGAAATGTAAACGTAAAGAAAATAACATTTTGCATATTTTATACCTTTAGAAAAACCTTTAAAACGTTTCTTAATTTAAGTTTTGTTAAAAATATTATGATAATATGGAACCGTGAACCCAGTATCATGTATGGAATCATGTCCAGAGTGTTGCACCCCTAGTTATCAATGAATATACCTTAGAATGTATACAGTACATTGTATTTGCAAACGTTTTCTTACATTTTCTATACGGTTGTCGTGCTCGTGTATTTGTCGCCATGCGCTTGGCGTACAGGTGCCCACGTGCAAGCAGTAAACCCCTACACCAAGAGTGACCTGGCAGCCGACTCCCTCCCAGCCATCATTTACAACTACAAGGTCAGAGCCACGCCCCAGGGCGTGCCTGCGAGCCCTCTGTGCCTCCTCTACCCAGACACCCCCAAGGACATCGCCTTTGCGCGCTATTTCAGCAAACCTGGTAGGCCTAACTCTGTCTCTGGGTTCTTCTTTTATCATACAACCATGGTTCCCTATCGAAGGCAGCCCCCCCACCCCACCTTGTTAAAGGAACACGCCAACATTTTGGGAAATTAGCTTACCGTCTTCTCCAGATAGAGACAAGGAGATGGATAACAGTGCCCTCTGTGTGTTCAGTAGGAAGCTATCTGGCTGCACGTTAGCCTACAGTAGCTTAGCACAATGAATGGAAGCGTGAGAAACTCTGTCCGCTTCTATTCATTGTGCTAAGCTAAGCTAACATGTAACCAGATAGCCTTCTACTGAACACACAGAGGATACTGGTATCTTATCTTATTGTCTCTCTCTGGAGAAGACGATAAGCTAATTCCCCAAAATGTTGGCGTGTTCTTTTAAGTAAATCTCTTGCTGTTATTGTTAGAATGTTTTTCTTTTGTAAACATGAGCCCACTAATGACATAATTTCTTATTACAGCAGAGACCACCCCGGGGGATTATTTGGCAAGAAGCCGCTGGTTTGTGTCAGAGCGGTAAGTGATATTATGGAGATGTTGAATCTCACTAATCTGATTAAAGCAGACAAACAAACAAATAAAAGGAATCTTGACAATCAAGGTTGTTTGGATTAATTATAATAAAACACAAGATACTTGTGCCCTAAGGATAAGGATAATCGATCAATGAAGAAACCCAATGGCCGTCACAACCGAGCAGCACCACTAGCACACAACCTATTTCACCACTACTGTTCACAACAAAAAAGCAAGAGCCAGCATATCACTAGGGTTATCAAGTGGGCAATCCCCTTCACTGGTGTTTCGTCAAGTTAGGCCCACGACACCTCAGGAAGGCTCAACGGTTAGTTCCAGCGTCCCAGAACCACCCCATCCATGCTAGCTCCCACTTTTCCATGATATTCACACACCGAACCTCCCTGTTATTCTATGTCAAAAATACAATTCCTTTTTTTTATACACTTTTTCTCCTTATTTTCCTATTTTTCTCCCATCCCAATTTCGCCTCGCCAATTCTCCCTTCAATTCTCCCCTCCCCTGTCTCGAACGTTGCTAGACTATGCCTCCCACTGGTCGGCTGCAGTGAGGACCAAGCCTTGCATCACCTGTCCCTTCCGGTACACGAGGAGGCAGCTGTCTCATCTTTTCACCTAAACAGCGCGATCTCTCAGTGGCAAGGAGTAGCGCGTGGGAGGCTCACGCTGCCCCCGATACTTCCTGATTCTGTTGTACAGGCGCACCAACCGACCTGTAGGAGTCGCTGTCCACAACGTCCAATCCCCACCCACCGGCTTTTAGTATGAACGACCAGCCAAGCCGGTTGCAACGCCGAGAGCTGGGCTCGAACCCAGCATATCCTGCGTTAGTGGCGAGCGCCTTGCCCACTGCGCCACTTAGCCGCCCTCAAAAATACAATTCCTATAATATTACACATGAAACATCAATAACAGTAGAACGTTATCCAGATAGTTGTGGCATGATTTGCAGCATTATGGAGATACCTGCCGTGCTGTGCAGATGTCGGCCGTCAGTTCCGACATGAAACTATTCACTACAAGGTCTGTGGATTACCTAGACTCCTAGAGTAATCGTTACATGGTTTCCAGAAAGAGAGATTGCTTTTTGAGTTAAAACAATTTAAATTGCATTTTGAGTGCCACTCCATCAGCTCCACTGTATTTGGTGAATCACAAAACTATCTGGATGGCTAGATAGCACTCTGGGTTAAGGGGAACAAATATTTCTTAACATTTTGGGTGAACTGCCCCTTTAATATGATTTGCAATACGTTTTTATGGTTAGAATTGTATGGTTAGTTACCTCACCTGGAGGGGCCTAATTAAAGAGGGGGCTCATAGTAGTGTGTGTGCTGTGGGTGCTCTGTTCCACTCTGTGAAAGATATGCGTGGCTACACAGCACATTGTGACTTAAGTTATTTCACATCACTGTTATGTTTCAACTGCTGAGCGTCCCGCTCTAGCCTATTTAGATATTAATCTTTCGGGCACCTATTGTGCACGCACTGAAAAAGTTTACATGCACCTGCATTCGTCCGTGGCCACGCCTGCTTCCTTAAAACACAGGGTGTGGCCACTCCTATGCCCTTCTTGTCGTTTTCATGCGTGATCCTTGCTAAATGCACCATCAATCAGTGGACGTAATATGAAGAGAAACTAAGGAACGTCGGAATTTCCCCAGCCCCCGGGTTTTCCCCAGCGCGTCCAGATGGGATATCGGCCCTACGCTGGACTTTCTTCAGATTCCCGTTGCAGTGGACTGGTGAACGTCGCACGGCACTCATGTGTGCAGCGCGGGGGGCTTTGTACTCTGTTGAATGCACACAACAAGCAACGTTATTAAGTGTCTTTCCCAGTATCATGGCGCGCGCCACTAATGCTAATGCTGTTGCTATTGGGGCTCCACTCCCGTGTGGCGGGGGGAAACCAGGGCTGTGGACGGCTTCGGTCCTCTGCCCAGACATGGTAGAGTGGCACCCCGACCGGAAGCCGACGCCGAGGGGCGAGTCGACCCGGCAGGTGGCTGAGTGGGCTGATGACGCTTATATCGCCGCAGTACAGAATCTAGCGGCAACATATAACATTGCTCAGTTGGCTGCTTTTCTGTCTAAGATAGTGTCGGGCAGTGGGGTCTTGGGGCCGGCCGACGCCAAGACCCTCGCTCAGGGTTTTGAGGTTATACAGCATTTAACGCAGCCGCAAGCTATAACCTCAGGGAGGGGGAGGACACTTTCAACAATGTGCACAGACATCTGTGGTTAGAGCAGTCCCCCCTGGAGGAGGAGAGGAGAATTCCCCTCTCTCTCCGTGGATGGACTTTTTGGTTTGTCAGCGGAGGCGTTGGCGGCCTATAGCCGACATATCGCTTCTCATGACAGAGGCTGATACCCAGGCCCTTGCTACGCCTGGGTCTGTCTATGAGAATGTTGTACTGTCAGGAGGCTCCTTCGCCACACGCCCGGCGTGTGCGCTTGGCGAGCCTGGTGTTGTATGTGATGACGGAGCGGGTTTCCCTGTCTCTAAAAAAGGTTGTCAGAGTAGGAACACGTGGACGCGTCTCAGCGATGTGAGGTCACAGCGCGGGTTCCCCTGGCCCCGCCCTCGCCAGGCGGGGAATTACGTTTGTGCTTCCCCTGCCCAGACTGCCGGTCTACAGTATATAATTAATATAATAACGCGTAATTTGAGTGATGGTAATATCACTACAGGGCTACGGTGTGGGGGGCTTTCACCCAAGACGGAGTGAGGACCCCACATCATGCATGTCCAGCCGTAGAGCAGGCCATCCCCAGCTGGCTAATCGCTTGGCTAAAACGGGACAATGCTCAGCGGGGGAGCCGCCTCATTCACCAGGAGTGATGACTGCCGTTCCCCCCGTTTCAGACCGCCCCTTTCTGTCAGGATCCCCCCTTGGGTGCAATTTCCCCGACCCCAGCCTCGTTGGCAGGGTGCGAAACCCCAACCCCACGAGATACCTTGCTGCCGCGGTCGGGAGAAACCCCGGCCCCACGGGACCCCTCGTCGGCGAAGCCAGGGTTCGCAATGCACAGCAGGAGGGACCGGGTTACCTATCTACGATTCTTAGCGGGCCAGCGCCAGTTAGCTGCGAGGCCGATTTGCGATTTTTACCACGTGTGGCTATAGAAGTGCCACATGTCGGTGTGGATGGAGAGAACGTTGAGAGCAGGGCTCGTGTTGCAGTTTACACACCCCCACCCTCCGTTTTTGGGTTTGAAACAGACAACTGTCGTCCACGGCAGCGACAGCCCTGGTCGACGAGATTCAATCTCTGTTGGCGAAGCAGGTCATCGTTGCGGTCCCACGGGAGGATGCGATGAATGGTGTTTACTCCTGATATTTCCTGGTGGCCCCGCCGTGGCCTGTCCCATGGTCGCCGCGGGCCCTCTCTCAGGCACACGGCACGCTGTTTCTGCCGTCTGTCCTGGGGCAGCCTCTAATGGCTTGGCTGCTGAAAGGTTGAATTTGGAGGGGATGCGTCTTAACACTACTGTGATTAGCACCATCCAGAACGTACGCGCTCCGTCCACTACCGCGGTTTACGCAGGGAAGTGGCGTATGTTTCTAGAGTGGTGTGAGGCTGGGGGCCTGGACCTGGTGTCATGTCCCCTGAACTTGGTTCTGTCCTTCCTCCAGTCTATCCTGGATAGGCTGTCGGCCTCGACAGTGAAGGTGTATGCCGTGGCTATATCATCTTGTCATGTGGGCTTTGAGGGCAGAACGCTGTTCAGCCACCCTCTCGTGAGACGTTTCCTGCTGGGCGCACGGTGCCTCAAGCCTGTTGAACATGCTCTGTCCCCAAGCTGGGACCTCCAACTGGTCCTGGGACTGTCTGGGGCCCCGTTTGAACCTCTTGAGCAGGCGCCATTGGATCGACTGTCTTTCAAGACTGCATTCCTTCTGGCCATCAACTCCGCTAAACGCGTGGGTGCTCTCTCGGTACAGCCCGAGTGTCTGTCTATACAGGGTGATAGCAGCGTGACTCTGAGGCACAATCCGGCCTTTGTGCCAAAGAATATCCGGAGCTCTTATCGCTCCAGGGATATTGTGCTACAGGCATTTCACCCTCTCCTTCACGCAGGTGAGTTGGAGGCGAGCTGTCACCTGTTGTGTCCTGTCCGTGCGCTGATGGTGTACCTTAGGCGCACACAGGACCTCAGGGCTACCAGTCAACTGCTTGTCTGTTACGGTGGCCCCAGCGCAGGTAAGGCGCTGTCCAAGCAACGCCTGTCACATTGGTTATGCAAGGGCATTGCCCTCTGCTACACTTTAGCCAGACTGGTTCCCCCCGCTGGCGTCAGGGCACACTCCACTCGTGGAGTGGCAGCCTCTGCTGCCCTGCTTGGGGGGGCCTCGGTGGAGGACATCTGCGCTGCGGCTTCCTGGTCCTCCCCGGGTCCTTTTGTCAGGTTTTACCTCATGGACATGACTGGGGGCTCTGTACCGGGACTTCTCCTGCACCCCGCCACCAGGTGGGCTAGCAGGAGTGTGTGGCGTTGTGAAGAAGGAGCAACCCTCTTTTGGAGTGGTTGTCTCTCCGGTATGCCAGCTGACCCCACGAGATTATGAGGGGGAGCCTCCTGGGAGAGCTTCACTCCTCAGTTTTCAGAGCCTCCCCCTCAGTGAGAGAGCCTCCTCAGAGAGTTTCAGAGCCTCCTCCTCAGGGAATCTTCGCGGCGTACCAGGCGGAGAGGAGCCTTCACCTGTTCTGTCCTGTCCGTGCGCTGGCAGTGTACCTCAGGGCTACCAGTCAACTACGTGTCTGTTACGGTGGCCCCAACATAGCGCTGCTGGCGGGACAAAACCTCATAACTCCAAAAACCCAACTTTTCAGCAGATGAAAAAAACAAACACAGATTTGAGGGCGAATAGAATTACAAGGTTTAGACAGATGATTGGTTTAATGCTTTCCCATTGTGTAGACTTTGTAAAACCACACACACATGGAGAATGAACTACTGAGTTGAAAAAAAAAAATAAAAAATTGAGTTAGGAGGTTTTGTCCCACCAGCAGCGATAGGTGAGGTGCTGTCCAAGCAACGCCTGTCACATTGGTTGTGCGAGGGCATTGCCCCTGCTACACTTTGGTTCTCCTGCACCCAAAAAAATTCAGCGTGTGCACAATAGGTGTCCGAAAGACGGATATCTCAATAGGCTGGAGCGGGATGCTCAGCCAGTATTCACATAACTAGGGTTATAGGATAACCTTCATTATGAATGAAAACATTGCGTCTTCAAACAACTTTCTCATTAGCTATATTCCTATTGTATTTTTGTTTAATTTTATTATTAAAATAAAATTGTGGGGCTTTTGCACAATGGTAGCAATATAATGTTTGAATGTATCTGAGCTGCTTGTTACTTCTCCTCAGCAACTCTCAGCCTGAGGAGCCAACATGGATGGAGACCTCGGAGGAAATGGACACTTGTGTAGGTTGAACTCCTCCCCACATATTTATGACTTTAGTGTTTTTTCTTTTTTTTCTATTGTATTGTATTTCTATTTAACTGAAAAATGCTACGTTAGCATCTTTAGCATTCCTAATTAAAACCATTGGGTACAGCGGCATCCATTGGTTTCAATGAGGAATACCACTGATGCTAATGAGTAGTTTTTAGGAGAGCTGACTTGAAGACTCGATATCTTTTTTATGCAAGCTTTACTGATCAAATGAGATTCCACAGTGAGAAATGATTAGCATTGAATGTGTGAATAGTGAACAAACCAGACATCCAAGCTTGCCCAACAGATGAGTTACAATAAACCACTAGTGAAGACTAATAACAATTTTGAAATTCCAAACGTCACCGCAACCTGAACTGATAGTGAACAAAAAGATGCATGTGTTACGTTTCAGAAATTAGATAAAAAATAATTAAAAAAAACACGCTCCACTGCTCAGCCTCTCAGGATACCTTGTATAAATAGTGTACACCAGGCCGGCACATCCGGGTACTTGGGCCTTTTCCACGGTTATTGGTGGTTTGATGGACATGATTACAGCAGGCCTAGTACAACTGGCCCTGTATCCTTGGCCACCAATTTCCACATTGTGTTTTCTTCTCTATGAGCTCTGATTTAAAATGTGTCTACAGATGAATACATGTTGTTGTTGTAAACTAACTCTTTCTTACTCTTGTCAACATAGCAGGAGCAAACTGCTTCTGCTGCCAGTGTGCCCAGCTGCGGGACAGACACAGCATTGATTGCTGCTTCACCCCTGAGCCCCAGTGTGCTCTTGCCACAGGTGAGATGACTTTTAATGGAACCTCGTCGTATTACTTTAAAGGTACTGCTGTACTGTAAAGTTTTACATTTGGTTCATTGCCAGTATTGAATACATTGCACAATTATGTACATATTACAAAAAAATTATATTTTTGAATAAACCAATTTGCTATAGAGTACTGTTTTGATATACCGGTAATGTTATAACAATCCCATTGTATTGGTCAACAGCATGAAAACTAGGGATGTCAGATATTATCGGCCTACCGATATTATCGGCCGATATCGGCATTAAAATGTGATATCGGAAAATATCGGTATCTGTTTTCAAATTTTTTTATTTAATTTTTTTACATTTCTATAACCTTTATTTACCCAGGCAAGCAAGTAAGAACTAATTCAGATTTTATTTATTGTCAAAAGTATGCATAATGTTGTGTTAATTCCAAAACAAGAGATATGTAATGTTAATTACCTGAAATTATTCAGTTTTTTGGGGGGGGGAAACCCTGCATATATCGGTATCGGTTGATATCGGAAATTAAGAGTTGGACAATATCGGTAAAAAAGCCAATATCGAGCATCCCTAATAAACTCAATGTTGGTACTTGTAATCATTAAGCATCTTTTTAGTAACAATGTTCTGTGGTGTTTATTCTGTAGATGTGTTCTCTCCCCGATGACTCCATCTCAGACTTGTGGGAAGGACCCCCGCAGTTCTCCCATTTTCAGGCAGACGACCTCATAGTGGACTACAGCGTGTACGACATGTGAACACTGTCTTTGTGATCGCACTGGTGAATGGAAACAAAGTTCACATGGAGGATGTCGCCTCATGTTGGGAAATGACAACGCTGCGGCAATGTAGATATTTATTGAATCTTGTTTATTAAAATAAACAGAATATATTTTAATATGTTCCCGTGCCAAGAGAAATCACGTTTGTACTGTACAATATTTCCATACGTTTTAACCGGCAAAAAGGACATCCAATGTACAGCAACACATTCAGAAGTCTGTTAGTTTTGGCTTGTTTGCAGAAACTGGTCTGTGATCACCCAGATATGTCATGAGCCCTATATACACAACATGACCACTGCCATACAATAGGTTTTCCTGATTTTGATTAGGAAAATAAAACCCAGTTTAAAGATGCTATAGATATTTCTTATTTATTTTTTTCATAGAAATGTTAATACACCCAGAGCTTTTATAAAAGGTATGGAATAAAAGTATTGCTTTTCCCCAATTTGTTTTAATTAATTCATCATTGTAATTAATTTGGTTTGTTACGTGCATGTATCCCCTCCCTTTTCCCCATGTGGAATACACCTGATTGGAATGACGTGCTGGTGCTCTAGTGCAACATCTATAGTGTTATCTATAGCACCTTTAATATTTTAACTTCAAACCATCTGACTTTGTCTGATCTGTGCAAACTTTAACAAAATACATTGCAGAATTATGTACATATTACAAAAAGAAAACTATATAGACTTAATAAACCATGTCTTGATTTGCTATAGAGTATTGTCTTGATATCCTTTGCATTGGTCAACATCATGAAGACATCTCAGCCATCCATATTTGAAACATCCATCGTACAACATCCAACATTGCTACGTGTACATTCTTCTACGAAAACAGTGGTCACACAATTAGCCACTCAGTCGTTTTACTCTGGACTGAACTTGGGGGACAAATGAAATGTATTGCACGAGTGCTTTTTCCACACTGAAGTTAATTTGGCAAACCCCATAATGCCAAATGTCTACATTCATTGACAGCAATTGAGATCCTGGCCAAAGGCACAAGCTTAATGACGAGTCCATAACTCAATACATTAAATCATACAATATATATATATTTGTACTGTAGAACCTTCAACATTGGCGAGGAATGGACAAACAGGAGGCGCTACTAAAACTTCTGGGCCTCCGACACGGACTAAGTCCTAACCAACCAATAGAAAGGGACAGACATTTCCACAAAAGAGTCATGTCTGCACTGATGTCAACAAGACAAATTCCTGTCCATCGACTATATTTGGTGAACGAAAACATGATTTCAAAGGATACTATTAACTTCTAGGTAGTAGATACAAAGTTCTATTATACGATTCAAAACATGCATTTGCATTCCCTGCACCAAGAGCTGCTCCTTGGACAGGTCTTCCTGCTATGCCCAAGTGAGGTGTAAAGCATAGGTCTGACCCGTGCAGATTACAATCTAGCCACATCCAGGGTCATAACATAACCTTTTTGGTCCTCTGAATCTTTACCACCTCTAAACCAACTTGCTACACTGGACCAAGCTAAGCAACGAATAGAGGGCTGCCAGATTACCTAGATTGGAAAGTGGAATTTGGATCAACTGTCAATCTGGATCCGACAGGATCAGATTTAGTTTTTTTTCTCTTCAATTATAAATCCAATTCTGCTCCAAAAGACGCCATAGCACAAAATGGCCTCTAGGTTATGCTAAGTGAACATTGTTCCTCCCGAGTGTCTCAGAGAATGCACATCTGGCAACCCTCCTATAGTATGGCAGTGTTTTTCACCTTAATTTGAGTCATAGCTTGCATTACTAGACATGATTGAAGTAAAAAATTATTATTATCGATGAGAACAAACATACAGCCTCTCAGTTGGTGTCACAAGACCCTTCCAAATCTGATAAAACCACAAATATACTATAGCAGTCATGACATGGTACAAAGACCCAGTGGAATAGTTAAGGGTGTGTGTCGTGTTCGATTGTGCCTACCTACTCTCTAAGCCTCATCACCATAAACACACATGGATGGCATTGTTACAATATATTACATGTACAGTATATTCATTCACACAAACAAATACCACGATAAGACCCACATAATAAAAAACACTGCTCTCAGAAACCCAGCTGCTTGTTTGAAGTTGCAGTGCATCTCCGAGAGTACGGATCTGGGAAGTGGATTTAATAACTTGTTTTTTAAAGGTTCACTCAGTCTCGGGTGGATGGCAGTAATACCATGAAACAATACAAAAGAGCTCACGAATAAAACAAGAGATGAAATATCTGTGGGTAAAATGAATGATCCGTCTTAATCTGAAGATTAAATTCCTGTTCTGTGCCGTTAGAGGCTCTGCTTGGCATCACACTGCACTATCTCGCGTACGTGCACGCGTACTGAATAAATTCCACAAATGTACCTCTAATACCAGTATTAGTCTGACCACACCCCTCATCAGCTTACCTTCATAAGCAGGTGTGTGGTCACCTGCTCTCCTCCTTCTCGCTTTCACCACAAGGAATAAGTGCCTCGGTAGATCCCCACACTTGACACCATGATGGAAGAAATTGGATTAGGAACAGCTTTGGGAAACAAGGATACGTTGACATCATATCTTTATTTTCTCTCTCACTATTTTTCGAGAAAATACGGCGATATTGTCTTCGTACTGGAGTGTCTAGAAGATGATGATCATTCTAAAAACCCTCCACCGGTTTTTCGTATTGGGAGCACGCCGCTGCATGCTTCTCAACTGCAGTTCCTTGCTGTGTTTGTTGGGGTGAAACCTGTCAGGCCACAGCTGAACTGTCGGACATGCCGCTGTTGTGAGAAGCGGTGCGTTCCAGGTTGGGTGAGTAGTGTTTGCTGGCAGGCTCCACTTGTCTGTTAGTGCTATGGGGGCTACTTGACAATGTTTATGGAAACCGGCCCCAGGCTAGGGTCCTTTGTTCAGCCACCTAGGCGACAGGAGACCTTGGTCTGAAGACCATTGTAGTTTTAACTAGTGGGCCGCGACCATTGACACTGGTGATCCCTGTGTGTTTTGGACGAGTGGATTCTCTCTGTCACCGTGTTAAGGCCCCATCTTTCATATCCAAATGAGAGTATTCCTTCATGAGGGGATATGTGCATGAATGTGCGGTAGCGGCAGATTCATGTTCAAAGTCAGCTACACAGGCCAGTTGGTATTGTGCTGATTCCGTCGGGTGTGGTAAAATCACCGTTGTGAAGCGGTGTTGACATCTTGTTTTCTCTTTTCTCTTAAAAAGTGAGGAGAGGTTCAGAACGGCGGCCTGTCTGGGTGAGTGTTATGTCATTGTTTACATGTTCATAGCTTGCGGTTAGCCAGTTAGCTGTTAACTGCTGCGTTAGCCTGCTGGATCGCTGCATGGCCTGCTTAGGTTGGGCCTACTATTAGCCAGTCAGCTGTTAGCTGCGGGGCTAGCATGTCGTGGTCGCTAGGTAAACGTTAGCTTGCTGCTATAGGCCATGGCTGGCGCGGGGTAGCTTAGCTTCTCGCGCGCCGCCGTGAGCTCGCTTCTGATCGCGTGCGTCGTTAGCTCGGCGTTTCGCGAGCAGAAGCAGTAGCACCCGAACGGTTGGAGCGGCCGTTAGCTTGATGCTATTCTGTTGAACGTGCTTTGATTTTAACATGTTTTACACTCTTGACCACGACGTCATCCTTGACAGGGGATGTTTTCGTCGACCCTGCCCTGAGCCAGGGCGGCAAGGTTGCATCAACAGGGGACTGTAGTGCGGGTTGGGGCGGTGACGCTGCCCAGTTCGGACAACACAGGAGCGGCTGTGTTCCTACGGTGTCTGTGACTGCACTTCGCTGATCTGCGTTCCGGGTAGGAACGGGGTTGACCAGACCTCATAACACGTCTTCTGGTTTTACTTGCTAAATGTATTGTGAATAACGGTGTTTTTCCCAAAACGTGTGTTGTTGCAATGCATTTAGGATACGTTGCGGGTTATGTGTGAGCTGTTTTTGTCACTGGCAGTTAGCTTCTCCGTGCAAATCGGGATGTAATGATCTGGTTGTTGTGTGAGAAACATCATGGTGTTTATATGTACCGTGTACTCACAACTAAGGTAACTAACCTATGAAGCTATGCTTGGTGACAAGTGAGTAAAAGAATGTTCTTTCTCAGACTGTGATGACAATGAACAGTGTGTTCACATATTAACAGGTTTTCCTGTTTTAACTGGCCGTATTGAGGGTAAAATAGGAGGATTGTGTTTTCCCCCCCGGTTCCCTGGGGACTTTTTCATCCTCCTATCAGACATGTTTGTGCACTATTTGTGTCTTTTGTGTGGTAGGGATGCGATGTAACTCTTAGCTTGATTGCTGAGGTTGTGCTAAATCTGCTGGAGAGACTTATTTTCCTAAAAAAGAAAATGGTTTGGTTGCTGTCATGTGTGCTTAGCAAGGCCTGTGGCCGATACTAATCGAGAATGATGTATTCTCTCATTGTGAAAAAAACGGCGTTCCTCTGTTGAGTGTTTTTGCCATTTTTTGTAGGTGATGATGGGTTGTGTGTGTCATGTGACCTACAACTGGGTTGGACTGGCCACAGAAGCACATGTGTATGTTGGACCGGGGCTCTTGAGCCCTCTCTATTCTGTGTTTTTCCTTAGTAAAAATCAGATAGCAGGTTAGCTCATGCGCTGTGTGGAGCTGTAAAACGCTTCATAGAGTTGACTATGACTGTGTCATATTCTCTTTTTGTCATTACATCGTATCATGGGTGTGGGGTCGTAAAGGGGTGAACTGGTAACCTTTCCTCTCCCCATTGTTTCTGTCGGTCAGGGGTACACCCCCTGTCCTTCAAGGTTCCCGTCACGTGGCGGTTCGGCACGTTACGGGGGGGGGGGGGGGGGGGGGGAGGGAGTTCCTGGTCCCACGGCCTGGTATATTGGGCGTGTGCACCGCAGGAATTCCCCCGCCATAGAGTACGTCACCGTGCGCGTCTCTGTTGGTAGGACTTCCGTGTGCTGTTCAGGTCCATGTGATGGATCTGTTTTCAGGGGGGGTGGTCAGGGCTCCTCCTCACCAAGCGCCTATTCGGGCCTTCTGTGAGTTCGGACTCCTTCTTCCATGTGAGGGAGCCTCCATCAGAGTACAGAGCCTTCCTCCTCAGATTGTCAAAGTGAGTGGACCCTCTAGAAGGGTCCTTTTCTATTGTATGTGTATTCGATTCAATTCGTTTATTGAGTGTGTATGGGTTCAGTGCCTCTTCCCCGGAGAGCCCTAAAACCAGTTTTTTACATGGCTCAAGGTGCAATATATTCTTTTCAATCTGTACAGCTCGCGTGGGAAGTCTCTCTGGGGATCCCCGTCTCCTTCCTATGGGAGGGTGGTGGGATGTAAAAAAGTGAAAATGTTTTACCCCGGCTGTGTAGACTGGTATACATACTGTTGATGCTTCCTTCTTTTTATTCCAGAAGTGTTGGAGTTAGGGAGTGTCACACCCCTCTTGTCGTTCCCCTGGGCGCCTTGGGGATTCAATGACAGGTCTAAATAGCCTGTTCATTGATGGGGGTGTGTCCCGACGCACGTATAGTGCTAGCTCGCTGTAAACAGGCGATTGACTGGCACGCCTTGGTTGCTTGTGGTTGAAACAGCGTTTTTATAAAGCAACTGAGATGGGGGTTTTTCCTCTTCCGACGACCACATCCCATGACCTGGGTGGGTTGTCGACGGATTCTCGTTCATGTCTGGGGGATGATGACGGAATGGATCTGAACATATGTGGAGGGGTCTCACGCCCTTGGGGTGGGCCACCGGGCGCGGTTCGCCCGAACGTCTGGGTGGCGCCTTCTTTTCATGTTAAGATCGACACGCATATCTGCCCTTCTCCTGGAGTAGGCATGTCGGCGTGGTTAGGGCACGGGACTGGTTCTGGTCACGCTGGTCCAGATCAGTTGAACCCGTTGTCCGCCGGGGATGCAGATCTGCTGTTCTGGTACCCTGAGGGACTTGGGCTTTTTTCAGGGGGAAAAATGCCAGGTCGGTCTGGGTGTCACAGGGTTAAGCGCTATGGAGACCCTGGTTGGGTATGTTTTTACTCAGCACTGTCGTAATGGCTTACAGCCATGCCATTCTGTACACGCTCGATCTCGTCGGATCTCGGCCGCTACGCAGGTTGGTCCTGGTTAGTACTTGGTTGGGAGACCGCCTGGGAATACCAAGTACGGTGTGCTTAGGGGCTGGTTCTCCATTATTTTTCGCTCCTCTCTCACGCATGGCGAAGAGGGGCCTGTGGGGGTGGTTTTTTGACCTCCTCTGGTGACCCTGTGCTTCCCGTACCGCCAGGCCCGGTCCGAAGTGATGTTTGCGACCCGTAGGCCTGGGTGAACCCTTTTTGAAAACTGAAACACTTGTACTGCGGTATAGCCGGTGTATACCCGCAGGTGTGTTTTGGAGTTTTTTCTTGAGGGGTTATAAGAACAACCACCGCATTGGGTAACACCGAGGTGGTTGATTCCCTGGTGTGTTGGTGCAGTGTCAACTCCCGGGTTCACCGGTTGAGGGTGCCCCTGCACGTTCATGACGTCTGCCAATCGTGTCAGCCTTCTCTGCCTCGACCCTTCTGGGTGGGGGTTTTTAAATGGAGGCTTGGTCATGCAACAACGCCAGCATACGCCCCTTCCGCCGGGGCAGCTGTGTTCAGCTGTCCCCTCTGGCGCCTGTCTCGTCCGCAGTCTCCAGGCTAGGGTTAACAGCCTGTTGCCTGGTTTTTCCCCGGTGCGCTGCCTGCTTCCGTTGGTTAACCTTTTTGTGTGCTTACGGCCATGCTGACTGGCTGTTCTGCAGGGTCAGTGTGCCAGGCGGTGTACTATTGGGGGGACGGGGCCCGCTCGGCTTACGGCCATACCGACCTGAACACGCCCGATCTCGTCCGATCTCGGAAGCTAAGCAGGTTCTGGCCTGGTTAGTACTTGGTTGGGATACCGCCTGGGATTACCAGGTGCAGTAACTGGGGGGCCTTTGTCCGAATACGCTGGCGATGTGGGGGGCGGGGCACTACGTGCCCACCTGGTGGGGTCTTGATGCTGGCATCATGGACTTCTCCGGGCCCCCATTCCAGGGAGTCCAGTCCTTTTGGTGGGTCTGGGTCTTCCTTCGCGCTCCGCTGCTACGGCCTTGCCACGGGGTTGGGTTTGCCCTTGACCCCGTGATTCTGGGGGCAGTAACGAGGTTGTTCCTCCGTTCGTTCCCGGGTGGCATGCGGGTTGTGCGTGTGTGTAGTCGTGGGGTCAAGCCACGGTCTGCTCACCCTGTGCGTTGAGTTGCTTGAGTGCCTCTTCGCACGGTCGGGTCCGTCGCCTTCCCGTGAAGCCCCTAATAGGGGGGATACCCTCCATTAGGGGGGGTCGGGGGGGCTCGGCCCTCCCTGTTCTGATGGTTTTGGGGGGCTGTCAGCGGGGTGTATTTGTCAGCCAGCGGCTCCGCTTGGCCTCCCATTGTGCAGTGTGATGCCAAGCAGAGCCTCTAACGGCACAGAACGCTAGGTTATGACTATAACCAAGTTCTGTTAGTTAGAGGTGACGCTTGGCATCAGACGGCCGCTGCAGCCCTTGACCTCACCTTGTGGTGAAAGCTTGGGAAGGAGGAGAGCAGGTGACCACACACCTGCTTATGAAGGTAAGCTGATGAGGGGTGTGGTCAGACTAATACTGGTATTAGAGGTACATTTGTGGAATTTATTCAGTACGCGTGCACGTACGCGAGATAGTGCAGTGTGATGCCAAGCGTCACCTCTAACTAACAGAACTTGGTTATAGTCATAACCTAGCGTTCTTGTACTATGCGCTCCTTACTTTAAGATAAAACAAAATATACAAAAAGGTAACTAAAGCAAGAAAAAAAAGTGTCTTTGTGCCCAAATTAAATCTAATCAAAGCCATTAAACACTTAAGGTTTATAAATGATTGTTTTGTGGAGAGTACCAGCATTAGATGCTATGTCTGGCTGAAAATATCTTGATTTCCAGAAAATTTACGAGGCGTTATAAGTGCAAATATTAGACATTGAAAAAAATACATCCCTTTTTGAGATTAAATTAGTGCATATACCATACCTATGCAGCAAGAATCCCAAATGTAATGTTGCACACATTAAACGCAATATTACGAACCCTATAGTCTCTAGTAAAACATTTCACAGGTCTTGTGGGGTTCCTAACACAGAGACTGGTGAAAATATATGAATACATCCACAAGTTAAAAACAGACAGACAAGACTTGTGACTCGGGCTGCAGCATACGGGCTCAACCTCAAACCACTTTTTGTTCTCTGTGCTTTACAGTAGACACTTGGTTAGTACGATCATTATTATTTTGTTCCTATTGTTGAAATTGTGAGAGGGATTTCTACATCTATAGCCCAACATTAAGCCCAGTGTACGTCTGCGAGCCTTAAGAGCGTCAATACAACTGGGCAACAGGTCCCCATCAAGAGGTAAACATGGTTCTGAGGAGTCATCACCTCCTGCTGTGGAGGCTTAAGATGGGCATGAATCACTAGAGCTTGTTAACTAATTTGTTTCCCCATAGAGATGAAAAAAAAACATAAGTTTGGTTATTTGTTAGTTAGTACTTATGCATTTGTAGGTTTTAGTTGTAGCTACTTACTGGGCTCTGTTCACGGTATACCTCGGTTTGGCTACTATGTTGGTGATCGGAATGAATCGGAGCTCATTCTACTGTATGTCACAAGCCACGTTGCGGTCTCTTAAAATACCAGAGTCTGCATTATGTATACGACATACAACTGATACAACATGTCGATTTCACCAAACAGTGAACGTATTGATTTTCTCTCCACCAAAGCCGAACAGACACTGTACCCATAGGACCAAAACTAGACCTGGGCCCTCATGCATCAACGTGTTCTACGCACAGATCTGTGCGTAACCCGTGCGTACGATCATTTCTAAGCAAAGAGTGGGATTCATCAATTTCGATTTGAACTTGACTTCGTGCGTACATCTACGCACATTTCAGACCTGGCGTACCTAGCTCCCAGTGGTAGAATATATTATTACAACAAGGAAATTAGCTTCTGTGCATAATAACACTGGATGTTCTGTATGAACCGTAGTTCATTATAGTTCATTGTAAGATAGCAACAGTAGTGTAATTATGGTCAAAACCCTATAAATAGCATTTGGAATAATAGATCTTTCTCTCAGAATGAATGCAGCATGTCATATATGTTACGATGAATTGAAAATGGGGGACCCTGATGTAAACAAGACGAAAGTCTTTTAGTTGGGTCAAGAACCAACATTCTGTGACCATTCTCTGGCTAAGATGTTTTGATGATTGATTTGACTTCTATGGACCTTTTATAAAATATTTAGCCCCCGTGTCCCTCCGAAAAATCCCGGCATTTTTTGTCAGATGGCCAAATCCAAAATACCTGCCGACGCCATCTTGAAAAATTTACTTTTGATCCAGAGAACCTAGAATCATGTATGAATACACTTTTTTGTGTAAGTCAACCATGACGATTCCAATTCTGACATCAGTTTGACTCTATGACATCAATTTGACCCAGAAATCCAAGATGGCCACCATATAGTAGAGCGAAAATGTAACTTTTAATGTCAAAACCAATTTTACCATGGTACTGCTGTACTTTAAACAAACTACCTTCATAAGGATCTCAGCAAAATAATTTATGAATGTACAGTATGATAAGATAACTAATTATACTTCAAAATACGCTCTCTTAAATAGCTGTAACTTGAACAGATTAACAATGAAACCACTTTTTTTTTCTTTTTTTTTTACTTAATTTTCTTTTAACTTTATAGCATTTTCAGCTTTTTCTGGCCACGCAGGACCGATAGAGGGAGAGAGGGAGAACGGGAGGAGAGGTAGGGAAGACATGCAGCAAATGGTCGCCGGGACTGGGAAACGAACCCGGGACGACCGCTTCGTGACTCAGCACGCTATGTGGTGTGCTACTGGAGCGCCCCAACAATGAAACCACTTTAAACATGTCATGATCAGTCCGAATCAGAGCATTCTGCCTCACTAGATTCTGAATCATCAGATTCCAATTAATCACCCCTCCTCCTCCATACATTATCATCTCCCTTCTCATCATCATCCTCCTCACTCTCCTCTTCCTCACTTTCTTCAGCTGGCCCTGGTGCAGGTAGATGTGTTGGGAGAGCAGGTCGTGTGTGGCGGACAGGGCGACAGCGACCACCCACCAGCTCCCAGCCATGTCCGAGTGGCGAAGGGTGTCGCTTCAGGGAGGGGTGGCGCATTAGATATGCCAAGTAGTTGGCACGGAGGCAGTGTTGGCGTAGGCTATCTGCATCTGGAGGGAGATGGATGAATGCTTTGTTCTTCATTCTCTTCCACTTTGTGGCACGGGCCTCAGCCATGGTGCTACTCTTCTTGTCGCCATAAATAACATGTCGTGTGAACTCGAACAGCTCCTCTAGCACCTCCTCCTCAAGGTCAAGGCTATCTCCACACCGCGAGAGCAGCCGTCGTGCCATAGGGCTCTTTGCCACCTTGTCATCCACCGACAACTTACCCTTGTCATAGAAGCCTGAATTGGCATCACAGCCTGTAATGCAGTGTAGCTGCACAATACAATCTGCCATCTCCTCAGTAACCAGGCCACGGCAGAAGACCGTGTTCTGCTTTCTCTTGATGCAGAGCATACCGGGCAGCTGTTGAGAGATGACCGCTGCCATGACATAGGCATCGGTGTCGGCTGCATCAATGACCACAGGGCCACTGTAGCCTGACTCACGTAGAACTGTGTAAGCAGAGAAGAGGATGGTGTCAGCCTCAGACTGGTCAAAGCTGTAGTTCTGCATTGGTTGCTGGGTTGACAAGTTGGTGCAGTGGGAGCCAACAGAGTAGACAATCTCTGTATCTACACCCTGTGCAACAAGGTCAGTCAGATAGCTGCATATTACTTTTTGTAGCCGCTCCTTGTTGCTGACGCTACACAGCAGTGTTTTGAACTCTCTGGCAGAGGGGAAGGGGTCGCCCAGCTTCATGTAGGTGTTGGGGACATGTACCTTACCTTGTACCCGCAGATCTCGCTCATCATCTTTAGTTGAGTATGCTGCATCGTACGGGTCATTTACACAGAAAATACGGTCAGCATCACCATGGCGGGCAAGGATGATGGATGATACCTTGTGGACATAGTCCAACCACTTGTATGGGGTGCCATCTTGTGTCTGCCGATCTTCTGCTGATGGGGTTGCCATCCTCCAGATCATGCCCATGTCGACAAGAGCGGTGTAGGGTTCTTGCAGATCTACAGATTGGAGAGAGAGCTTCTGAATGAGCTTGCTCTTCTGTGTCTTCCTATATGTGCCATTGGAGTTGAATAAGGCCACACATTCCTCGACAACACGATGTTCCAGCAACTCTGAGAGATTCACAAGTTGACTGACCTCAACCAGGTCGATCACTGCCTTGAGAGCACTCCGCTCCATCTCAGCAGCTCTTGCTTTGAGTTCTTCCCCGGGCTTCTCCATGCAGGGCTGCTTGGCAAATGTCAAGCGTTTGCTCAGAGGGACAGGTGCATGGAGGGAGGTTTTCTTACTGAACACTCTGTCTTTCAAGAAGCTGGTCAACTTCTCCTCTCCCACAGCATAGGCTGAGTTGAAGTCCGTGATGAGTTCATCAGAGGCAGGCATGGCTGACTGTAGGGTGCGGAGGGTGGGTGAGGCTGGATCAAATGGGAAGGAATCAAACTCATGCATGCATGCGACCAGGTCCTGCACGCGCTGCTCATCTTCTCTCATCCTTTTCGGACCACATTCTATGTGCTTCCTCTTGGCTTTTTTGTGTGTGGCCAGGGCATTGTGAGCCACCCGGATCTTGGCCAAATTGTTCACATTTCTGGAGTGCACCAGCAGCTGCTTCTCATTCTGGAGGATGGAGAGCCAGCCAGACTTCATTTTGCTGCCCTTGTTCATTGTACACTCGATCAACATGTCCCAGGCCATGTTGGAGTAGGGGTTGCCTGTGATGGACTGAGTGAAGTCAGTACGAAGGAAGGCGACCCGATCAGCAGGGAGAGCTGTCAGCATTGCCCAGAAGTCAGGCAGCCACCTTCCATACCTATTGTTGTCGTACACTACCATCCATGGCAGCATGGCACGCAGAGAGCTGACATACTCATCCAAGTTGCAGATATGTACTGCATGCACATTCTGCATGAGTGCATCCGTCATAGACAGGAAGTCCCTCCAGTAGTCCGCCATGTCACTGGCCTCCACCTGGGTGAATAAATTGGTGATGAGGCTCTCGAGTATCATCCTCCAGTGCCGCATGTGCAGCTGCACAGGGTTCTTGGGAGAGACTCATATCTCTCAGAATCTCAAGGTTCTCCCTTGTCTCATCAGCCAGGTTGGGCATGAGCCTCCCCTTTACCAGCTGACTCATGAGTGCCTCATAGATGAGCCTCAAGCAACGCAGCCCCCTCTTGTAATGTTTGTGTTTCAGTGCACGGTCGACGGAGCCCTCTGCAATAGCTTTTCCTGCCACAAGTACATCTCCTAGCTCACTCCCCTTGTAGCGCTTGTAGATAGCGCTCATCATCACACACGGTGTGGAAGGGACCAAGAAAGGGTACAATGTCATGGTACTTGTTTGGGTTCTCGGCCTTGAGCAGAGTGATGAGGACGTACACAGGATGATCTCCCACTAAGAAGGCGAAGGGCATGTGCTTAGTTGCGATGATGGTAGACAGCTTCTCCATGATGTCATTCACAACTGACTTGTTGGGCGGTTTATTGTAAGATGTATGAAAATAAGCCTTGCTCTTCCTCTGCTCCATATTCAAGCCAGCGTGAAACCCATTGTATGAAGGGATAGTGCATGCATGCACGCACGTACGCACACACACATGTGCACACGCACGTATGCGCGCACACACACACACACACACACACACACACACACACACACACACACACACACACTCGCAGTCTATTGAAGAAGAAGGCCTGGATGAGCGAGGTCAACAGGAGTTCTTCATGTCAAGGAATGTCGAGATGGCGTGGTCCAAGATACCTTTTGAAACAGAAGGCTGAGCACAAGCTCAGAACATCATCAAAATAACTCCTGAAAGAAACAGCTTTCGAACACAACACAAGGGTTAACAAACCCCAAACACAGGGCTACAATGACTATATTAGCTAACTAATTGTTGTTGCTAGCTAGCTAGCTATTGGGAAAGTTGTTAGTCTGAAGCCCTGCCCAAACACCAAATCTTACTTTCCCATTCAAAAGTTACATTTTCGCTCTGCTGTCTCTTTCTACATTTTTGCTCTACTGGATGGTGGCCATCTTGGATTTCTGGGTTAAATTGATGTCATAGAGTCAAACTAATGTCAGAATTGGAATCGTCATGGTTGACTTACACAAAAAAGTGTATTCATACATGATTCTAAGTGCTCTGGATCAAAAGTAAATTTTTCAAGATGGCGTCAGCAGATATTTTCGATTTGGCCATCTGACAAAAAATGCCGGGATTTTTCTGAGGGACACGGGGGCTAAATATTTTATAAAAGGTCCATAGAAGTCAAATCAATCATCAAAACATCTTAGCCAGAGAATGGTCACAGAATGTTGGTTCTTGACCCAACTATTTCTCTGGTCTGCATCCCCTTAACAATTGTATGTATTGAGCTGTACTGTACTGTACCCATTCTGCAATCTGTTAATAAAGTTTTCATTCATTCATTCATTCATGGTTTATATAGCGTTATCGGAATATACGGGGTGTAGGCTACTGACTGACTGCGCTCCGCGTAGCTTGATTGATTGATTGATTGAAAAGTTTATTAACAGATTGCAGAATGGGTACAGTACAGTACAGCTCAGTACATACAATTGTTAATTGGGGATGCAGACCAACTTTCGTCTTGTTTACATCAGGGTCCCCCATTTTCAATTCATCATAAATCATAAAGCTCAACTCGTTATTATTTTGCGCACAGACCGCCGAAACACGGGAACGTTTTGATTATATTTAAAAGGCTTTACGTTAAACGAAACAAGTGGAATTTCGAAGCTGTAAGCAGAATAAGTCATATGAATATAGTGTTCTTCCCCCTTTTTACTGTACAAGAAAGAATAGAAAACGCATTGCAATGACACCATGCAGATAGTGGACAGACTATATGATGGGATTCAAGTTCATGTATTGAAAGGCAGGATACATCATACATGCAGTGAGATTCATTGTTCTATGCTCTCGTATTATATTGTTTATATAGGCTACCCAATACTGACATCAAAATAGATTGTAGTATGCCTCTAGAAATCATATGCAGCAGGTAGAAAATTGACGGGAGATCCATCGCGATTTGGAATAGAATTGAGGAGAACTTTAATCCGTGGGTATTAATCAAACAACACGGGAAAAGGCAGTCATATTCCAGCGCGGTCTTTATTAGCCGACAACAAAATAGATGCCTCTAAAAATCATATAGCCAATCGAACACAACTAATAAAGGCATTCATACAGCACGGTTATAATGACACACAACCAGCGCCAAACAGTGGTCAACGAACGGTCTTTATTAGTATTTTGAGCTGTCCAGGCAGAATTGCAGCAATGGTTTTAGGGAGCCGTTGATATCTGACATCACCGTTTACAAGTCCGCCTTTTATTTATCCCATAAATCATAATACGCGATAGTGTCTTCTTGGTTCGACAGCAGTGAATTCTCCGTGGAGTTTCTCGGAGTCCCGCTCGGGTCGGTCCATTATTTCACATCCCATGGGGGGTGTTTCCTCATTTTCATGACCATATATGGATAATCATGCACGAGCATTGACGGTAGAACAAAGTGGTATTCATCAACACGGAGGACCATAGAGCCTGCGTACGCACGTGTGATGAATGCCGACTTCCCTGTGCGTACGCTAGTTCTACATTCCGTGCTTACGTGTGGAAGTAGGTCAAGTTCAAAGTCCACGTTGATGCATGAGGGCCCTGATCTAGACTAATATACTGAGGTTACATTACATCTACATATCTATTCTTTGATATCACAAAATTCATTTATCTCAAGAGTATATAAATAAACAATTTACACGTTGCATAATATAATCTCATAGTGTTTGTAAATAGCATTTTAAGTACTCTCATGTACAACACATACCAGTAAGGGGAGGGAGTGAGTATAAGTAGAAGTGACTCAGAAGCGGTAATATACAGCCTGAAAGCAAAGCACACAAAAGGAGAATGCTGTCGAGTGAAAACCTCTGTGACCCCACTCCCGTGGAATGTAGCACTCGTGTTGAATCATCAATTGGTTAAATCATAGTGATTTTTTTTTTTTTTCAAGAAATACAGTATGTGGGCATCCAAATAAATGTAAGAATTAAATGTTTAAAGATATCATTCTGACAGCATTGGGGGGGGGGGGGGGGGGGGGTAGAAATTGAAAAGCCACAAATTCAGCATGTCAAAAGATACGGCACTATCGTACAAAGTCAAAAAGCATCACGGTCCATCGCAACATTAGTAATCTAGAATTTTCCTTTTTTCCTTTACTGAAACAGCGCCTCCCTGTGGCTGCGAGGATTTTACAGCAGGCCATCCAAGTTCTTCTCTGCGGTTTCCTTATCGCCTGTGACCGGCAGGGGGTTGTGTTTGTTATGGTAGTCCTGTAGGATGGTCACGACGTATGGGTGGCCAAAGTGTAAGGCTTCCTCCATGGGCGTGTTCCCCCACCTGCCAAGACAAGGTGTGTGGAGAACATCAATACACCTCCATGATATGGCCCACCACAGAAAATAACAGCTACCTGTGAGTTAAATGCATTATAATAATTAAGTGATATCGAGAGGAAATTATTCATACTCATAGACCTGGGATCAGCACAGATTCTATGCACCGCTTTTATCACATACTATCATTCTATACGTAATTTCCAACAAAAGCAGTTCTTGAAACGTATCACATGTTGCAAAGAAACCCTAAATTGACCATATTCATATGGTGGCCATTTTGGAGCATTTATGTCATGCTCAGGATGGGATTCCTTTCCACCCTGTTCCCAGCCAAGGTAGGGCGACGGAGGAACACAGAAATGCGTACCTGTCTTTGGGCACCGGGTTCACCTTACTCCAGGAGGAAGGTCACCACCTCTCCATGGCCTGAAAGCAGAGCGGTCAGATTCTAGCGTTACATCACTTCAAGATGGACCGGGAATCTTGCAATTTGTACAAAGCGTATAACAAATACTTTTTGTTTTGATACAAAAAAAAAGTATTCCTATGATAAACATTTTCAAATTACATTGACCAGATATTATTCACAGAGGTAAACAACAGACAGTCTTTGATTAAAGATAGAGATTACTGACATAATGACATGATGCAACATGGAGACCTAGGTTACAGCAATGGCCCTATAGCCTAAATCTCTGTAGAATGGCTAACAGAGTATTTATATAGGAGAGTAGACAAAACTAAGTGGAGCATTGGTGTACATACTATGAATTATAGATATGATGTACAGAGAGGTATCTGAAATTATATATATATGATGTACAAAGATATCTGAAATTATAGATATGATGTACAGAGGTATCTGAAATTATAGATATGATGTACAGAGGTATCTGGATAATGAAGTATACTTATGAGAAATCAGATCAGAATGGTCTAATGGCCAAGTATACTTTTCACATACAAGGAATTTGCTTTGGACGTTACTGGTGTGACATTACCGGACAGACATTAACAGACAGATAATACAATAAAGTGGTGGAATAAAATGACATGAGCTAAGTTAAGCACAATAGAATAATATATTTATGAAATAAAATATAGGCCAGGGCTGTATAAGAGGTTGAATACAATTATGTGGGATATAAACTAAATTAAATATAGCTCAATAGATAGATATAGTACAATTATAAGTAATATGCGTGTACAAGCTGAATTGAAGGTTATGTGCAGAGAGAGTGAGAGGTGGGGAATCGTGTGTGTAGATCGATACAGTATGTGTGGGAGTGAAAGCTACAGTGTGTGAGATACTAAGAGAGAGAGATGGAGAGATAGTGTGTTTGTGCATGTGTGTGTGTTAGTATTTGACAGGGACATTTACCAACATACCGTACTTCTGACTGAACCGTCCTTGGGGCACAGGAATATCACATGTGAATTATAGAATTGAGGTGGTCCTCTTTAAATCTGCCTTTTTGGTTTAATTAAGTAAGGTGGACCATATGAGTCTTTATCAACTGTTCAACAGGTGAATATTCAATTAAATTCAAGCTGACAATATTTTAACCTCATGGTCATGGTATAATTTTATATCCAGAGTAGTAAGTAATTCCCATCCCCAACTACACAGACAAAGTATAAAAGAAACGGTCCAAACTACTCTTGAGGTTTAGGCCAGGGAGGGTTTACCAGTATTTTCTTTTAGCAGTCCAGTGGTGGACGGACCCACAATCCTCCCCATCATGTATATAATGGAATATAGTATAGTAGAAATACCCTGATAGAATAGTACTCTCGTGAAAGTAAAACTCCATTCAAAGTTCAAAAGTACTTGTTTAACATAAGACCACCCCCCCCCCCCCCCCCCCCCAAAAAAAGTCCCCCCACACTCACATAGTCAAACAGGTCTGCCAGAATTCTAAACATCTAGGTCAGTAAACACAGCCATTGGAGTTGTGTCTGTGAGCAGTCCACACGAAAAATAAACCTCTGTCCACACGACCGCACAGAGTGATGTATATACATGTAGTACAATGCCAAAGCAGTAGGTGGCGATGTAGTTCAAACATGAAGGCCATTTTCAACCAATCAAAAGGGTTGAGCTTGTTACTACACGTCCTGCTCAAAAACAGAAACCCACCATCTTTAAATTACCTCGCGTGAACCATTTAGCAACATAGCATTTATTTTTCAGCAAGAAACAAAGTGCAATAAAAGTGCAATAAACAAAAAAGGATACAGTCACTGTGTGTTCTGCCTCATTTGTTGATGAAACAAAACCAACATAAACACAATTTACCACCAAGAGCGGAGAGTTTAGTCTCACAAAAAGATCTCTGATGTTGTTAGCTACATGCTAATGTGATTGGAATTTTCCATTATAATAGTTAGCATTGAGGCTAGCGTACATTAGTGTAGTAAGGTTAACGCTAGTAGAATAAATGGATGAAAACGTTACTTAACAGATTGCAGAATGGGTACAATACAATACGGCTCAATACAAACAATTGTTAAGGGGATGCAGACTGTTGTAGTTTGGACTGGGTTCCTTATAACAATAACTTGACAACACATGAGCTTAGTTGGTAGCCGCAGCTACTTGGGACGCCTGAATACTTCCACAACAAATTTGTGTTTCCGCGTCTCTGATTGGCCACGCGCGTTTCTGGTCATGTGACATGTACGCCCAATCGTGGGACAGCAAGTTTTTGGATGGTTAAGCTTAGGCGCTCTTTCGAAGTTGGTTAAGGTTAGAGAGCATGGCGATAGAACGCCTGCACTGATTCCAATCTCTAACCTTAACCAACTGCGAAAGAGTCGCCTAAGCTTAACGAGTGATAAACTAGGCGTTAGGTAGTTTGCAGGCTGTTAGACCCGGAAATAGGCGCAGAACTTGACGTCCCACGATTGGCGCACATGTCACATGACCAGAAACGCGCGTGGCCAATCAGAGCGCAAAACTCGAACGCGGAAACACGAATTTGTTGTGGAAAGCATAGACGCACTTGGGACAGCTCTGCTGTAAACACTGGAAATAACCTCGGTTACTATGCCCACACACAACCACTGCAACCGGGATGCGCGCAAAACTTCACCCTGGACTCGGTTGTAAAAGAACACGGTTGCACTGTTCCAAAAACCCGGTTTGCGTGTGGACGAACAGTGCAACCTCGCACATTAAGGCTTGGTTACATAACACGTTTAGAGGTAATAGAAGTAAACTGACAATTCTAGCCAAATGTAGACTCAAGAGCAGAACTGTGTCAAAGGTTCTGTAGCTTCTTTACGTTATTCACAACTCTTGACACAATAAGGAACTTTTTTGAAAGGGCCAATTTTTTTAATTTTTTTTATTAATTATGAGGTACACATGGCATATTAACACATTGACCGCCGGGGGTTGTGCCCATCTCATACCCCTCTCTGCCACCGTTAAAAGCCTATGGAGATGTTTACCTTCTTTGCAGGGCTATAACCTTTTTAATTGTATTGCTATATTGACATTACTATGGCCCATTCAACATCGATTATCTATCGTTCAGGATGTGGGAACGTTATACTTTTTCATTCATACATTGTTGTGTTAATACCTTCGAGAATATAAGTATGTTTTTAATCTTTTCTGCTGTAATTCCAAAAACGCTAGTTATAGGCCCAAACACATATGATAGATTATCGATTGGCGTTTCTTTCCCATACACGCTATATTAAAAAATTCAAATATATATGATCGGTATACATTATGCTTCATCATGCGTGGAGGAAAGGGGGGGGGTCGTTTATAATTCCTTGATCATCAGTAACGGCTTTATGTAGTATGGGTGATATATTGATCAGATGGTTTGCAGTGAAATGAATAAACAATCGGGCTGAAAATAACGTTACTGTTCTCTTACCTTGGGCCGATGAGACTGGCGGTGAAAGATCCCAATTATTTGACGCCGATCGCCTAGGTCCATTTCCGGTTTGTATGGCGCAATAAACGCCGAAATCATATAGATTATTAAGTTTAGAAAGTGATCCATATGTACTATAGTGTCTGTCAGGAGTCCCGTAGCGAGATGCGACTGCCGGAGGAATTTCCTCGATGCACCGATGACACTTCCGGTTTTTGCGAGAGTGTAACTCGCCCGACCATCCACCAGGCGGCGGTATTGAGCCGTTGCAGTCCCATCTAGGGTCCCGCTAGGGCATCGGGGGTTGGGTGGATGAATTATGAATGCCATGGCGAAAAAATAAAATATTGATCTCAAAAACGCTGAAAAGCGATTTTGGCGACCAATGTGTTAAATGAACACCCGACTCTAGAGTTTAATTGTAACCGTTTAATCAAGATAAGATTCTTTAATTTAGAGAATAATCTATTTGCAACTTTCATATCCCACTATAACTCAACATACAGGTCTTGCTTCAATCATTATCAATGTAATACAAATATTATCAATGTAAACAAACTTACCACCATAAAACACAAGCTAATGTTTGGCTTTCTCAGCTCAGGCAATGCATCCGAGAGTGAGTTTTCTTTTCTAAGTTGCTTAAATGAAAATGTAAATGCAGTAGAACGATGATAACAGAGGGAGCTGGTGGGAGTACTCATTAGAAATACTTGAGTTATACCTTGTAACCGATCAAAAATGCATGCACGTTTCTATTTTAAATAACTTAGATAGATAGATTCTTATTGTCCTTTATCTTCTTAAAACTGGAATGTAGTGTAGTAAAAGTCCCCTAAAACAAACACTCAAGTACCTCAATTTTATTTGTGGTACAGTAGTTGAGATATAGAGGTGGTATAATGTAATGTACCTTCAGCTGCTGCCACATGGAGGGCTGTTCTGGAGTCATAGTCCCTCTGCTCCATGTCCATGGATGACAGAGCAAACCTACAAACACACACACATGGAGGAGGGGAACAGCTCATCTCATGCCAGTAGTTTCAACTTGATCATTCCCAAGCCACAAAACCCCATTACTTACACTTGCAAATACCCTAAATGAGTGTATTTGCAATACAAGTTCTGTAGCCAATGGGGTTTTGTGGATCTACCCCTGTCGACATTATAAGTAGCCATTACATACTGGCTAAAGACTGACGCTGATCCAACCTACAGTATACAAAGAACATGCTAGACAATACCAAAGCACAAAACCTGCACACCGAGTGTAGTGAGTGAGGGAACAAGAGGAGAAATATAATACATGAAATAGAGAGAGAGAGAAAGACACTCACCTCCTTAGCGCAGAGACATCTCCTGTGTAGGCAGCGAAGAGGAGGTTGATAACGGACTTGACCTGGAGGAGAAGAGAGAAAGGCTGTTTGTATGACTCTACATACACACTAATTAAAGAGTTCCTTCTCCACCGATTTTCACAGCTGGAGAAGAAAAGCCTGGACACAGCACGTGATAACACTCCATTACATAGAAAACATCACATATTACAAGCGGGATAAAGCAATAAACAAATATTACTTAATTTATGTTACATGTTTCACTTCCAAGCCATAGCTACTGCATCCATTGTAAATACGAAGAAAGCAATTCAATGCAGCCATGATTTAGCTAAACAGAATTTTATGCAGCAAAATAATACAAACAATCAACCATACAGAGTTCGCTGCATCACTCAAGACTTACCCTGAAACAGGAATGATTCAATGTCAAGGGTTAATGGTTGGATTCTTTCGGGAGGAAATTGAAAATGTGATGGTGACAAAATAAAAGTAGGAGATTGTTCATAATATAGTTGTCAATGATATAACCAGAGGTATGAACAATTATGTTCAATTATAACTGGTGTTGAAAAACATGAGCAATGCTAAACTGCTCCAAAGCATTCAAAAGCATGCTGCATTCAAAAAAAATATCTGTACATCTTAACTTTGAAAGAGTTTAGTTTTTAGTTTTTAATTTTATTGAGATGTCCTCCAATTACGTCACTGCAGAAACTAGATAGAGATATCCCTAACTTTTCAATTGGTTTGAAAAGTTAAGAGATTCACAGGTAAGGGGGAAAATAGACAGAATGAACTGCCCCTTTAAAAATAATCCTGAAAGCCCCTCCCCCAGAGGAAAACTAAACATACTCCAATAGCCTCCAGCTGCAACTCCGGAGCGAGCCCCTCACTAGGCGCTGTGGCAGCCACAGAGAGCGCGCGCTGATTGGCGGAGAGTACGAAGTTTCTCTACCAGACGTCTGGCGCAAAGTACAGACGTTTCTCTACCTTAGCAAACGTTAATTGAATGTTAATTGCCATAAAACAGAAAGTAAATCAGAACGCAGTTAGTTTCTACCTTAGCAAACAACTTTAACAAAGATGGAGAAACGCAATTACAAGGTAAGCCTTTATTACCTTGTATTAATTTATAAGATAAGATATTCCTTTATTAGCCTTATTGATCCCCTTGGGGAAATTCAGGTATAGCAGCATGAGGGGGGAGGGGAGGTACAGGTCACAGAATTATAGTACAGTGGAGAAGTACAAATTTAAATAGAATAAAAAGGCAGTGTAAACAATATACAATATTATTAACTCTGGACATTATGAGCAACAAGGTGCGAGATGAGGGTATGTATGCCCTCTGTTATTTTGCCCTACAATAAATATAGTTGCAATATATAATCTAATAATACAATAGTCTAAATCTAATCTAAATGATCACGGTTGTGTTTGGAACCCAATATAGAGATAGAGAGAGGAAGAAAGCACTGCCTGGCAGGAACCATGACACTAATATATAATCTAAATGCTAAAATGCTATTATATTATTTATAACACATACTTTAATCAAAGATGGAGAAACGGAATTACAAGGTAAGATTTATTATATGACCTTGTATTATAATTATTAGGATTTTATTTATTTTTTTATTATATTATTACTTTTTATCTTCTATCTTTTGTGAAGCAATTCGAGATGACTTGTAATAAAGTGCTATATAAATTAAATGTATTATGTTGTCCTTTTGTATTGTTTCAGTGAGGTGGAGGAATTTGACCGGAGGATAGACAAACAAATGAAGAAGGAAGGGAGACCATGGCACATTTGGTAGGTAGTGCTTTTGCCTACTTCCTTCACAATCATAGGTTTGAATATCAGCTTAGGCCATGTTGTTATGCGTGCCAAGTTGTGTGTTGGGTCCACTTCAGATTTATGATAACCTTTTAAGAATGTGGAGATGTCCCGACCCTTTCTCAACCTCAGTTTGATCTGTGGTGATGAACGGCCAATTTCAGAAAAACAGAAATATTACTTGTCCTATTATTGTCCCTTATTTAAAGAGATGAATGCACAAGAGCTGTACTGGCCTAACAGAAATTATGTTTGTGCTTTCTTCTAGATAACGCCATTCAACCATCATTTGGCCATGGGACTGGTTCTCGGCAATGAAAATAATATATTTTTTTTTACAAATTGCTGAAAACACTGGTGTCGACTGATTTCTTCTGCAGTTTATTATTGTATTTACATGTTGAAATAACTATCACTTAGATCAATAACACTAAAAGCTGTAAATAGTTATGTAATGCCATTAGATTTTAAACACATTTTAGAATTACAACCCAATAACTGAACTATGTTTGTATTTGTTACCCAGTGTCTCAAAATACTGAGGATAAGATGTAACACCATTAACCTCTTATCTATGGATCTCATGGAATATAGGCTTGAGTCAATTGTAATGAACCAAAGGAGAATATCAATTCTATATATATATATATATTTTTTTTTAATGTTGTCATCTTTGACGGTGAATAACACCATGCTAAAATTGACCAGACATGGAAAATCATTCAACACCTTCTTGAGATCACATGTACAAAAAATTTAAGTAAATGAATAAAGGGAAGATGATCAAACAGAAGGTTTTGTAGATACAGTACTGAATTCTGCCATCCGGACATATGCAATTTGAAATATGATTATAGAATATAAGACATTTTTCATCAGATTGCAACGCCGTTTTTTGCTAGATGTTCACAGAAAAGTAGAGAAACTAACTGCGATGTTTTATGGCAATAACGTTAAAAAAAATTCTAAAGCAAATTGATTGAAAACGTATTAACAGATTGCAGAATGGGTACAATACAGTACGGCTCAATACAAAACAACTGCTAAGAGGATGCAGACCAGAAAAAGACTTTTGTCTTGTTTACATCAGGGTCCCCCATTTTCAATTCATCATGACATTTATGACATACAGAAAGAACCAGGGACGTGCACAGGACTTTAGAAAGGCAGGTGCCCGATATGATAAAAGGGCATGCATTATTAAAAGCAATGCGAGCGCACGTAGCGTGCGAGCCCGATTTTTGGGGTTAATACAAGTCTATGGTACATTCAGTTTCACCGATAGATGTCACCAAAACTACATAGTGTCCCTTTAATAACACAATATGCGCTCCAGACCAATAGCTGCGAGAGAGAGAGAGAGAGAGAGAGAGAGAGAGAGAGAGAGAGAGAGAGGAGAGAGAGAGAGAGAGAGAGAGAGAGAGAGAGAGAGAGAGAGAGAGAGAGACCACATTAACTACCTTGTTTAGTTGAAACGTGGTCCAGGTCAGGAGGGCTTGATGAAGTATTATGTCCACTGTCTCACAGACTGTTGTCTTGATGTATATCCACTGTCCTCCAGACTGCATCCAGCCAAATCCTACAATAGGTTTTGTGATCTGCACGGCCTCAGCCAACTAATCACACAACCCACACGTGTGTGTGAGTCAACTCAGACTACCATTGACCTCATCCTGACCTCTGACAAGTCCAAGATCGCCAACAAAGGGGTTATAGCATGCGGGTTAAGTGATCATTATATGATATTCTGTACCCGCAAAAAGCTAAAACAAAAGGCTGGCTGTCACAAAACAGTCACATCTAGAGACCTAAAAACCTACTCTAGCGAGGCCTTTAACCTTGAACTGGAGGGTCTGGACTGGTCAGATGAGCTCAATGGTACACTGGTTGAAGAAACATGGCTTGGCTTCAAAACCAAATTTTCAACAATACTAAACAACATGGCCCCCCTAAGAACCACCAGGGTAAAAAATCGCGCTGAGCCGTGGATGCACGCTGAAATACTGACCGCTATGAAAACCAGAGACAAAAAATGCTCTGAGTTTCGTAAAAGTCAGTCAAAGCTTAACATAAGCACGAGCAGTGAACTCCAAGCCCACGTGACGGAACTCAAACTGGAAAGAAACAGACTAAGAAATGATGTAAACTCCATGATCAAAACAGCAAAGAAAAAATTCATCAATGACAAAACCGAGGAAAACAAAAACAAACCGCGTGAACTTTGGAAATTACTCAATAACCAACTAGGCTGCAGTAAAAAACTTAAAACCAGATTCTCAAACATAAACATAAAGACGGACAACACGCTCATCACAGAAAAGCTGGATGTAGCCAATTACTTAAATAGTTTCTTCACAAACATAGCCACAACACTGGTAAACAAACTACCCTCCCACTCAGGGCATTATGGGGTAGAACACATAGTAGCTTACTACAAAAACCTAGGGGTCCACAAAGACGACTTCAAACTGGAAATGGTAACAACAGATGAGGTACTCAAAAAACTGAGCGCCCTCCAACCTAACAAGGCCACTGGCCATGACAACATCCCCTCCAAATTCCTCAGAGACTCAGCAGCCGCCATCACCCCAGTCATCACACACATAATAAACCTCTCTATAAAACAGGGACACGTCCCCAAGGACTTCAAAATTGCGAGAGTGACCCCTCTGCACAAAAAAGGCAGTAAATTAGACCCAGGCAACTACCGCCCTGTTTCTATCCTTACCTCCATCTCGAAAGTCATGGAAAAAATTGTATACGAACAGGTCGAAAAATACCTTGCGGAAAAAAATCTAATCTACGAATTCCAATCTGGCTTCAGAACATCCCACTCCACTGACACATGCCTTCTCTATTTAAACGACCACATCAAACAAGAGGTGGACGCGGGCAAATACTGCGGCATGGTCATGCTGGACCTACAAAAGGCCTTCGACACTGTCAATCACACCATTCTGATTGACAAGCTAAAAGCAATTGGTTTTGATAGTCTATCAGTGAGCTGGATGCAATCCTACCTGGAGGGGAGAGAGCAGATGGTGGAGGTAAACGGTACCCTATCCCCCCCCCTCACAGTAAACTGTGGTGTTCCACAAGGAAGCATACTAGGTCCGCTACTGTTCCTAATTTATGCAAATGACATGTCGTCAGCTTGTGACTGCAACTTGTTCCTGTTTGCGGACGACTCAGCCCTGCTGGTCTCTGACAAGAACAAATTACAGGTTGAAAAAACCCTCAGCTCAGAACTAAGCAAAATCTGCATATGGCTCGCTGATAACAAACTATCATTACACATGGGCAAAACAGAGTCCATTCTCTTCGGTTCAAATAACAAACTCAGCAAGACCGACGGCTTCTCAGTTACAGTGGGTGACAATATTGTCACAAGGAAAGAAGATATTACCTACCTGGGTTCCATCCTAGAGGCAAATCTTTCCTGTGACAAAATGGCATCCAATGTAATAAAAAAAGTCAACCAACGAACTCGTTTCTTGTACCGGATCTCCTCACTGGTAAACAAGAATACCCTGAAGACTCTAGCAGGAGCACTCATTCAAGGGTACTACGACTATGCTTGCACCTCATGGTACCAAAGCACCTCAAAGGCGCTAAAAACAAAATTACAAACATCTCAAAACAAACTGGTCAGACTACTGCTTGACCTTACTCCTAGAACCCACCTCACCCCTGCCCACTTTGACAACCTAGGATGGCTTAGAGTAGACGACAGAGTACAGCAACTTGCAATGGGCCTGGTCTACAAGATACACTACACGACCAAGGTACCCATGTACATGACTAAATACTTCCCAAAGGTCAGTGAATACCACGATCACAACACCAGAGGGAGCGCCACAAATCATGTTAAACCCAGATTCGGCTCAAACAAGGGACTAAACACGTTTCGCAATTATGCCACATCAATGTGGAACGCCCTACCCAAAGCTGTAAAGGAATGTGAATCACTACCCACTTTCAAAAACACTCTCAAAAAACACCTAAGGGAGACTGCAACTCGAAACTGGCCCCTGTAAATGTCCGAACACAACCCCCGCCAATGTACAGTAAATTACCAAGTATGGTCTTGTCAATAATCCAATGTACAGTGTTGTTTGTACAGTTGTACAGTGTCCCCCACCCACCCCTCCTACCCACCCCCCCCCCCCACCCACCCAACCACCTCCAATGTACAGTCCCCACCCACCCCTCCTACCCAACCCCCCCCCCCCCCACTCCTACCCAACCCCCCCCCCCCCCCCCCCCCCCCCACTCCTACCCCCCCCCCCCCCAACCACCTCCAATGTACAGTCCCACCCCCACCTACCCAATCCAATGTACAGTTTCTACGCCTAATGTATATACTCTTTTCTTTCTGGACTCTTTTTGTATCACAAATACAGTACTGTAATTGCAAATCTGGTATGTCATAAATGTATAGATGTAGCAGTACTGTCTATCTGTATGTCATGTATGTCAAATATGTTACGATGAATTGGAAATGGGGGACCCTGGTGTAAACAAGACGAAAGTCTTTCTCTGGTCTGCATCCCCTTAACAATTGTATGTATTGAGCTGTACTGCACTGTACCCATTCTGCAATCTGTTAATAAAGTTTTCATTCATTCATTCATTCATTCATTCAAATAGCTTATTGTTAGCACTGTAGCTTTGTTGTTGTCAAACTTGTCACCACACAGTCCTGACATTCACGAAGTCAAAAACGAATAGTGCTTGTGCTTGCCGATTGGTGCTAAGAACAGCAGGGCAGGTGCAAGCCGTGTGACGTAATTGGCAGACTCGACTGTCAATCAAAATTATTCTGTTAGAGAGAGAGAGAGAGAGAGAGAGAGAGAGAGAGAGAGAGAGAGAGAGAGAGAGAGAGAGAGAGAGAGAGAGAGAGAGTATGCTGCATGTTTTCCAGGCAGCAGCAGACAGGGAGGGGCTGGGGAGGGGTGATCTGCGACGTGTTTTTGGAAGGACCTATTATTTACAAGAGGGGTGGCATTTCTCTTTCTTTACCTAATATTTAGATTCTATCGTGACATCTTTCATTTGGAAGGGCAGGGCAGTATATCTATATGTGCAACAGTAAAAAAAAAAAGGGTGGCATAAAAAGGGCACTTTCTAATGAAAAATGAAAAAGGCAGGTGCCCGGGCACCCCTTCACCCCTATGTATGCACGTGCCTGGAAAGAACTGTGTAGTAAAAAGAGATCATAAGAAATATATACATCCGACGGGGAAGAAACAGTACATTGGTAAACAAGACGGAAGTATTTTACTGTATTGTACCCATTCTGCAATCTGTTAATAAAGTTTTCAATCAATTCCTGGCCGCGACCCTCTCTCCAACCGCACGTCTCAACTGAGCTAACTGTACATTGCTAAACAAGACGGAAGTATTTTACTGTATTGTACCCATTCTGCCAATCAGCGGTGGTAGAGAAACTTCTGTACTCTCCGCCAATCAGCGCTAACTTCCGTACTCTCCGCCAATCAGCGCACGCTCTCTGTGGCTGCACAGCGCCTAGTGAGGGGCTCGCTCCGGAGTTGCAGCTGGAGGCTACTCAACATTCTAGCCAAATGTAGACTCAAGAACAGAACTGTGTCAAAGGTCATTACTGCAATTATTCACAACTTTCGACACAAGGAGGAACCTTTTTTTAAAAGCAACTTTTTGGTCTTGGGTCTGGTTTTAACAAGAGCTCTTAAATCAATGAAGGGCCAAATTCAACTACATTACAGAGAGGGTGTTTTCTTTTTTTCTTTTCACCCCAATCCAGTGTTTAATTGTAACTGTATAATCAAGATAGATTATTGAAGAATTGTATGAATTGTATGCAAATTATTATTAGAGAATAATCTATTTGCAACTATCCCACTATAACTCAACATACAGGTCTATTTTACTTCAATCCATTTGAGAAAGATTTTTCTTTCCCAAGTTGCTTAAATTAAAATGTAAATGCAGCAGAGTGGTGATAAGAGAGGGAGCCATACTGCTATTATCGATTCAGGAGATAGTGTACATTTCAAATAATTGTGGAATTTGTAATTTCAGTCAAACAATGCCATTTAGCAATAACCTGAAAAGAGCCCTGCTTGGTATTGCACTTTGTTTACCTTTTTGTTCTGATTGTTCTGACAACCTAGGATGGCTTAGAGTAGACGACAGAGTACAGCAACTTGCAATGGGCCTGGTCTACAAGATACACTACACGACCAAGGTACCCATGTACATGTCAAAATACTTCCCAAAGGTCAGTGAATACCACGATCACAACACCAGAGGGAGCTCCACAAATCATGTTAAACCCAGATTCGGCTCAAATATGGGACTAAACACGTTTCGCAATTATGCCACATCAATGTGGAACGCCCTACCCAAAGCTGTAAAGGAATGTGGATCACTACCCACTTTCAAAACCTCTCTCAAGGGACACCTACGGGAGACTGCAATTCAACACTGGCCCCTGTAAATATCCTAACCCAACCCCCTCCAATGTACAGTCATTTACCTAGTATGGTTTTGTCAATAGTCCAATGTACAATTTTGTTTGTTTGTACAGTGTCTCCCCCCCCCCCCCCCCCCCCCCTCAATGTACAGTTTTGCTTGTATATACAGTGTGCCCCCCCCCCAACCACCTCCAATGTAGATTACCCAGTATGGTTGTCAATATCCCAGTGTGCCCAACCCCCCCCCACCCAACCTCCTCCAATGTACAGTTTCTACGTCAAATGTATACACTCCCTTTTCCTGACTCCTTCTGTATCACAAACAGTACTGTATTTGCAAATCTGGTATGTCATAAATGTATAGATGTAGCAGTACTGACTATCTGTATGTCATATATGTCCTGATGAATTGAAAATGGGGGACCCTGATGTAAACAAGACGAAAGTCTTTCTCTGGTCTGCATCCCCTTAACAATTGTGTGTATTGAGCTGTACTGTATTGTACCCATTCTGCAATCTGTTAATAAAGTTTTCAATCAATCAATCAATCAATCATGTGTGGGTTGGAGTTTAGTAACTCATTATACTGTGGACTCTCCAGACCTCTCTTGGCAGAGTCTGAGGTGTGGCCAGCAATAGCAACCCCTCCCCTATCCCCACTCAACTCCAACCCACACATCAACATGTTTTAATAGAGTAGGTCTACCTCTGTTCTTATAGAGCAGGCCTACCTCTGTTCTTATAGAGCAGGCTTACCTCTCTTCTTATAGAGTAGGCTTACCTCTGTTCTTATTGAGCAGGCCTACCTCTGTTCTTATAGAGCAGGCTTACCTCTGTTCTTATAGAGCAGGCTTACCTCTGTTCTTATAGAGCAGGCTTACCTCTGTTCTTATAGAGCAGGCTTACCTCTGTTCTTATAGAGCAGGCTTACCTCTGTTCTTATAGAGTAGGCTTACCTCTGTTATTATAGAGCAGGCTTACCTGTTCTTATTGACCAGGCTTACCTCTATTCTTATAGAGTAGGCTTACCTCTGTTCTTATAGAGCAGGCTTACCTCTGTTCTTGAGTAGGCTTACCTCTATTCTTATTGAGTAGGCTTCCCGCCGTTCTTATTGAGTAGGCTTCCCTCTGTTCTTATTGAGTAGGCTTCCATCTGTTCTTATTGAGTAGGCTTCCCTCTGTTCTTATTGAGTAGGCTTCCCTCTGTTCTTATTGAGTAGGCTTCCCTCTGTTCTTATTGAGTAGGCTTACCTGTTCTTATTGAGTAGGCTTCCCTCTGTTCTTATCGAGTAGGCTTCCCTCTGTTCTTATAGAGTAGGCTTACCTGTTCTTATTGAGTAGGCTTACCTCTATTCTTATCGAGTAGGCTTACCTCTATTCTTATATAGTAGGCTTACCTCTGTTCTTATAGAGTAGGCTTACCTCTATTATTATTGAGTAGGCTTACCTCTGTTCTTATAGAGTAGGCTTACCTCTATTCTTATTGAGTAGGCTTCCCTCTGTTCTTATCGAGTAGGCTTCCCTCTGTTCTTATAGAGTAGGCTTACCTGTTCTTATTGAGTAGGCTTACCTCTATTCTTATTGAGTAGGCTTACCTCTATTCTTATATAGTAGGCTTACTTACCTCTGTTCTTATATAGTAGGCTTACCTCTGTTCTTATAGAGTAGGCTTACCTCTATTCTTATTGAGTAGGCTTACCTCTATTCTTATTGAGTAGGCTTACCTCTGTTCTTATTGAGTAGGCTTACCTCTATTCTTATTGAGTAGGCTTACCTCTGTTCTTATATAGTAGGCTTACCTCTGTTCTTAAAAACAAGTGACACCGGTGCATAAAACAGTCCATTACATTTACCTGTGAAAAAGGAGGGCTGACATACTTTGTGAACGTTATGCAACAGCATACCACATCACAGGAGAACACAAAGCCCGCCCCCCCCCCCCACACACACACACACACAGTAGCCTTGGCATGCGGTCGGATTATCTCTGGCTCCACAAAATGACATTTGAGTGAGAAGTGAGAAGCAAAGCTTAGGAAAAATGCTCCATACCACAACAGGTAATAATCCAGGAGAGAAAAAAAAGCATGTTTATCTCCTGAACCAAAAGGACAGAGGAAAAGGTTTTAAGCAAGTAGAGAAATATTATGTAGATATGAACTCCCCAGTATAAAGAAGAAACAAAGGTAAGTCAAATACAAGTATTATACAACACTATAGAGACCAAAGGATAACCCAGTTTAATGTTTATCTTTTCACAAATAAAAGGTTCCAAAACAGTCAAACCATTTTCATCATACTGAGTTATTCCCTGGCCAGCCGACGGTAACACCTCACACACACATAAAGGGACAGAAAACCAAACAATAACATCACACAGCGTTTACCAGAAACATGAAAACCAAACCACCTTAAGACACCGTTTACTGAAACACAGGAAGATCGAAAAAGAGAGGGTAAGAAAGACAGCGGGCTCAACGAGGGTTACAAGATACCTGCTAGCCAGGCCAAGTTGGCATCACTCATAGGGATGGGCCTTTTGAGTAATGTAGTAGTCCAGCACTGATACTGGTACTGATATTGCAACCACATCAATTCAATTGTAACTACAAAAATGTCGGTCATTAGTCAAAATATTATTTTCCCTGTTCAGTTTCAGGCTAAACTAAGGCCATAATGTGATTTCTGTAGATGTCCGTTTTTAGTAGGTGGTAATACTGTAGTACCCCAAATAAAAGTGCCCATCCCTAATTCCTCAGTGTATCAAACGCAAAACAAAGTGGAATGCAAAGCACAGAGACCAAACCCACACGTTAACCTCCACACATTAAGAAGGCTTGGGAGGCCAACAGATTGCCTGTGTGTTGCTGCTATTAACCCTTTCAGGTGTACAAGCCCAAGATTCTGAGAAGAGAATGTTGGCTAATTGTAGCATAATACAGTAGCTACTGGCCACCGATAGCCCTCTTTTCTTGATCCTCCAATCACAACTGTTCGGGAAGCAACTGTTACAGTATGATTGGAGGATCAAGAATAGAGGGCGTGGCTTGATATAGGCCAGTGCCAGGATGGAACTCTGAGGAAACCCAAACATAAAAACGTACAACTGTAATGGTTAAAAGCAGTGCTACACAAGACATGACAATTGGACAAAAATGTTTAAGTATTTCCTGTCATCAGTAAGTATTTCCTGTTATCAGTAAGTGTTTAGACAATTCTTAAACAAGAGCAATCTACTACTAACATTCCAGTCAGATGAGTTTATGAAATAAAGGGTCCATTGGTGTCATTGCACTGCTTTGAGCCCATTTCCAACCATCACTGACAGTGATCACTTCGAAACATCCACCTGAGCTGTGCGTGTGTGGGGGGGGGGGCTTGCTTCCAACATACAGGTACTGGGATGTTAAAACGTTCCAATTAAAAAGTTAATATTTACATGAAAGACTATGGCATTTAGAGACAGATGTTGATGGATTATAGTATTTTATTACATTTTTCACATGGGACATCAAGGAAAGATAAAATCTTCAGACTTTCCCCATCCCGTTCTTAGTTCCATCACAACCACACTTAGAATAATTTGCTCAGAACTGTGAAAGAAGACAGTTCATGTCTTAGCATTTGCCTTTCCCTCAAACCTCCCATCTTTAGAAGCCAACAAGGACATTTAGGATGAGAAACATTGGCTTTGAGAAAACAAAAAAGGTACCGATTGGTTCCAATTGTATTGTATAGGTAATCATTTCATATAATCAAAAGGCCAAAATCAATGTCTCATACAACTAAGATAAATATGTACATGTGGTGGTAGGTAATAAAACATGTGGTGGTAGGTAATATACATGGGATTACAACACATTTATTAAATCATACAAAAAACATGCATGAGGGAGAGTGGGGGGAGGCAATTATACATTTTAAAAGAGACCAAAGGAAACACTGTATACATGATATGAAATCACACACTAAAATAGTACGATTTCAAAAAGGAAATACTAGTACTGCATTCAGAAACCATGTCATCAGGTTGAGTAACGGCCATGTCATCAGGTTTAGTAACAGTCACATTCTTGGACATGCAAGAAATGTTAGTTCTGATGATATTTTAAGTAACTTTTTTTAATCTTCAATCGATTTAACACCGACCAAAATGATACTGAAAAATAAATAAATGTATATATTATATATATAACAACAGTTACAGCAGAAACACCACTTGCTCATCATGCCATCGAAGGAGCAACGACTATCGAAATGATTTCTCATTCCAGTATGATTGGTCTGTGCAAAAACAAACTGAATTCTGGCTATGACCCATCGGGTCAGTAGCTTAAGGGTTAACCCAGTGTCAAACTCCTAATCACATTGTAACTGAAATGCAGTCTTGTCGAGTCTTACCGACAATTGACAGCAACTGCATTCTAACGTTGTGTTGTGCCTCCTTGAGCAGACTGATGGCCTGCTGAACACACACACATTCTTCACTGTTACCATAGCAGCAAGAAAGAAACAACTCCAGTACGACTAAAGAGGATAAACTAACTCCTACTAACCTATTCTACATAAACTAACTCTTACTAACCTATTCTACATAAACTCCTACTAACCTATTCTACATAAACTAACTCCTACTAACCTATTCTACATCTTCTAATTATAAACCACATGACTTACTATTCAGTCAAAGTGCACAAATATTATTATGTGGCTAAACAAGACGTTGTGGGTTGGGTCTGAGCCTGGGGGCTCCCTGGGCGAACTGCCGGGGCCTGGGAGCCCTCTGATAACTGATAACCGTTCCTTTTTGCTCACAAACATTCAACGCAAACTGCCGTCTTTGACTCTAGTAACATGGCAGATGTCGACAGCATGCCAACTTGTAGGTGAGAATGACATTTGTAAGATACACAAATGAATGCTTGCATGTCGCTATTACTACATCAAGCATTGATCATTTGCATACTTACAAATTAACTGTAATATTTATGAACAAGCTAATTTGATTTGATTAAATCTGCTGGTATAGATGATTCTTAGCCAACTGGTAACCCCCCCCCCCCCCTGTAAAAACCCAATCGATCCACAGATTATATAATTTACACATAGACACAATTCGAACCTTTTTATACAGATTATAAATAATAGATTATAGATGTAAATACGGCCACCAATAAAAATGCGTTTCATACCGGAATGCTTCAAAGGGCCAGTGGCCCCCGGGCCAGAATGAGTATCACTTGACTGTGACAGAAGCTTTTGAATGCCTTGTACCACAACTATGAATACAAATCTGCAAACACACAGTAAAACATTTTAAAAACCATAACTCAATACGAGGAAGAAAATAAATGAATAAGACATGACAAAACATAAAAAGGTGGGACCTTAAAAAAAAAAAAAAAATCAACAGGTTGTTAACGGTTATAGAAGCTAGCTCAGAGCTAAATCAACAGGTTGTTAACCCTTTGATCGCCGGGGTTAAATTCATAATTTACCATCCCTCGCCAGCCATATTTAACATGGAGAAGTTCCCCTTCTTTGCAGGGCTATAACTTTTTAAATTGTATTGCTAAATTGACATTACCATGGCCCATTCAAAGTCCTATATCTATTGTTCAGGGTGTAGCAACGTTATACTTTTTCATTCACATATTCATACTAAAATACGGTCTAAAGTATAAGTATGTTTTTATCGTTTTCTGCAGCTTTCTCCAGAACGTGATTTATAGCCCCAAATGCATTATATTGATGATTGTATACAGTTTGATAGCAATCGGCGCGAGATAAAAAATTTCAAATGGACGTACTTCTAGAATGATCTACGTATGATCTGATGATGACCGGATGGGCGGGGGGTCATTTATAATTCCGTGGGCAACGTTATATCATTCATCTAGTGTGGGTGATATGATCATTGGAGCAGTTAGTATAGAAGACATTACAAAATAACGCTGAAACTCACCGTAGCTTCCTCACGCCGTTGGGAGATGAGCGTGGAACAGAATTTTTTCTATTATGGGATATAGAAATACCCGATCCATTTCCAGGTTGTATAATAGTATATACGTCCAAATCATGTTGTTTATCGAGTTATTGGCAACGGATCGATATCCATTGTGTCGAGCTCGAGTCCCGGGACCTATAGCGAGTGATCGGACCAAATTGAAATGAGCACCAGCGTCCACTTCCCTGTTTATGTCCTGGGCGATCTGCCGATCTGCCACCAGATGGCGCTCTTGAACCGTTAGAGAGTTGACAGGGGCTCACCAGTACATATAATGTCTCCGGGGGAGAAATATGATTTCGATCACAGATTTTTGAAATATTGATCGGCAGAATAAGCATGGCGGAGAATGACGCTGAAAAGCGTCAACGGCGATTAAAGGGTTAAGAGTTATAGAAGCTAGCTCAGAGCTAAATCAACAGGTTGTTAATGGTTATAGAAGCTAGCTCAGAGCTAAATCAACAGGTTAACGGTTATAGAAGCTAGCTCAGAGCTAAATCAACAGGTTGTTAACGGTTATAGAAGCTAGCTCAGAGCTAAATCAACAGGTTGTTAACGGTTATAGAAGCTAGCTCAGAGCTAGATCAACAGGTTGTTAACGGTTATAGAAGCTAGCTCAGAGCTAAATCAACAGGTTGTTAACAGTTATAGAAGCTAGCTCAGAGCTAAATCAACAGGTTGTTAACGGTTATAGAAGCTAGCTCAGAGCTAAATCTACAGGTTGTTAACGGTTATAGAAGCTAGCTCAGAGCTAGATCAAGTAAAGAACACATACCAGTTCCACACAGTTTCAAGCTGTGACCGGAAAACAAACATGGATAAAACTGCCCCCCCCCCTAGCAATGTGTGGGGTAACATCTAAGGCTTCTGCTTGACATTCATGTGCAAATATTTCTATGCCATTTTCTGGGGAGACAAATAATAATAGTAAGGAACGTCTGTGAAGTGTATACTCTACACATTCTGATATGCTGTTGAGTATTGTGACAAACATTTGTCCACACTGGCGCACACACACAAACACACTCACAATAGCATAATGGTACATCTATTCTACCTACCATTGAGTACATTTAGAAGTACAATAAATCATAAATTGGTGCATGGAAATAAATGCCACCCTTTAAAAAGTTAAAGGCAGTAGTTTGTTGAGTATGCAATGATATACTGTGTGTATACAATATATATATATATATATATATATATTAGGGCTATCAATTAATTTAAATATTTAATTGTGATTAATCACATATTATTCAAAAATTGTGTATCTGTTCAAAATATACCTTAAATGGATATTGTTCTTAATATCTTATGAACATGAGTGGACAGATATGCTTGCTTAATGCAAATGTATGTTTATTAGATCAAATAAACAAAATTACAAATATTGTCCAGAAAAACAAAAGGCACTGCATTTAGAATTAAATAAATATGCTGCAAATAATCAGAACATGGCAAAGCCCAATAGGCAACAACAGATCGCCATATTGACCTGCTAAATGTGACATTAGGTAAGGGATAATGTATGGCTACGAGGTCATTGTCATTGACAATGACCGAGTAGGCTATACATTATCCCGCTTATTACATGGCTAACTTACTAACAATATACCTAATTCATTTGACAAATCGCAGTTGTTCTGTGGCTCTGTCAGCCCAAATAAAGTGATTATTATTATCGCGGGCAGCCTCTGGCTCCGCTGTCAGTGCAGCGCTATACATTATCCCGCTTATTACATGGCTAACTTACTAACAATATACCTAATTCATTTGACAAATCGCAGTTGTTCTGTGGCTCTGTCAGCCCAAATAAAGTGATTATTATTATCGCGGGCAGCCTCTGTGTTCTGGCTCCGCTGTGTTCTGGCGTCGCTCCGCCCCCTGTCATCGCCGGCACGGCAGTGTCTAATTGCACTGAAACAGTGTGTCAGTGGGCTTGATTGCGAACAGCTGCGCTCTGCGGTCATTATTGAAAAATCTGCGGTCATTATTGAAAAATAATGACCGCAGTCGGGGGGCTATTGACCAATCACAAGCAAGCATTTCGGCGAATGTGAAAACGCCATGTAATAATCAGTAATATGAGTACTCACACAATGTAGTGTCCAACTTTACTCTTATAATAAAAGGTTCACTAAAACATCCCGTTTATTTAAGCATTAAAACCAAATGTTGGACCTCAATGTAGGACTCAACAGGTACATTGGTAAACTACATTTTCCAATACTCATTGTCTGGGCATATTAGGAGACAGACACATATCAAGAAAATAATATATGAACTGAATGTTTGTACATTTTAACAATTAATAAAAACTTTTTTTGAATATGAGTTTGAAGAAGATTAGTGACGTTAATTTGCATTTGCGCCAACGCATTATTGATGCGATAACTTTGACGACCCCAATATAATATAAATATATATACACACACACGAGAACCAACATTGTGAGATGTAGATGTGATATGATATTGGATGTGTATAAGTGTACAGATGTTTGCCGTATTCATGCCTTAAATTGCCCCTTGCGGGACTAATAACGTTTTTTTTTTATTGAATTGAATATATAATGTCTCACATAAAACCATACAGAGTAAGCAGTATAGTTTCTAGATATCTTTGAATATTCCCACACCCACGTTACAAAACGAAATACTAAACTGGTTGAAACCCCCCCCATTATTTAACAAGCTTCTCATTCAACATACTGTTCCTACTGTATGTACGGCAGCCCCGTGACTTGCAGTGAAATCATTAAATTTCAGCTACAGCATACTGTAAAAGGCATTCTGCTACCTTGAGTATTTCTTCAACGTAAACATAACGTACTGTTGATTGTTATGAAATGGAGCCATGTGAGCCCATAGTAGGCTAATCATCAGTCAGCGGTGGAAAGTCATTCGAACCAAGGTCATTTAACTTGTGCGCAATTTTGAGATACTTGTACTTTACGTGCATGTTTGCATTTTAGGGAACAGTGTACTTTCATTCCACTACATTTCAAAAGGAAATGTTGTACTTTTTTACTCCACTACATTTATCTGAACCCATCGGTTACTAGTTACTTTATTTATGGAAGATAATATTGTATACGGTACTTTCAAATTTGAAGACTGCCAACTTCCAGAGGATATAATCAGACCAGCCTAAGGAGCACTAGCCCACCCCCACCTACAATCATTGGATCAATACTGTGCGTAAAGAACACATCTGCAAAGACAAATGTCATGTTTTTAGTCACACAAGCACATGCACACAAACACTCAACAGCAGCTCGGAATGCTAGTCAGCTATCACTGCTGTCCCTGAAAGAGTACTGGTAGATGAATGAGAATAATATACTGTAAGTCAAATCAAGTTTGACGCCATCCAGAGTCTTAAATACAGCCCGTCATCATAATCATCTCATTTCATAATCCTGCCAGTGTGCCAAGTTCTAAAGCTCCTAGATTTGGACTGAGCGAACACTTTCTTTGGTTTTGTTGTATCAATATCCCCCAAAGAAAGAAGAGGAAAAATCTACTAGAGTCAGGAGTAGATTAGAGTAGATCAGGAGTTTAAGGCACAAATTACAGTTATCAGATAGAATATTATATTTACTGCAGTTTCCACTGTTAACTTGCCTTGATATTGATAATATTCCCTTTTTAATTTAATTTTGAGTCAAGTCTGGTGATATGTCAATCTGACACAATTCAGATCAATTCCCACAATAAATTTAGCTCCAATTGGAATCAGTGTAGCATAGAATGTGGTGCTTCACCAAAACAATGAAAAAAGTAAGTTAAAAAAAAAGTAAGCGGAAATATACCGTATTGTGCTGAATATAAGACGAAGAAAATATAAAATCTGAAAAAGGGGCATCGTCTTATTTTGGGGGTCTGGACTTTTAAATGTCATTATACTGTACATTCACAACAACAGATCCATTAGTTTCCCGGCCTTTGTTGCCTACAGTATATGCAGCCTCTCTCTCCCCTCTGTATCTCCATCACATTGCGCTGTCTCCCCCGGATCTTCTATTCATCTCCTTTGAATCTCTCTCTATAACAGCTTGACCCACCTCCCTTTCTTTTCTCCATGTCCACTTGCTCTGCGACAACCCCATCCCTCTGCGTGTGTGTCTGCATTCCCCGATCGTGCCTCATCATTTGCGAGTGGGCAACCGCGAAGCTGCCGAATCTTTTATTTCTTCATAGGAAGATCTTAAATAAAAGTAAACCGACAAATTATAGTAGCATTTAGACATGCTCATCAGCTGTTGCCGTTGCCCATTATCCTATATTTCAGTGCATTTTGTTACGACGGTGAGTGTAATGTTAGACGACAGCCTACATTGAATAAAACAGTGTTGTATTATCATTATTTTCAAATAAAACTATTTTCTTTATAAAAAACTAAGTTTGGTATTTGAAAACATATTTTTCCAAAAATGAGTCTTGAAGAAGAGGGGTCTTAAATCAGGGTCATCTTATATTCTGACCAATACGGTAAGTCTCAAGTTAATTTTGGGGCGATCTTTCCTTTCAAGGTCTAGGATGTAACATGGGAAGGGAAGATTCATTATCTGCATTATCATTAGACTGTTACTTTGAAATTAGTTCAAATTTTTGGTGCTCATTTATTGGCGATGAGCAAATTGCTTCCTTACTAAGCCCTGGCTTCAGCACCACTGGGTCAGCACCACCGGGTCACCATGCAGCTTTAGGTGACTTTCTAAGGCACTTTCATTCCAATTCTACTGAATCCATACCATTACAGTGATCTCCTGCTACCATCTTTAGTAGCATTGTTTTCTAAAGATGAATTAATGCCAACTACAAAATGGAAAAAGGAATAGGCAACTTGGTAGGGCCATTTCTGTTTTTCAATTCAATAGAAAAATCTTCGCTTCACAAATTTCAAGAATCACACGATTCGATTTCGATTATTGGGGTCACGATTCAATTAAAGATCGATTGTCGATCACAGGTACATGCAAGGATTTTATTCTAGATTGCCGTTTTGAGATACTTTCCCCCCCATTTGACTGCGGTAGATAGTTTAATATGTCTCAAAATAATTTGTGATTAAATTTTTAAGATAGAATTGCGATTCTTATGTGAATCGATAGTGTCCCACACCCCTACTTTACTGTGCTCCTAATTTCCCTTTTGCTCCTCGGGAAAGAACACGCCTTCTACATGTTGGCTGTGTGCCAGAACCTGGGATATTGTTTGCCTGCTAATGTGGATATTGAAGCACATTATGACAACATGACCATCTCCAGGCCTGGACCAAAGAGTATTTGCAAATATGTTTCACCGTTTTGTTTAGCCAGTCACAGGAAAGTATTGGTAAGACAAGTTCATTCATCTCTCCGTGTTTGGTACCCGTCACAATCTGAACTGTCCTCATGGGTAAACCCCACCCACCTGGAACTTCAAGAAGGTGAAATCAAACGCCAAGAACCATTTGCAAATACTATTTCACCTAGGTCTGTCACTCGTTATCTCACACACACTTCGAGAAAAGATGAATTACAAATGGATCCCTTAGCCAACTTCTCTGTGACTCTCTAATCCAAATCAGAAAAGTGTGAAATTATTTCCAAAATACAGCCAATAAAGACGGAACTGGAGTGTGTGAGATGAAACATAATAATATTACATAATAATAATATAACCTTTATTACCGTGTATCCAATCCTTTACATTCTAAGACACCAAAGAGACCAGAGGCTAGGGGTAAATTTTGAATTCAGGAAATAAGAAAAAAAAACGACAACAAAACATACAAAGAAAATTAAAACATCCTCAGAAAAAAACAAAAACAATAAAACATAAAACGAAAAATAATAAATAGAAAATAAAATCCTCCACACACAAGAGAAGCTCTTTATAAAATAAATAAATAATCATCTTGATCATTTATATAAATATTTGACGTCGAGGGCTGGTAGGAGGGGACAGGGGAAGAGGTGGCCGTGGAGATAGGGGGTAGGTAGGCAGATGGGACGCTAGGACAGGGTGGGTGGGGGTGGGAGTAGGTAGGTTCTAATCTAGGGCATCCCTCCTTAGTTGCATTCCCCAACACCCTCCATCCTATAGACTACAGTGGTGGAGGAGCAGTCCTGGAGAGACTCAGTGGGGGACACCTTTTTCCAGAGAGGGGCTTTCAGAGCCAGCTCTTTCTGGAGGCTCTCATAGTCCATGGGTCCACGGGTGAGCTGCTGTTTCAATCAACACGGACAACAAGTTAGTCTCACTCTGCTCTCCCCAGTTCTCTCTCTCTGTGTGTATGTGTGTGTGTGTGTATGTGTGTATATGTCATGGCTGGGTTCAATTCAATTCAATCAATTTATAATAAATAATAATAGATTGAATTTGTAATGCACTTTTTGTTCGGTGGGATCCCAAAGTGCTAGAAGTGGATCGTCCTCAAAATTCTAAATACTGAGTAGGTTGTCGCATACAATCTATTCAAATTGCTGAGAATAAATGTTGATGATAGGCGACCGAATGACAGTTTCCATTTGTATTTTGAGTAAGTGATTTGATCCCAACCTTAATGTGTGCGTGTGCGTGTCTGATTTGTGGCTGCGGTAGACACACATGACTCAAGTCAGTGTGGATGGTGTGACTCAAGTGTCCCCTGCCAGTATGTCCGGTAAATAAAGCATCAGTCACCTTCACCGGTCTTTGCGTCTGTCCACTCACTTATGTCTTTAACCGTTCGTCAGCAGACATCAATGCTGAGACGCGTCCTCGTGGATTATCGCAGAGTTTTACCATCCCTTCAAATCTGACAGCTAGCTTAACATCGCGATCGTACCAACCAACTCAGCTACTAACGGAACCAAGATCCACCCGTCTAAAAAGACAAGCAAACCCAATTGTACAGTATATATATATTTGGAAAATAATACCAAGCGCTTCCTCGTCGAAGGCGAAAAAAGAAGGCAAAGAAAAGGCAGTGCGACAGATGAGACACTGCGTAGTATCACATTTGACCTCTAGAGGGCAGAGCACAAGCTATCAAGTCGAGTTGCACATGTAAAGATACCATTATCAGCCCCTACGCTGTACTAAAATACTTGAATGAGCGTTGTCTTTTATAACTCTGTATGGAGACATTTGATGTGTATTTTCCCCACATACATTTTCTAGGAATAGAGTAGCTGTCAAAAACGTCTCATCAATCAAGTGAAGCATTCAATACGCCGTTGTCACCGAGCGCTCAAAACAGTGATCTCACTTCGGTCGTCAAAAAGGGTGACGTCGGAGCACCTCTACTATCAAGCCATCCCGTTCTGGACCACAATAACCTCAGTGTCACCGGAAATCACCCAGTGGTTGTGTGGTGGTTGCCGGTGAAGATGAGGGGGGGGGGGGGGGGACTCTTGTGTGTGTGTTTCGGGGAGGTTTCGATGACGGGACGGCGTCTGGCTTACCCGCTGGTCCCCTCCTTCGCGGCGAGGGTCGTGCTTCTTGGCGAAGTGCCTCAGGTTGTCGTAGTTGTGGAAGTTGAAGAGCTCCACCAAGTCCTGGAAGAAAGGAGAGGGCCTCTGTCTCAAGTTCCATTCGTTAAGGCATTAATACAGAGGGAAGGTGTCTGTGCTCGTTATAGGTGGTATACAATGGTGAATGGAGGAGGGGGAAACAACCTATGCATTGTGAGACGTCAACATGAATATGAATATAATATGTTATTATAGTAAAATGGGATTGTCAAGCAAAAACAATTATACAATGATTACAATTTAATCAATTGGAGTCACTGCATCAATATAATATCAATAATAATATCACCGGCGGCTAGGTGGCGCAGTGGGCAAGGTGCTCGCCACCAGTGCAGAAGATGCTGGGTTCGAGCCCAGCTCTCGGCATTGCTACCAGCTTGGCTGATCGTTCATACTAACACAATTGGCAGTGTTAGGGGTGGGAAAGCTGGTGGGTGGGAAAGCTGGTGGGTGGGTCCTGGTCGTTGTAAACAGCGACTCCAACAGTTCGGTCGGGGCGCCTGCTCAGCGAGGAAAAAGATCTAAGGGGGGTAGTGTGATCCTTCCACACGTTACACCCTCTCAGTGAGAGTCCGCGCTGCCAGGTGAAAAGAAGCGGTTGATTGGCTACACATGTGTCGGAGGAAGCACGTGATAGCCTCCACTCTCCCAGACCGACTGTGGGGGGTAGGTGCGCAGCGACCAGGAAGGGGATTGGGAATTGGCATAACGACTAACATTGGGATGGGAGAAAAACGGAGGAAAAAGGAGGGGGAAAAAGATAAAAAAAATAAAAATAATAATAATAATATCACCATCGATATTCTCCCCCTAATCTATATTAACCCTTTCACTACCACACTATAGAAGGTTAACCCTTTACCATCACACTACAGACGGTGTGATGGTAAAGGGTTAACCTTATGTAGTGTGGTAGTGAAAGGGTTAACCCTTTGTCACGTGGCAGTGAACCTTCAGTATTGTCGCAGTGAAAGGGTTAACCATTTGGTAGTGTGGCAGTGAAAGGGTTAAGATAAATGACTGTGTTGCAAGTGAGAGGTGTGTGTGTCTGAAACACAGGGGGAAATAGTTTAGAACATTTTGTGCATGACATATTCTAAGTGAAGCGTTCCTCTCTCTCTCTCAACAACTACCACCCGGATGCCCTCAAGCAAGGCATCGATTATCGTAATTGAGAGTGTTGCTGAGAAACTGCATGTGTTCTCAGTCAACATTCCCTGGATAATATTTACTGTAATTTTTTTATTAAAATTTTAATTTAAACAGAGTGACAGGCAGACTGTGAAACAAGGTCAAAATGGCAAGTCATCTGCTGGTAGTGGATCTATGTTATAAGTTATTAAACAGGATGAGTGTGTGTGGTGTGTGTGTGTGGGTGTGGGTGTGTGTGTGTGTGAGCGAGAACGTCCAGAGATGGCAGTCATCCGACTGGAGCGCTGATGTCTGTTCCCACACAGCATTTGTTTACAGAGCCCCCGGAGTGATAACAATCTTGGCCTGGCTTCCATATCATTCATCGATCATCACTTACTTAACCTCTTAAGGTGCTCCCATAGTCGAGCGGACTGTACACGGACTGGACTCTGCGGAGGTCCACTGGACTCTTTGAGCTTTCATAGTCGAGCGGATCTCCGCGGACCAATTTCCTACATGTCTCGCGCCAGCAGCGTTTTGTGTGACACCAAGTGGGCACCGCGGACGTCCGCGCGTCAGAAAATAGGAGCTTCGCACTTGGACTCTGCTTTGGGTCTGCTTTGAGTACCCTTTGGGTCAGCTTTGAGCCCGCGGGAGTCTGCTCCGTGTACGGTCCGCTCGACTATGGGAGCACCTTTAGGCTGCAGCCATATTTTCAGAAAATCTGCCTAAAAGTACACGCCCAAGTAAATGAAAGATTGCTCCACTTCTACAAGGTCAATCTGCATGTTCTTGGTGTCTAGGAACATAGATATGGACCTCAGGGAATGTATTCCCAGTGTCAAAAATATTGTGTCTGTTACTATAGTACAGCTGGTACTTCCAATAATGGATTACGCAGACATAGTCTATCAAAACACCACACTAACAAATCTCCGTCCTTTAAATGTTACTTATAATAGTGTTTGCAGATTTATATTGAGGTGTCCTTATAGAACCCATCACTGTCTTATGTTTGAGTTGTTAAACTGGCTTTCTCCCCAATTCAGAAGACATTTTCATTGGTTGCTTTTTGTTTACAAATGTATTTACTTTAATTATCCCCCCTATCTAAAGCAGTTCTTAACACCATATAGTTCAACTTATAATTTAAGACACACGGATCTTCCTTTCTTTAGTATACCTCGAACCATCAAAGCTATCGGTCGACTTGCCTTTGAATATAAAGCACCAGCTGATTGGAACAAACTGCCTAGTTCACTCAGATCTCTTACTTCTTACCGGTTATTCAAGATATCTTTGTTCACTCATCTACAGACTACTTGCACCAGTTATTGATTTACTGTGTTAGGGCTTAAATGTCGTTTTCAGATCAAATTATAATTTAGTTTGTGTTTTATAAGGGAACATATATATATATATTGGAGATCCTCTTGGGAGGAATCAGTGTGTATTGTGGGAGTGAGCTTGGGAGAGCGTCTGTCGGTGTATAAGTGCATTTGTTGTCTTGTTTTTTGTTTTGTATTGTACTGTATGTTTTGTATCCTATGTTTTTTTTTTTTTTTTTTATCTTTCTTCCCCTCCTTTTTCCCGATTTTTCTCCCATCCCACCCTTCCTGGTTGTTGCGTACTTTCCCCTACTGTTGGTCCGGGAGACCGGAGACTGTCACATGCTTTCCTCCGACGCATGTGCAGCCTGGGGCAGGCCAACCTGGCCGCGCAGGTTCTCACCGGGGAGAGTGTAGCGTGTGGAAGGCCACACTATCTCTCCTCAGTTCCAACCCTCGCTGAGCAGGCGCCCCGACCGAACTGTAGGGGTCGCTGTCCACAACGCCCAGTACCCACCCTTCAGCTTTCCCACCCCCTGATACAGCCAATTGTATCAGTGTGAGAGGCCAGCCAAGCTGATGGCAACGCCGGGAGCTGGATTCGAACAGGCGAATCCTAGTGTCTCCCGGTGTTGGTGACGAACGTAATCTCCGTGCGCCACCTGCCCCCCTTTGTATCCTATGTTAAGGACCCCCTCGAAAACGAGATAGCATATCTCAAGGGGTTTATCCTTCAAATAAATTTCTAAATTTCAAACTATGCTTGAGTAAATTGTAATGAAAGGAGATCAAAAGGAGAATATAATATATATATATATATTTTTATCATTGAAGGTGAATAACACCATGCTAACATTGAGCTCGTAGGAATTTCAGCACCTTCTTGAGATGAAGTATAGAAAAGATCTAAGCAAATGAATAAAGGGGAGATGATTTTTTGTAAATACAGTACTGAATTTTGCCATCCAGACACATGCAATTTGAAATATAATGCAATTTGCATATACTATAGAACATCAGGCCTATAAATTACTTTATTATGGCCAAGTCATACATCTATGGATAGGGCCAAATCTCCTCTTTTCAATGGCAGTGGTATCTGTATTTAGTCATTTCCGCACGTGACTCGCCTTTTTCTGATGCAATTCCGAAATAATTCACATTATTCAGAGAAACTCATATTTTGCTAATAACACTTAAAATCATTGGTAAACAAACGTAGTGCTGAAAATATACACTTTGACTGCTGTTTTGATAGGGTTGGGGTCTTTAATCTTGGCTACATTTGAAAAAGAAACACTTTATTAACAGATTGCAGAATGGGTACAATACAGCACGGCTCAATACAAACAATTGTTAAGGGGATGCAGACCAGAGAAAGACTTACATCTCGTTTACATCAGGGTCCCCCATTTTCAATTCATCAATACTATATTACGGCCTGTATTGATAGATTTATGATGAGGACAGCAGGGTTAAACACTCCAAGAGAACATTGCCCAAGCTTCTTCATGGTACTAGCTGCTTTATTAGTGGGCCAACAGCGCCTAGTGCCCAAGCTCCTGGCATCAATGACCCTGCTGATCTGATGCCAGACTTGTTTATATGTCGTGATTGAATGGTCTCAGGTTATAGTACGCTTCAAGGAAGAGTGAAGATAGAATCACATGATCACTGATATGAAGGACTGAGGCCACAACACATGCTTGTTCACATACTAATATTAGTGATAGGCCGATACCGGACATGTACGGGTAGCCTTGGGGAGCGGTGTTAGTTGGACAATGCGTAGGCTACCCGTACATGTCCACTTCCATTCATTGTGCTAAGCTAGGCTAACGTGCAGCCAGATAAGACAGAAAACTGGTATCCATCTTCTTGTCTCTCTCTGGAGAAGACTGTAAGCTAATTTCCCAAAATGTTGGCGTGTTCCTTTAAATAAATGTTCACTTAAGTTCACAAATGTTGTGTCTCATTTGTTTATCACTATAAAATTGTTGCAATCAGATGCAAAAAAACTAAAAACATCTGCATTAAATACTCTCGGAATATCGACATCGGGGCATTGAAAAACTAATATCAGTCGACCACTGACTAAAATGTATTATATCACAGCTCTGATAACAAGCCTTTCAAGGCCATGGAAATCCATCCGGGAGAGAGAGAGAGAGTCGGTGAGAGAGAGAGATAAGTGTATAACAGCATAGCATAGGGGGAAAGGTTTACACAGGGTGGTGTGGTATGTGCTGTGCTATATTTGGGCATTCCTGTCTGCATGCGTGGTGGTAAATACTGTAGCGTATACACGTGTGTCATGTTAGCACGTGTGTCCCACACAAACAAATCACAAACACATTTACAGTACCTTCTGCATATTCAAATGAGTCATGTACTGGATGTTGTCTGTGCAAATGTGTAATGTACACATTAGGGCTGTCCCCGACAAAGGATTTGGATGGTCGACTATGATAGGCCAAAATTTGCCGTTAGTCGACTATTGGTAAAAAAAAAATAAAAATTATATACCATACTTTTCGGACTATAAGCCGTGGCTTTTCCCCCCATTTTTCGACCCTGTGGCTTATATAACGGTGCGGCTTATATGTGACTCGACGTGACCAAACCCGAAAATGTAAAAATCAAAATATTGCTTTTTTGACTGTATTGAAATGTTATTCATCTGTTCCCTTATTTGCTAAACTTAATACAACTTGTAAATGAGTTAATTCTTGTTATTTGTCCGACAGTATTGTGTCCCAATGCTAATTACATGGTAATTAAACATTAAAACACCTGCAGCTTATAGTCCAGTGCGGCTTATATATGTACACATCATTCAATTTAGCTGCTGCGGCTTATAGTCAGGTGCGGCTTATAGTGCGAAAAGTACGGTACTTAAAAAAAAAAAAAAATTGAATCATCCCATTTGGGCTGTGGATTGATTGATTGATTGAAAACTTTATTAACAGATTGCAGAATGGGTACAGTACAGTACATCTCAATACATACAATTGTTAAGGGGATGCAGACCAGAGAAAGACTTTCGTCTTGTTTACATCAGGGTCCCCCATTTTCAATTCATCGTAACATATATGACATACATGACATACAGATAGACAGTACTGCTACATCTATACATTTATGACATACCAGATTTGCAATTACAGTACTGTTTGTGATACAAAAAGAGTCCAAAAAAAAAAAAAAAAAAAAAAAAAAAGAGTATATACATTTGACGTAGAAACTGTACATTGGATTGGGTAGGTGGGGGTGGGGGGGGACTGTACATTGGAGGTGGTTGGGTGAGTGGGGGGGGGGGGGGGGTTGGGTAGGAGTGGGGGGGTTGGGTAGGAGGGGTGGGTGGGGGACACTGTACAAACAAAACTGTACATTGGATTATTGACAAGACCATACTTGGTAATTTACTGTACATTGGAGGGGGTTGTGTTCGGACATTTACAGGGGCCAGTTTCGAGTTGCAGTCTCCCTTAGGTGTTTTTTGAGAGTGTTTTTGAAAGTGGGTAGTGATTCACATTCCTTTACAGCTTTGGGTAGGGCGTTCCACATTGATGTGGCATAATTGCGAAACGTGTTTAGTCCCTTGTTTGAGCCGAATCTGGGTTTAACATGATTTGTGGAGCTCCCTCTGGTGTTGTGATCGTGGTATTCACTGACCTTTGGGAAGTATTTTGTCATGTACATGGGTACCTTGGTCGTGTAGTGTATCTTGTAGACCAGGCCCATTGCAAGTTGCTGTACTCTGTCGTCTACTCTAAGCCATCCTAGGTTGTCAAAGTGGGCAGGGGTGAGGTGGGTTCTAGGAGTAAGGTCAAGCAGTAGTCTGACCAGTTTGTTTTGAGATGTTTGTAATTTTGTTTTTAGCGCCTTTGAGGTGCTTTGGTACCATGAGGTGCAAGCATAGTCGTAGTACCCTTGAATGAGTGCTCCTGCTTGAGTCTTCAGGGTATTCTTGTTTACCAGTGAGGAGATCCGGTACAAGAATCGAGTTCGTTGGTTGACTTTTTTTTATTACATTGGATGCCATTTTGTCACAGGAAAGATTTGCCTCTAGGATGGAACCCAGGTAGGTAATATCTTCTTTCCTTGTGACAATATTGTCACCCACTGTAACTGAGAAGCCGTCGGTCTTGCTGAGTTATTTGAACCGAAGAGAATGGACTCTGTTTTGCCCATGTGTAATGATTTGTTTGTTATCAGCGAGCCATATGCAGATTTTGCCTAGTTCTGAGCTGAGGGTTTTTTCAACCTGTAACTTGTTCTTGTCAGAGACCAGCAGGGCTGAGTCGTCCGCAAACAGGAACAAGTTGCAGTCACAAGCTGACGACATGTCATTTGCATAAATTAGGAACAGTAGCGGACCTAGTATGCTTCCTTGTGGAACACCACAGCTTACTGTGAGGGGGGGGGGGGGTAGGGTACCGTTTACCTCCACCATCTGCTCTCTCCCCTCCAGGTAGGATTGCATCCAGCTCACTGATAGACTATCAAAACCAATTGCTTTTAGCTTGTCAATCAGAATGGTGTGATTGACAGTGTCGAAGGCCTTTTGTAGGTCCAGCATGACCATGCCGCAGTATTTGGGGGGTGCTTAATGTCTGAAGGAGTCGACTGAAGGCTTCTTGTCCTCTGCAAAAGCATGCAATTGGTCCACTGATGGATACATCTTGATATTTGTCTAGTCTGTGTTCATTAGATGGGTGAAATCCTCTTTCAGTGCCTCTGTGCCTGTTTTCGTAGGCAGTTAGCCTCTGGTATGCATGCCATTAGCGTTAGCCACGCTTCTAGGCCTCTTTTCTTTCGGAAATTGAATACAGTACAATGAATAGAAGTTGTCATCTAACCAGAGTGCAAACGTAGCAGTAAAGTGCAATAGTAATAGCAATATACAATGTACAAGTGATTCAACTGGAGTATATATAAATGAGTACTACTGAGTAATAATGATAATCAGATGCGTGTACAGTGATACAGGTATAAAAACACTATGGTAGTAAGTCATACTGGCCAGCGGTATAACTAGTAAGAGTAGGTAGGGATATAATACCGATATAGATATAGTATATACAGGTATGTAAAAAGGATTATATGCAGGTATATTCAGACAGATGTGGATACATATATATATACAGTAATACAGCAAATATGAATATATAAATATATACAGCATTATTGTATCATACAGAGGTATATGGTTAGATTATAGTTTGAGGTAGGTAGTTATGATTACAGTGTAAGGCAGCTGTAGACAGTGAAGGCAGTAGGCAGGTATCAATTGATTATTATATAGGCAGGCTGTGTTACAGGTATACTGCCAGTGCTTACCGTGCAGAACTGGATGCCTCTGACAGAGTTGCCCAGCTTGTCCAGTGGAGGAGACCAACACATGATGCCCATGACGTTAGGCACCACCAGGAGGATGCCCCCCGACACCCCCGACTTGGCTGGCAAACCCACCTGAGAGACGGGGCAAGCAAAAAGATCAGCAAACAAATAAAGACCACACTGGGCCACTAATGCTTGAATAGTATCCATGTCTGACTCTTACCATCTAACCTGCACGGACTGCAACATATATCATGCCAGTTAGGGCACCATGTGTAAATGCACCGGTGTATACTGTTTACCTTACTTTACTCATAGTATATATTCAGATTCTAATTCTTTATTGCTAATATTTATTTGAACATATAATATAATTGATGGGGCATACAGACCCCACCGCACCTTTGATTACACGGTTTACTTATCATATTCTTATACTCAATTATATTGTTTACACTGTGCATTTAATTTCCTCATATTCAGATCTAATTGTATTGCCTACATGTATGTCTTTCTACTATTACCATGCCCATACCTGTACCTCCCCTCCCCCCATGCTGCTATGACGCCTGAATGTCCCCAAGGGGATCAATAAAGGAATATCTTATATTAGTCCTCTCACAGCTGCTCTCTAGAATCTCCAGTGGCTATAGGAAACTTAATGGATTATTAATAGATGGCTCCTAGCTTCATGTGTGGTTCCTGCAGGCCTGTTTCCTCTACGTCTCTGTTCTAATATCCATCTTCTCTTTCTGCTAAAGCAGGGGATTTCGAATTTTGAAGAGGCTGTTTAAAAAAAATTAAAAAGGGAGAAATCAAGTTCAAGTTCAAGTTCTTTAATAGTTGTCATACAGAAGTACAGAATACTTTCATACAAAATGCTTCTTACTGTTACGCTCCAGAGACTGTGCTAGACAAGATAGTATCAAATAACATAATAACATAATATAGCATGAATTTAGAAGAAGAAAATGAGGTCACAGTGTTCGGTATAGACATATGTACAATGTTCTGAGTTACCATATAATATACAATACACAATACTATGCAGTGTACTAATGTACAGTACTATCTAGTGCAAATCAGAAATGGGATGAGGTACAATTTTAGGTACAATTTACAGTAAGGTGTACGAGTTGTAGTGCAATCCTTCATCCATAAATATAAAGTGTGGGGAGTGGGTGCTACAGTGTGTTTGTTTAAAGTGGGTGTGTGCTATAAGTGTGTGGAGTGGGTGCTACAGTGCGTTTGTTTAAAGTGAGTGTGTGCGTGTGGATGTGTGTGCTATGTGCGTTTGGTGGTTGTTGTTGTGTAGTGTTCATTCATTGTTCGTTTAGCAGCCTGATGGCCTGGGGATAGAAGCTTCTTCTGAGTCTTTCTGTGCTCGCCTTGAGACTCCTGTATCGCTTGCCTGACCGCAGCAGTTCAAAGAGGCAAAGAGACTGGAGTCTTTAATGATTCTCTTAGCCTTGCCCTTGCAACGCTTGTAGTAAATGTTCTGGAGGGTGGGGAGCCCCCCTCCAATTGTGCGTTCGGCTGAACGTGTCACTCTTTGTAGTCTGCTTTGGTCTTGTGCAGTGCTATTCCCAAACCAGGAGGTGATGTTGCCGGTCAAGATGCTCTCTATTGTACATGAGTAGAAGTTCTTAAGGATCTTCTGGCTGACTTGGAACTTCCTTAGGCGCCTGAGGAAGTAGAGGCGTTGTCGTGCCTTCTTCACAACACTGTTAATGTGTGTGGTCCATGTCAAGTCCTCGGATATGTAGGCTCCGAGGTACTTAAAGCTGTTGACTCTCTCAACCGGTGCCCCGTCGATGCTGAGGGGGCTGTAGTCCTTGACCCCCGACCTCCTGAAGTCCACAATCATCTCCTTTGTTTTGCTGACGTTCAGGGAGAGGCTGTTTTCCTGGCACCATCCCGCCAGGACCTTGACCTCTTCCAGGTAGGCCCTCTCGTCGTTGGCAGAGATCAGGCCCACCACCACTGTGTCGTCAGCAAATTTGACGATTGTATTGCTACTCCGCTGAGCCACACAGTCGTGTGTGTACAGGGAGTAGAGGAGGGGACTCAGAACACAGCCCTGGGGGGCCCCTATGTTGAGGGTGATGGATGAGGAGGTGCAGTTGCCTGCTCTCACCACCTGGGGTCTGCCAGTCAGGAAGTCCAAGACCCACTGGCAGAGGTCATAGCCCAAGCCCAGGTCCCTGAGCTTGGCTATGAGTATGGAGGGGACTATGGTATTGAATGCCGAGCTGTAGTCGATGAATAGCATTCTCACAGTTCCCCTGCCTCTTGTCCAGGTGTGATGCTGCTGTGTGCAGCATATGGGATATGGCGTCCTCCGTGGACCTGTTGGGGCGGTATGCAAATTGCAGGGGGTCCATGTTGATGGGGAGGGAGGAGCAGATGTAGCCCTTTACTAGCTTCTCAAAGCACTTCATGGCTATGGAGGTGAGAGCTACAGGGCGGTAGTCGTTGAGGCAAGCAGGCTTGGATTTTTTGGGTACAGGGATAATAGTGGACTTCTTCAGGCAGGTGGGGATGACAGCCTGTTCTAAGGACAGGTTAAATGTCAGTGAATACTGGGGCCAGTTGGTCGGCACAGACTTTTAGGACGCGGCCGGGGATGCCGTCTGGACCTGCTGCCTTCCTGATATTCACTTTTTTAAAGGTCCGCCTCACCACAAATCGCCTAGCCAAAACTAGTTAGCATTGCAGATAGGGTCATCTGAAATTGCAACATGCGGCCATTTAGTGTTAGCACTGTGGTTCTTAAAATTAGGGTAAAACATAACAAAAGGGTATAACAAAACATATAATCCTCCTGTGAAAACTAAGTTTTACCCCTCACCCCAAATACAGTTTAACATACAAAATTACTGGTAAACAGGAAAGGAAAACAGTAAATCTTTGCTAAAAAAGTGATGACAACGTGTGATGGCCTATATTTTATTTCATAATTATATTATATTTTGCTCACCTTAGCTCATATTTCACTTTCTTACTCCACCTCTTTATTGTATTATCTGTCTGTCCGCTAATGTCGCACTGAAAAAACAACCAAAGCAAATTCCTTGTATGTGAAAACTACTTGGCAAATAAAGACCTTTCTGATTCTGATTCTGATACTACAATACTGTATACAAACTCTCACGATGACCAGTGACCTTAAAAAAGCATTTAGTACTGAAAGTGTGTCAGTTATTTTCAGCTTGTGTTGCCATCAATATTTGAAAATAGGTCTGGCCTGGGCAATTAAACAATACTTGGCCTGGTATACAAGTCAGTTGTAGGGTAAAGTTGGGTGTGTTTATACCGGCAGCCATCAGGCTCTACAACAAAGGGCTCGGGCGGCCGGATCGGCCGGTTCTGCTGCCAGAGCTGTCACTGTCACAACTCGGGACTTGAGAACTAGAGACTCACATCACCGTACCGACTATCTTGTTTCTTTGCACTAGAGACTCATATCACTGGACTCTCACCACTGGACTATTTTGTGTCTGTACTTTGTATATTATTATATTGTATTTGTATCTATACTTTGTATATAGATACTAGACTGTATAGGACTGTGAAGCTATGCATCCCCCACCCTGTATCCCCCCCATGCTGCTTTGACACCTGAATTTCCCCAATGGGATCAATAAAGGATTATCTTATCTTATCTTAGTGCGCTAAAACCCAATTAATAACAGAACTTGCATAAATACGGGTGCAATTGTAGTCATCAGAAAAAAGGAAAAGCTGATATAACTAAGCTAGTAGACGGGAGAGGCTTTGTTCACACTTGGCTCACTCTCACCCTCACTCTCTTGGCCATCAGGGAGTGTCCTAGTTGACTCTTGTCCTGTTACCATAACAAACACATTCCTGAACTCACAATGGTTGTGACGCGATCCATTAAAAAGACCCATGAACTATTTGAAACCTCCGGAGATCAGAGTGTTTTGATTCATGAAAACCACACGTTATAAGGAAGCACCTGTTGATAGTGTTTTCTTATTGCTCTATATGTCGATGCATCTAAATAATCAGAATGATGAATAACCCTGAACCTAGACTGGGAATGTCATGCAAGAGGAACACGTTTTAGTTCCGTCAAAGAGTTTTGCGTTGGGGGGGGGCGTGTCATCATATGTACGCACAGTGACCAGAACACCAATAGGACAACAACAGAGTAGGTGGCAGGCAATCGATGTACTGTAATGAAGTAGCCATCATTAAATAAGCTTGCTAGCTCCCATATCCCCTTGACATCCAAACAGAAATAGGAAATAAATGTTAGCAAAGCGCTAATCACCAATTAGCATAGCTAACACCAGTTATATTTCGTATGGCTTATCGCGTCCCGCTCAAGCCTATTGAGATACCCCTTATCTCCTTGTACCTACTGTACACCACCACGAACACAACTTATACACCCACACCTGACCGGGTCCCGCCTCTATGGAGGTGTAGCCTATAAGACCATGGTCATGGTCACCAAACACCCTTCCTCTATTTTCGTTCCATCATATTGGATGCAATGCACCTTATGTAACTAGTAGTATGAAAAAGATTGGAGGAATTGCGTAATGTTGAAAGCTTACCGGAGGTTTGCGTGCCCCTGGCATCTTCGGGGCATGTTTCAGCGACACAACGGGCCTATGTTGATGTTCCTCATCTGTCGGCAGCCAGATCAAGGTGCAGCGTACAACGTTGGCTATCGAGCCGGGTTGTACAACGGTGAGCCCTGTGTCATTAGGCACGGGTATTAGTGTTAGTAATGCTGGGTTGTTGTTACACAACCATGTTGTGTGTTGGCGCCAGGGGGGGATGGTTTGGTGAACGTTCACTGCGGTGAACGGGTTCCAAACGGTCCTGCAAGCGTGCTGTTAAACAACTAATGCTAGCTACATGCTAATACTAATGCTACATGCTGAACTCTACTGCTACGCTGTTCTAATGTCTCCGCCGTGAGATGTTGTCACTTCTCCCTCCTCTTGCCCGGTTCAATGAAGGTCAGTCGGTAGCTGATGTGGGGGTTTTGCTGAGTCCTATTTACCTTTTTACGGGTAAATGGGTTGACAACAGGGTAGATCGTGGCTAGGTAGCCTAGCCAGGTACGTTACCTTTGTGTTCCGGCGGGGTCTGTTGAACGGTGTCCCCATCTGGGAGCCGATGCGTGAGCTCGGCGGTGTAGCAGTAGAGCTATACTACTGCAGGATGGGACTTAACGGCGGGTTAGGGCTCAGCTGGCTAGTTCCTATCCACATTGGCGTCGGGTAGTGGGGCTATGGGTCCAGCCGACATTGTAAACATGTTGCGTGTTGTGCGCAGGCGGTTGTTGATCTGGGTTCCACATCGCCTCACGCTAGGCTGTAGTAGTGTAGTGGGACTGTTTTGTTCTGTCACTCTGCTATGAGAAGGTCTGTCTATGCTACAGCTTTCTCTCCTCTCAACTATTCATGCTGAAGGTCAATCGGTGTCTATTGGGGGAGTATGCAGGGGGGGCTTTGTTTACCTTTTTTGGTAAATGGGCTAAGCTAGGGCTGGTGTGCTGTTGTGAATATTTTGAATGAAGGCGGGACTAGTTCGTTCTGGTCCGCCTCCCCTTAACGTTGTGTATATGGGTTTGCTCATTCTACAGTTTTGTGGTTTAGTTCTTTTATTCATTTAACCCTTTCATGGTGCACACCACAGTGGAGGTTGCCGTTTGCAACCACCAATGGTGCTCCGTGTTAACATCAGTCCTTTGCTTTTGACATATTGAAACAGTGCCCCGCCCGGCCGACGCCATGGGTGGGTCGGCCTGGCGAGTGGCTGGTGGGCTGCTAAAGCCTGTACCGCCACGGTATGGAATTGGCAGCGATTAGAACTGTGTTCGAATTGCTGTTTTTTCTATTAAAAAAATGGTGTCTGGTGGCGGGGCCTTGAGGGCCAGCCGACTTCGACACATCGCGCGAGGTTGTTGACGTTATTAGCTTTGACCCAGCCGCAAGCTATAACCGCTCAGGGTTCCCCTCTCCGCAGGGGATTTTGGTCTTCTGCTGGAGCGCGGGCGGTATTGTCCTAGGCCCCACACCGCGAAGCCAGAAGAAGAGAGCACGGCCTCGTCAGCGGCGATGACGAGGCCCTCGACAGGCGGCCATGTTTTCCCCCGCCGGAGGTATCCTGGGCGTTGAATCGACAGGTGTCCACAAGGCCGACAGCCTTGGCGGCCGAGGGATCGGCCATGTTGGATGGGTTCGGCTTGAACAACAAGCCGTCACCGTCCTGCCGCGAGCAGCCCGCTCTCCGATCACTCCCTCCCCCAACACCAGCGGAAAAAGTGGGCTCTGATTGTTTCCTTTGGCTACGGGCCGCGTGCCTTCGTTGAAGCGCGGGCGGCCCCACTTTTCGCTTCTCATGGGGACAGGGGCTGACACCCAGTTGATGGCTGAGCCTGGGTCTGTCCGTGAGAATGTTGTGCTGTCAAGCGGCTCCCACACCATAAGCTGTGTTGGTTGAGCCTGGTGTTACGTCTGTCAACTATAAGTGTTGTCAGCAGGGGGGCTCGAAACCTTTTGAGGCACACAGTGCAGGCTTCCCCGGCCTCGCCTTCGCCAGGCCAGGTATCATGTTGGTGCCTCCCACTCCTGAAAGATTGGCAGTGGTCTCGCAGGCACGCGTGATTTGGGTGGTAGTAATATCACTGCAGGGCTACGGTGTGTAGGAACCCATGGGGTCCTTACACCTTGCATGTCCGGCTGCAGAACAACTCCTCAGCATGTTCAGGAGGGGTGTTCAGTGGGGGGGCTTTTTTCACCTAGAAAGCCCCCCGTATCAAACCGGCCATTTCTGTCGGGGTCCCCCCTTGGGTGCGATTGCCTCATGGGTGGTGTCAGGGTCAGATGTCCCGACACGGAACGCTCTGCTCGCACAGTTCCAGGGTTGGCTACGCACAGCGGGTGGGACCGGGCCAACTATCTACAGTTCCTGGCGGACCTGCGCCACATGGCGGCGGGTGCGTTGGGAGTGTCATCACATATGACTACGGCAGTACCATATGTCGAGGTGGATGGAGAGAACACTGAGGCGGGGACTTGTGTTTACACAACCCCACCCGTTTTCGGGTTTGGTACAGACCCTATTGTCAGGGTCACCAGCAGTGACAGCTCTGGTCAACGAGATCCAATCTCTGTGGACGAAGCAAGCCATCGTCGTGGCGTTCTCCTCCCGGTGTTCTCTGGTGCCTGAGAAATCGGGAGGGGGGGGGTGTCAGACCCAGGCTGGACCTGTCCCATGGGAAGGTTCAGCATTTTTTGGATCGTCTCCTACCTATTGAACACTGTCAGGTGGGGGTCTGGTTCTACTCCATAGACCTGTAGGATGCGTATGCGCATCTCCGATCTTCCATCCTAGGGCTTACCTACGCTTCCTTTGCAGGGTTAGCGTATGAGTACCAGAGGTTGCCGTTCGGTTTTCTCTGGCTCCCCGCATCTTCACCAAGTGCGTGGAGGCCGCACTGGGGCCTCTGCGTCGTCAGGGGTTACGGAGTGTATTCTGCCCTGACGACGTTCTGGTCCTTCGCGGTCAAGGTGGATCGTCAGGTCTCGTACCAGGCAGGTACCTACCAGCCTGGGGTTGCTGTAGACTGGAAGTAGAGTACTCCTCTTCCCAGTCAACGGTTGGAGGGCTATGGACATCCCTCTCAGAGCGTGTTGTCAACACGCTCGGGAGGTTCCGTCCTAGGACGGTTACGGCGCTGTCTCACATCACGTTTTTCACCGACGCCTCCCTCGCTGGTGACGCGTCGGGCCAACACAGTAGGGGGCAGCTGGCAAACCATGCTGCCCGGTCTGCGCTACATTCAATGTGTTGGTGTTGAAAGCGGTCCTTCTGGTCCTCAAACGGTGTTGATCAGGACGGACGATACGACGTCAGTATCGTGTATCGACAGACAGGGGGGAGTACGCTCCCCCCGTCTGCACCAGGCGGCGGGCGGCTGGCTATGGGCGTCCTCCATCTGCGCGGTCTGAGGGCTCCCCACATCCCCGGCAGGGAGAATGTGGGTACAGGTGTACTGTCGCGGGGCGGTCCTCATCCTGACGGGTGGGGATTACGCCCGGACATAGCCAGGCAGGTCTGGGACCGATGCCGTGCCGCCTGGGATTCTTCCCCATACATCTGTTAGGTCAGTTGTTGGGACGGGTACGTTGAGGGGCGCAGGTTCTTGATCCTGATGGTGTTACCATCCGGAATGCGCATGCTCCCTCCACTGTCGCGCTTACGCGGGCAGATGATGTATGTTCCAAGTGTGGTGTAAGGCGGGGGGCCGGGACCCAGTCTCCTGCCCCCTGGATGCTGTCCTTAGTTACCTCCAGTCTCTCCTTGATAGACTGTCGGCTTCGACGGTGAGGGTATATGCAGCAGCTATATCCTCCTATCATGAGGGATTTGAGGGGATGTCTTGTTCAGCCACCCTCTTGTGAAGCGTTTCCTGCTTGGCGCTCAACGCGTTAAGCCGGTGCAACGCTCCTTGGCTCCGACTTGGGGTCTTCAATAGCTTGTTTGCAGTCACGTGATTTTGATGACGCGCGAAACTCACCTGGGGGGCAGGAAGTCAAGAACAGTGATTCAAAACAATGGAAAGTCAATACGCTAAAGCGTTGGATGAGCCTACACGCACTAGGTATCATCAGAAAATATCAAAACATATTGGATATGATCCGTACACGCTGAGGAAAATCGATTTTTCTCGCGTCTTGACCGATTTGCCTGGCGTTGAGGCGATTGATATAACCAATTACCTCGTCCTCCAGACCTCCTACTACACGGCTAGCCAGATGAAGGCATACAAGAGTCTGGAGGCTTATAACTATTTGGTGTGTGGTTGGGTAAATGACCTCGGATCAAAGGCAGCATTGAATGACTGTCGTCTTGTTTTTGCGCGGGTGAGTAAATCTACTTGAGAATCACTCTTTTATATTGCTATTTCAACTCTAATGTACATGGATACTGGCGTCAGTCAGGCTATGCGCTAAACGCTAGCTACTATTTTCTACCTTGCCACTAGGTCAACCATTCTCAGAGGTCTGGTGCAACACCGCTAAAAACGTGGATCGTGGCTAAACGAAATGGAGAAGTTGTCACAGCACATTGTGATTGTATGGCTGGGTAAGTCATCATAATAATGCAAGGCATGTTTAACTACATATCGCTGTTGTAAAATGATGCTAACTAGATGCCATGAAGGTGTCACTCTGATGGTGGCCAGACTTTCGTCTTGTTTACATCAGGGTCCCCCATTTTCAATTCATCATGACATACAGGTAGACAGTTACTGTACTGTTGCATCGCTAGACATTTATGACATACCAGATCTACAAATCTACCAACAGATTGTCAGAATCCTGCTCGCATGTTGGAGCAGTTCTGTTCGCCATTGAAGTGGGTGTTAAAATGAGAGAGACTGAGTCCTGCACCATGGAAAAGTGCAAGTGGTTAATGCCATCACATGTCAAAAAGGTAATCAAATGCACGTAATTTACTTTTGTTTCAGTGTGAGCTGTATGCAGGGGTACATTTAAAACGTTTATATTCTCTATGCCTCTCGCGCTTTCAGATTCCTGCCGCTCCAGTTGCGATGATAGACTTTTCATCTGCAAAATCTAAGAAGCAAAAACTAGATCATGCCATTGCAGGGACAGGTGAGCAGAGGTGTACAGTACTGAATGCAAAATACCTGTGCAATAATATGTTCCAAGTTTCACTTTAAAGCTGTGCAATATCTGTCTTATAGAGAAACAAACACCTGAGAGTTCCACAGTCCAGTGTCCAAGAGTGAAGCAAGGATCAGAAACTTATAGTCAGTTTTTCAAGGCTTTACACCTAAACTCCCCAAAAAGTGCTGCACTGATGTCCAGGTCACCATATTGCAGAGAATTTGTCCCAAAGTCTGTGAGCAAGCTACCTAAACTACTAACTGCATATAGGACACCAGAGACACTGCAGCTACCTCCAACAAAGTTGCAGAAAGCATGCCAGGATTTCAGACTGGAAGAGCTAACACAGTCACAGGTACAGGCAGTAGAGGAGGAGACCAGAAACCAGAGCTCATCAACAATCTGGTTCCGCCAAAGAGCAGGAAGGGTAACAGCCTCTAAACTGAAGCAGGTTCTACACACAAGTATTTCACAGCCGTCAAAGTCCTTGGTCAAGTCCATATGCTACCCAGAGGCACACAAGCTCTCTACAGCTGCAACGAGGTATTTATTAGGGGAAAGTAATTGCAAGACAAGGACATCTGCAATTGACCTATTATGACACATAGGTTAGGGCTGGCTAGAAGTATGTTTAATCTTTGAGGTCTGGAGTAGGATGATGTAAACCAGTGCACTACAATTGTCCCTATAAATGCTGACCTACATCACATTTAGTAAATCAGTTACTAATTATGGTTGTACAACTCTCTCTTCCTATTGCTACTTGTATGCATTACAGGTATGGATGTAAAAATGAGGCAACAGCCAGAAGACAGTATGAACAACTGCAAAGTGTGGACCATGAGGGTTTCTCCTGCATGGACAGTGGACTTTGGCTGAATCAGAAGTGGCCATACATGGGAGCCTCACCAGATGGAATTGTCACATGCGCCTGTCATGGAACTGGGGTTTGTGAGATAAAGGTACCAGCTATTTCTTCAGTATGGATTTGGATATGCATTTACCATTCATGTTTTGACGTCCTCAATAACACAGTAGAGCAGGTGTATTGGCATTGTGACTAATGGAACTGGGATTTGTGAGAAGAGTAACCTAGTACTTTGTAATTCAATGCACAGTTTATGTTCCTACATGTTGTAAAGACATAGAAACATCACGTGGTGCATGAGAGAAATTAACAGATCTTGAAGCTGAACATTTGAAAAGGAGATACTATGCAGAAGAAGTGACTATTTTCATTGTGAACTTTTAGTGCCCACACAACAAACAGGAGGAGGCCAATCTACGCCTGTGTGCTGGAGACCAGGGCTTCTGTCTCATCTTCGATGGGGACGATGTGAAACTGGACAGGAAGCACGCGTACTACTACCAAGTACAGGCTCAGCTCCACATTGTGGGTGCTGACTATTGTGACTTTGTAGTGTGGAACACAAATGACATCTTTGTAGAGAGGATTTTGCCTGATGCGGAACTCTGGGTCAATGTCATTCCCAAAGTTCAAGAGTTCTTCAGACACTGTGTTCTTCCTGAAGTGTTGGGACAGTACTTCACAAAGTGAACCAAATCATGTTTGAAATGTTTCTTTAATCTGTGCATATTCCTGTAATAAATTGTAAATAAATGGTAGTTTATAGAACATGAATATCACAACAGGTCAAAATCTTATAGCTTTAGTTATATAGGCACAAATAAAACAAATTGATATCTGAAATATATAGGTAGTTTAGGTTAATTAATTGTTTCTTTTGTTTGTGTAATTATTCCTAGGTTGTTATATTTTTGTTGTTAACCACCCTGATCAAAATAAACCTTCTAAAGGGCTTCACATCACTTGTTGCTGGTGGTTCTTGGGAGCTGGGAAGAGGGGTTACATTTCCATGTTGTGCCTCGGTTTCCCCTAGGCCGTTTCCTCTGAAAACTACTACATGAAATGGTCACATGTTGTGAAGAAAGAAAGCGACCAAGTTGGACAATTTTTTCCAGGTGTAAGCTACATCCTACTACAAGCACCCAGTATTTTCATTGTGACTACATAGACAATGAATATGATTTTCTCAAGACAAAGATAATTTAATAACGGATTCAAACAGTTTAACTACAAACAACCATTCAAATCTAATTAGAACTGATTTAAAAATGACAAAGATTAATTGAATGAAATTAATACATTTTTATTTCAATAAAATAATAATGACAGACAGGTAGAGGGAGACATATACATATATTTGAAATATTATTATTCAATATTATCATTAAACTATTTGTAGTCCGGGCTAGAACTACGCACCCGTTAGTGGAGGTCTGAGAAAACATCGACCCATTATTTATAATCAAATCTACCTCAAATCATTCAATGCAAAACTATGCAGGGCATGCATCTTATTTTCCTATTTGACCTTTAGATGAATAGAATATTGCTTACTCCAGTGGGACAACAGAGTCCGAAAGATTGGATAATGCACAGCAAATGACTCCAATCTTATCAATCAGCGCCAGTGACTCGCCTGTTTTTACAGCCATGTGTTCAACGGGGAGGGTACTCTGCAGAATTTGGTACTTTCTTCTCACTAATCCTATGACCCTTTCCACGTGAATACGCACATTAGCGAGTTTTCTTGTTTGCTCAACTTCATATGCAGATAGCTGGCTCTTCCCTTTTGTGAAAGCAGGCATCTTCAATGAAGCACAGTAAAACCCCACACTATCCCCGATAGTAAACCCACGGTCTGCCAGAACAATGTCTCCGGGTAACAAATTATTTAGAAGGCTACTCTCTTCAGTTATCTGCTTGTCACTCACTCTCCCTCCCCAAGCACGAGAGATGTATGTGACATATCCTTGAGGAGCAATGCCAATGAGAAATTTAACTGTGTTATGGTGTTTATAATTGGACCAAGTTTGTGCTCTTGCCAGCAAATTAGATGGCCTTTCAAGGAAAACTTCAAAACAGTCCACTATTACGGCAACCTTACACCCAAATGCTTGCCTGAATGACATTGGCATTGTAGCTTGCAGCACCTCTCGCTCTGGCCACTCTATTATAAACTCTAATCTTTCATGAAGTATGCCAATTATCTTGTGCCAAATTCGAGAAACAGTGGAACAGGAAACATTGAACCTGAAGGCCAAATCTTGGAGTGGAAGGTTTAGTCTCAACCGAATTAAGACCAACATGAACTGTTTAAATTTGGAGAGCGCCGACAAAGAGCTATAGTTGATGTGTGGCTCACATAGCTGAAACACTTGCATCAAAACTAAGAAATTGGGCAATCCTGTGTAAAATTTTGTCTTCTCTTCGTTGTTCTGAAAAGCATCTGGACTAAATTCCCTGTCCAGTACTTTTTTCCTGAGGTCACTCAGCTCCACTACGGAGTGATTCAGAACATCCTCCATCTTCTCAAGATCCTCCATAGTCAGGTCTGTCTGGCAGCCTGCATCTACATAGAATATATTTGACAAAGGGGATAAGAGGGGAAAAGATAGTTTAGTTATATAATTTACAAATTTTATAAAGGTGGTGGTAATTATTTGTTAAATTATGATGTAAACAAGTGACATACATAGTTGTCAAAATACATTTAATTTACTCTTGTCTGTCTCTCTCCCACACACACTCTGTCACACACTCTGTCTCTCCCCCTTTCTGTCTGTCTCTCTCACACACACTCTGTCTCTCTCTCTCCCACACACACTGTCTCTCTGTCTGTTTGTCTCTCTCCCACACACTCTCTCTGTCTGTCTCTCTCCCACACACACTGTCTGTCTGTCTCTCTCCCACACTCTGCCCCTTCTGTCTGTCTCTCTCCCACACACACTCTCTCTCTGTCTGTCTCTCTCCCACACTCTCCCCCTTCTGTCTGTCTCTCTCCCACACATATTATAGTGGCTATTTACAAACAATTTTGTAATTCGTATTTGCCACTTCCACTCCGGGGATAGCTTTAGTCTACGCGCACATAATAAAGATTCTGATCCATCCTTTGGCTGTCACAATGAATCAATCATTTATTTCTCATAAGCAAAACAAACAAAACTCGTATATCTAATACATGCGTGCGTTGCGTGCAGTGCGTCTGTGCGTGCGGTACAAAAACTGTTTGCCTTCCCGGTCCACCTCTCCCATGCAAGCCACCACCCCTTATCAAGGTAAACTACACAGGTGGATAGCTCAGGTAGGTCTCTTTAAAGGGAAAGTGCACATAGTTTCAAATCATAAGAATAGTTACAATAAGATAATCAGTGTAAATAATATCATGACTTGTCAATCAAATTATCAGTTTTCGTTTTCATATTTCGTAATCCATAAGCATTTTCATAATTCAAATAATTGCATGATACAAACTCAAAGATTAAATAACTCAAGAATGGCTCCTACATCCCGGCCTCTAATTGTCCATTATCCTAAAAAGGGACAATTATTCTATGCAAATATGTTAACAGGAGCCTGAACATGTCTTTATATAGTTCATGTAGGAATAGAAATATTCCAAAAAGGGGGTATGTTCCACGAAAAAGCGTATAATCCACAAAAAAGGTATAATCCACAAAAAAGGTATAATCCATAAAAAAGGTATAATCCATCAGTGTAACAAAGGTTCGGGCATTGCCCTCGAAAAGGAAAAAACAAACAAGCGCGTGAAGAAGTCAGTAGGGGCTAGTCAATGTCAGTCAATCTGCTTCTTTCAGCAAGCATAGTTTGCTGATGGGCCTTTCTAGGATATTGTACTTGGTCTTGACCTTTACCTTGCGTACATGCCCTCTGCTGTCAGGCATTGTCTCTTCCACCTTGCCCATGAGCCAGGAATTTCTTGGCGATGACTCATCCACAATGAGGACCACGTCCCCTGGGGCTAGGTTCTTCCTTACTTGGTTCCATTTCTGACGTTCTTGAAGCAGAGGGATGTACTCCTTTTTCCATCGCCTCCAGAAGAGGTCGGCCATGTACTGGACCTGCCGCCATCTCCTTCTGCAGTACGAATCATCCTTTGTGAACAAACCAGGTGGTAGAATGGGTTTTCCTTTCAACTGCAGTAGATGGTTCGGGGTCAGAGCCTCAAGATTGTTAGAGTCATCCGAGACGGTGGTAATAGGACGGTCGTTGAGAATGGCCTCAGTTTCACATAGGGCGGTTTGGAGACTCTCGTCATCCAGGGTCTGCTGGCGGAGTACTGAGTACAGCACTTTCTTTATAGACCGTATTAGTCGCTCCCAAACGCCTCCGTGGTGGGAGCCAGTGGGTGGATTGAATGTCCACTGGATTCCCTCGTCGAGCAGTGCATGTTGGATCTTGCTGTGGTCCAGGTTGGAAAGTGCCTCCCGCAACTCCCGCTCAGCTCCGACAAAATTGGTTCCGTTGTCTGATACCATCTCTTTAACTTGACCTCTTCTGCAGATGAACCGCCGCAGTGCTGATATGCAGGAGTCAGTATCCAAGGAGTATGCCATTTCGAGATGAACGGCACGGCTCACCAGGCACGTAAAGAGTACGCCGTACCTTTTTACCAGACTCCTCCCTCTCTTCACCTCTATAGGCCCGAAATAATCTGTTCCCACATGCGTGAATGCTGGCAAGTCTGGAGAAATGCGATTCCTTGGTAGGTCGGCCATCTTCTGCTCTTTCACTGTGGCATTAAATCGTCGACACAGAACACAGTCATTGACGATCTTCCTGGCAGCAGAGTTGGCTCGCATTATCCAGTACTTCTGGCGAAGCCTTGAGAGCATGTGGTTTCTTCCAGAATGGCCTACAACCATGTGTATATGGCTCAGTAGAAGATGAGACAAATGGCTGGCTTTAGGAAGGATAGCTGGATGCTTGGATTCCTCTGGCATCGCCATTCTACTGACCCTTCCTCCAACTCTCAGCACGCCGTTCAGTAGCATTGGGTCCAGTCTGTAAATGGTGCTCCTTTTATTTACAGTATTCTCTTTCTTCAGCGCAGATATTTCATCCTGGAAATGCTGCCGCTGTACGTAGCAAACAAGTGTCTCCTCAGCATGCGCAAGATCTTCAATTGAGAGACTCTGAGCTCCTAGCTGAGCTCTTGTTTTGTTCATCTGGTCATCCAGATGGTCTTGTCGTTTCTGGTCTGGATTCTTTGTGCAGGTTGCAGCCTGCAGCTCCTTTCTTTTGAGGCTTAGATTCTGAAGTGTTTCTTTGAACTTCAAGATCCATGCTGTAGCCTTCTTTAACTTATCCCATGATGAGAAGTGCTTGATAAGCTTGGCAATGGGATCACTGTCATGATCCATCACGGCTGTACTGAACGTGATAGTGCTCTTCTTAACTTCTGGATCGTCCTCACAGAGGGCAGGCAGCTCCTCTGGGGACTTTGGCCAGTCTTTCTCAGGCCTCTGTAAGAAGTCTGGGCCATTCAACCATCGACTGGATTTGAGAAAATAATCCATGGTCAGGCCTCGTGACGCGTCGTCTGCAGGGTTGACTGCTGTATTTACATAGCGCCACTGTGATCGGTCAGACAGTTCTCGGATGGTCGAAATCCGGTTTGCAACGTATGTCTGGAATCGACTGGTTGTGTTGTTGATGTACTTGAGGACAGACGTACTATCCGTCCAAAAGACAGATTCCAGAAGTTCCACTTCCAGTTCCTCTTTCAGCATTTTATCAATGCGGACTGCGACCACTGCTGCCGCCAGTTCCATTCTGGGTATGGTCATCTGCTTCAGTGGGGCTACCCGTGCTTTGCCCATGACAAAGACAATATGGACGTCACCTTTGAGGTTGGTCAGTCGCAGGTAGCTAGCTGTACCATACCCGTGTTCGCTGGCATCACTGTAGTGATGTAGTTGTGCAGTGTGTGGTTTTCCAAAGTTACTGGGTTTAAGGCAACGGCTGATGTGGAGGTTTGACAGCTTGCCTAGATCCTCCAACCATCTCTGCCATGACCGAGCGTGGGCCTCTGGGATCTTGTCATCCCATCCACAATTAATTTTGCAAAGATCTTGCATGATCCTCTTCGCTGGGAGAACCAGTGGGGCGAGGAATCCCATGGGGTCGTAAACAGAATTTGTCACTGACAGAATACCTCTCCTGGTTAAGGGTTGTTGCTTTGTAGCAGTCTTGAAGGAGAAGGTGTCGGTTTCCACATGCCACTGGATTCCGAGAGCTCGTTCCACCGGTAGTTCTTCTCTGTCGAGATCGAGCTCCTTCACTTCCTTGGCTTTATCTTCGTCTGGAATAGCAGACAGAACAGCACGGCTGTTACTGATCCACTTTGTAAGTCTTTTTCGCATTTTCGCTTTCTTCTTGTGGTACACACCGTGGTGAGGTATGTACCACACCTTTCCATCTTCTCTGTGCAGCCGTCCTTCTGGCACCCGCTCGGCGTGCCCCTTATCCAAGATGTCACTCATGGGCCCTTTATAATCAGCAAAGTATGCCTCGTCCCTCCTGAATCTCTTAATGAGGTTCGTGGCTCGCTGCTCTGCCATCCTTCTATTATTTGGCAGATTCACGTCCTCTTTGCGAAATGGCAATCGTAGTTGGTAGTGACCATCCTTCAATGTGATGGACTTAGCTGCAATGTCCAGGAATTTCTTGTCCTCTACAGATGGCTCGGCCTTCTCATCGTAGCCTCGCTCTGGGAAGTCTTGATTGTACTGTTTGATGAGAAGTTCTTCCAGGTTTGCTATGGTGACTCGGTTTGATGTTGTACGTGGTCGACCCTGCTTGTCAATGGGCAAGCTGCCGCTCAGGGGACCATTAACCACCCATCCGAGACAGGTTCTCACTGCATAGGGCCCGTTTCCTTTGCTGTTAATTATTTCCCATGGCTCCATGGCTTTGACAGCATTAATCCCAATCAACAGTCCAACTTCCTCCTCAATAGTAGTCAGAGGTACGTCTTTCAGCCATTCTTTTAGACCCTCTTGTGTTGGTATGTTTTCTTGTGAGACTGGTATAGCGAGCTGTGTGTAAACTTCAGGGAGAGCAAAGAAGTTATTGCTTTCCAAATCACTCACTTCCAGCCCATCCAATCTGTAACTGCTCACAGGCCGTTCCTGGCCCATTGTCCTGAGCAGTATCTCTGTTTTCTGGCCTCTGGCGTCCAGCTTCTTCATCAGGCTCTCGGTACAGAAGGTAGCAGAGCTTCCATGATCCAGGAACGCATATGTTCTGATTACTTTGCTTCCTTTAGCCATCTTAACCTGGATAGGCAGAATAGCTAGAGCACATTCCTTTCCTCCGGCCCCAGTAAGCCCGCAAGCCTGCAGTGAGACCAGGGCGCTGGAAACTTCCTCACCTTTAGCTGTAACTGTGGTGGTGCTCTCTTCCTTCCTGGGGTTGTCTGTTCTATTTATGTGCAGGAGAGTTGGGTGTTTGAGCTGACAAGAGCGACAAGTCAGGCGATTCCTACACAACTTGCTCATGTGTCCTCTGTTTAGACATGCAAAGCAGATTCCCTTTGTCCTGAGAAATTCGATCTTCTCCTTATGAGGCTTCAGAATCATTTTCTTACAACACTCCATGGCGTGTTCTCCAGTACAAAATAAGCATGGCTTACAAAATGCATTTGAACTGACTTTGCCATCCAACCTTTGCTTCTCCATTTCCACTGGTGTCAATGATGTAGCAAAACTGCTCCTGCCTTTGCTTCCTGATGACTTGGATTGATGCTGGGGGTTACCCAGCCTTGTTTTAAGGCCTTGTACCTTTGGAGTAGACTCTTGAATATTCCCAAATACTGGGTCTAGAATAACTCTCACTTGCCGTTCCACAAAGTCAACCAGGTTTGTGAATCTTGCTCTTTGCAGGGTTCGTTCATAATAGCTGCATGCTACAGATCTCCATGAATCTCTGAGCCTGTAGGGTAACTTAGAAATGACCGTTCTCATGTTGGATGGATTGTCCAGTTCATGCATGTACTCTAGGGCCTGCATAGCATTGCAGCACACACGGAGAAATAGTGAATAGGCCTGTAGTGCTGCCCCATCCTCAGGTTTGATAGCAGCCCAATCCAGTGCCTTCTGGATATAGGCGCTTGTGATTTTTATTTTATCACCGAAGTGCAGTTCCAGCAGTCGCCTTGCTTCAGCATATCCTCTTGCAGGATCCATGTGCTGGCAGCTGCGTACCAGCTCTCTTGGTTGGCCAGTGGTATATTGCTCCAGATAATATAATCTGTCCTTACTGATGTCCGTGTTGGACTCGATACCATGTTTAAAAGCACTTATGAACGACTGATATTCCATTGGGTCTCCTCCAAATGTTGTGATTTCCCTGGCGGGTAGCAATGACAGCCTTTGTTGGTGCACAAGAAGTTCTGTCATTTGACTCTGCCTGTCCATGACAGTAGCTAATGTGTTCTGGTGACTTTGGTGACCATGCCCTGATGGTGCACCTGGTTGAATACCTCCCCCTAGTGGACCAACTGGGATATTGGTCATGTGTGATGGCCTGGACAGGTAAGTTGCTGCACCTGGCTGAATGCCTCCCCCTAGTGGACCAACTGGGACATTGGTAATGTGTGATGGCCTGGACAGGTAAGTTGCTGCACCTGGCTGAATGCCTCCCCTTAGTGGACCAACTGGGAAATGGTCAACATGTGATGGCCTCGACAGATATGGACCTGCCTGTGACAGGGGTTGACTGTATTCCGTTTCCATGGAGTGGTCAGGTGGCATCCTTGACCTAGCTCCTAGCTGGGGGGACTGTTGTCTGTCATCGTCAGGCGGGGGGGGTGAGCTTCCCGGATCAATAATGGCCATTGTCATTGGGGGTTGATCTTGCCTGGCTTGCATTTGGTCAAGATACTCATTCATGCCATCTGTAGGAGTCCTTGCCTGGGATCCACATGATTTGACCTCAGCCTGGGATTCCTTTATTTTGTCGTATTTATCGAGGACTTTCAGTTTAGCATCAGATTCAGCAAATGCCATCTGCATTTCAAGTTGTTCCTTTTTAGCATGCAGATCCTTTGTCATCTTTTGCAGTTTGTCCTCTTCCTCCTCTAATTTCCACTTTTCCTCCATGACTGCTGATTTAGCAATGAGAGCAGCTCTCTCCGTTTCTAGTGTTATACGCAGAGTTGAGGTTGTTGATTTAGTGGTCTTTTTAGATGTGCTGCTGATGCTGTCCTCAGGTCGAACTTGATCCTGTTCTTTATAACCAGGTTTTATTCTGTTTCGAACATCATTCATAAATGAATTGAATTGTTGAACCTTTGGTTTATACCAGTCGTATTCATCACCCTCTTTCTCATCTTCATATAACAGTGCTTGAACAGATTGGTGCATCTTCTCAAATTCATTCATTAAAACATCAAAGGCTTGCAAATGTTCATTCACCTTTTCCACGTCTACGTCATCAAGTCCGTCGAATAGCGCATCCAACTCATTCTTGCGCCTTGTCAATACACCGAGCTTTGCCCTGCGAGAGCCAATCAATTTCACCAGCTCTCTCTCAGCCTCTTGGGCCTTTTCCGTTTCAGACATTATTTTAATATAGTTGAAATATCACAATAATGTGTGACAGCGTCAGTGATGCAATGTCAACAGTTTAACTGTTCAGAATCCCCGCAAATGTCATCCACAGTCCATGCGTAAAGATGCTTCGGTGTTTATTATTATGCTTTTGTGAAACACAATCAAACACAGTCCGTGCGCAAAGACGCTTCGGTGTTTGTTATTATGCTTTGTGAAACACAATGAAACACAGTCCGTGCGCTATGGTCAAACAAGTGTATCCACAGCGGAGAGTAATTGAATCAGAGCCACCTCCCGGTAGCCCTTCCACAATGACGTCGGATCCAAGATTAAGTCATTCAAGTTCATATTATCCCCGCAGGATCCTCCCCATGTGTTGCGCAATGCAACGTTACTCACGACCGCGCAGTATCTTGTAGATGTTGTTGTTGGGGAATCCTCTTTCTCCCTGGGTCCTGGGTGAAGCGAACGTGTCCTTGTTGAAGTCCTCTTCTTTCAGGCGAAATACTTTAATATCAGCAGGAGTTTTTGTACTTAATATAGTGGCTATTTACAAACAATTTTGTAATTCGTATTTGCCACTTCCACTCCGGGGATAGCTTTAGTCTACGCGCACATAATAAAGATTCTGATCCATCCTTTGGCTGTCACAATGAATCAATCATTTATTTCTCATAAGCAAAACAAACAAAACTCGTATATCTAATACATGCGTGCGTTGCGTGCAGTGCGTCTGTGCGTGCGGTACAAAAACTGTTTGCCTTCCCGGTCCACCTCTCCCACGCAAGCCACCACCCCTTATCAAGGTAAACTACACAGGTGGATAGCTCAGGTAGGTCTCTTTAAAGGGAAAGTGCACATAGTTTCAAATCATAAGAATAGTTACAATAAGATAATCAGTGTAAATAATATCATGACTTGTCAATCAAATTATCAGTTTTCGTTTTCATATTTCGTAATCCATAAGCATTTTCATAATTCAAATAATTGCATGATACAAACTCAAAGATTAAATAACTCAAGAATGGCTCCTACACATATGATGTAAACAAGTGACATACATAGTTGTCAAAATACTTAATGTAACATTGGCTACATGAAAGCTCCTCCATGCATTATATTTAATTTACCTTTGTGGTATTCCGATGCTGGGCTCTGTGAGCCCTCACCGAGGTCCAGCAATGCCTCTGCTGCATCGGTGCAGGTCTCATCTGCTTTTCTGGACCTCAACCTTTCCTCACGTTGACATGATGCCTCTGTCATTGGTTTACCTTGCTGGTAACCAAGGTTAACTGTAGGAGCCCAGTCTGGAGAGTCTACATCGTTGGCAGCACTCGGGCAGCCTGAATAAAATAAATAGCAAAGTGATAAACACCCAACAATGACAGCAAAGAGGGATAACAGTAGTTTCGGTCCTAAGAGATCGTTGAAAACCATTGGCCGTGATAGCTAGCTAATGTTAGCATTGCTTAAAAACAAAGACACCGGAAGATAGCGTCAGCTATCTAGCTGCGAAACACAAACACACAGGGTGATATCACAGATGTAACGTTAGCTATATGTTTCCAGCAATATTGCCTCCTGGTCTGTATTTTTGTCAGTTTTATCCAGCTATGTAAGTAGCTAAATTACTGCCTTACCTTTCACAAAGTGGTCACTGCATATACGCGCGTTGTCTGATTCGGCTCCTCCAGACCTCAACCGGAGATTTCTGATCCACGCCTGCCGACGTTTTTCTGTGACTTTTTTAAACTTCTCCCCTTTATGTATAACCACTTTCGGGACTCGAAAGTACCCCTTGTTTTTTTCCCGATTCGATCGGTTGGTACAGCCGTAAACCGCGTAAAACTTTGGCATTTTAATCAGAGAGTCTCACTGACTATGAGTATCTTCGTTATATGCAAATCACTTCCTGCCCCCCAACAACATTCCACTAGAGCGAATGACGTCACCTGCAAACAACCTATTGGTCCTTGTCGGTTGTCCTTGGCCCCGTTTGAGCCGCTCGAGCAGGCGCCGTTGGAACAGCTGTCGTTCAAGACCGCGTTCTTGCTGGCCGTCACCTCCGCTGACGCATGGGTGTGCTTTGTGCTCTCTCGGTACGTCCAGAGTGCCTGTCTTTCGTCCGATTGCGGTGCCACTCTGCGGCCTAATCCTGCCTTCGTGCCTGTAAATATCCGGAGTTCTTCCGCTCCAGGGATATTGTGGTTCAGGCGTTTCATCCGCCTCCTCACGGTGGCGAGTTAGATGCGGGCCTTCACCTGTCATGTCCGGTCCGTGCTTGGGAATTACCTCAGCCGTACTCAGGACCTCGGGGTGACCGTTCAGCTTTTTGTCTGTCACGGTGGTTCTCATGCCGGTGAGGCACTATCGAACAACGCCTGTCCCATTGGTTGTGCGAGGGCATTGCCCTCTGCTACACGTTGGCTGGGCAGGATCCCCCTGGGGGCGTCAGGGCGCACTCCACTCATGGGGTGGCTGCCTCTGTCGCTCTCCTGGGTGGGGCTTCGGTGGAGGATCATGGTCCTCCCCGGGCCCCTTTGTAAGGTTTTACCTCATGGACATGACCGGGGGTTCTGTCTCCCAGGCGGTTCTGGGGTCTGTGGCCTTTCCTGCTTCCCGTCCTTTGGTAGGGTAGCAGGAGTGTGTGGGTATGGGCCACAGTGCGTTAGGTCACACGTGGTTCCGCCTGTGCCGTGTGTTCAAGGGGTTCTAGTTCCCTCTTGTTCGCACTCAGGTGGAGTTCGCCCCCCCTTCGTTAGGAAGGATGGGGTGACAGGGCTCCCCGCACACCTTGATGTGGGCTTACGGGTCCTCAGGGGGTACATCTGTCGGGTCTCGCGTCCGCTCTAACCCATATCTCAATAGGCTTGAGCGGGACGCGATAAGCCATACGAAATATAACGATAGGTTATGTATATAACCTAGTTATATGAGTATTGGCTGAGCGTCCCGCTCTAAGCGGCCCTGAGTTCCCTTTTGAGGGATCTTTTACTGGAACAGGATTTTGGCGAGGAAGGGTGTTTGGTGACCATGACCATGGTCTTATAGGCTACGCCTCCATAGAGGCGGGACCCGGTCAGGTGTGGGTGTATAAGTTGTGTTCGTGGTGGTGTACAGTAGGTACAAGGAGATAAGGGGTATCTCAATAGGCTTGAGCGGGACGCTCAGCCAATACTCAAATACTCATATAATCGTTAATGTTTGCAACTCAATATTTCACTTAACTGTCATGATTTCATTTTGAATGCCATGCTAATGATTTCCTGCATAGCATGGTTTGTGAAAAGCCTTTGTACAAGACAACATGTAACCTATAGTGAGTAGCAAAAATCCACTGACATTAGCGATGCTAACCGCGATTAGGGCAAGGCCAACGTTTATCTACTTCTGTTCTCTTTGCACACATCTTTTGGGGAGAGACTCGAGGGACATTCAGGATGAAAGCACTTGATCAGGTGTCACATGGTTTTATCCAGACTGCCCCTGGAGACTTCAGTGATTCCAAATTGCAGTTGGTTCACGAGTACTAATGTCCCAATATGAAAAGAAAATATACTAAAAACCACTGGGTACTAATTTGGGGTTAACAAGGTTTGTCAAAATAGCTGTTCACAGCAACTCAAATGAAAGCAATATGTTCCATTCCCAGTACAACAGGAGCTGTAAGACTGTTTGTCACTTCTCATGATGTAAAGAAAACAAACTCACGTGGTAAGAGTCCTTCATGTTATGTTTGTCACTTCTCATGATGTAAAGAAAACAGACTCACGTGGTAAGAGTCCTTCATGTTATGTTTGTCACTTCTCATGATGTAAAGAAAACAGACTCACGTGGTAAGAGTCCTTCATGTTATGTTTGTCACTGCTCATGATGTAAAGAAAACTAACTCACGTGGTAAGAGTCCTTCATGTTATGTTTGTCACTTCTCATGATGTAAAGAAAACTAACTCACGTGGTAAGACTCCTTTATGTTATGTTTGTCACTGCTCATGATGTAAAGAAAACTAACTCACGTGGTAAGAGTCCTTCATGTTATGTTTGTCACTGCTCATGATGTAAAGAAAACTAACTCACGGGGTAAGACTCCTTTATGTTATGTTTGTCACTGCTCATGATGTAAAGAAAACAGACTCACGTGGTAAGAGTCCTTCATGTTATGTTTGTCACTGCTCATGATGTAAAGAAAACTAACTCACGTGGTAAGACTCCTTTATGTTATGTTTGTCACTGCTCATGATGTAAAGAAAACAGACTCACGTGGTAAGAGTCCTTCATGTTATGTTTGTCACTGCTCATGATGTAAAGAAAACAGACTCACGTGGTAAGAGTCCTTCATGTTATGTTTGTCACTGCTCATGATGTAAAGAAAACAGACTCACGTGGAAGGCGAACTGTCCGGAGAAGTCGTACATGCCGCAGGAGTGCATGAGACTCAGGGTGTTTCGCACCGCCTCGGGGTTCAGCACACGCTCGCCTGTGATTGGACAGAGTCCGCCGTTGGCCAGGGTGGCCGCCATGACGCTGGCACTCTCGCAGGTCACCTCGATGGAACACAGCTGGGGGTGCACAAACACACAGATTACCATGCATTTACTTTACTCTACTTCTGGCTACAGTATAATCACCCAATGCACCTGAACAGCAGAACTTCCATTTCAAGTAAGAAATCTCTTGTTTTCATATATGATATTTCATGTCACACATTTAGTTAAATAAAGTGTTTACTAGGTGGCAGAGGAGCACTATGACGTCACATGAAGACAAGCGGTGGCAATATGATGCCCCCGGTTGAAACACTCTTACAAAATAGCTTTGCTTGCGTTTTAAATTTCTTGGTTTGAAGAATTTTTTTTCACTCTAAAATGTATGAAACAAAGACAGACGGCATGCGACGACTTAACATAAAGCTATTGTTGTGGCTGATGGTTGTTTAACACAGCAGGAGACGATATTTCCAATTTTAACAAGTAGGTAATTTATTTAGGAAAAGAAGTTTTAACAGCAAAAGCTATGGCTCAGTAGACGGTCACCACAGTTGAAGGAAAACACTCTAACCTCTCAATCCCTCTGCTTGTCCCCTAAATCCCCCCTCAGTCCTGCCCCCACATGACAGATATGATGACGTGTCATATCATGTCAGATATGACATGACGTACATTAAGATGACACGTAGATTTAACATCGGAGAGAGATAAAAACATTAAGAACATCGAAGAGAGATAAAGACATTAAGAAGAACATAGATTTAGATAAAAACATTAAGAACATCGAAGAGAGATAAAAACATTAAGAACATCGAAGATAAGTCTAAAGGTTTATCGTCCTGAGACAAAGCTGGAGTCTGGAGTCAAGATTAGTGAAAGAGAAAATGAGTGTGTGTGTGTGAGTGTGAAAGAGTATATGTGTGTGTGTGAATGTGAAAATGAGTATGTGTGTGTGTGTGAATGTGAAAGAGTATATGTGTGTGTGTGAAAGAGAGAGTTCAGATTAGTGAGGTTTGTGTGTGTATGAAAGAGATAGAGATGAGATGTGTGCGTGTATATGTGTATGTATAAAAGAGAGAAAAGAACAAGATATGAAAGCGATATGATGTAGGAGATTACAAGCACACAACGTGCCGTACTGAAATGTCCATCTGTCCAAGTTGTTTTAAGAACGTCAGCCAGACCGTCTTTCAGCACTGCTTAGTTGACCCATATTAAACTAGTTCACCTTATATACACATTTTCCCCAACATTCCCCCATTTGGGGCTATCCCTAGTCCCACCCAAATCATATAACCAAGAAAATGTGAACGTCTAACTAAACGAGAAACCTAATACATTTTAAATGTCTAACTAAACAAGAACGCTTACTTCATTCACTGGACCCCTAACGGACCAACAAAGGCTGACTACCGTTCTCACAATAAACACAAAACCGCTCAAAACAAGAGTAATAATAAAACATAAAAAAAAAAAAAAATCCCCCAACCTCCACCGCTTACCAAATGAGCCACAGTTCCGGCCGGAAACCGCGACTCTCATCAGGGAAAGGAGAAGTTGACCGTCAGAACTAAACATAGAACATCCCTCCCCCAAAAAAAAATGACATTGTCTCTTCCATAACATTGAGTCCTAGTGTCCATCGCTCAGCCCCCCTTCCATGCCCACGCCATAGTCTCCTCACCATATTGCCAAAAGTCACATTTTGCCAATACAGCAACCACCACGCCACACCTCCAGTCCCCGTAGAAGCATGTCCCCATGCCTGGACGGGAGGCGCTGGTACCGACCTCACCACGTGTCCCCCCATCTTCGACGGGAGGTGCCCATCTTGCCCACTGCGTTAGCCCCCCCCTTTGTCCCTTCAGTCCCCAGAACCGATCCCCAGAACACTTCTTCTCAATGCTTCCTCAGGCTCAGAACCGACACTCCGTACCATTCCATACCGATGCCCCTTCCCATTCCGGTTTGACCAGGACCATGAGTAAAATAAACAAAAATAATAAAAAAATAAACCATCACTCAGACCATCCCCCGTCACTCTTAAAGGAAAGAACCAATACAAAATGTCTTCAAAAAACTTTTTTTTTTTTTTTTTAAGTAAAAGGGATAAAACAAACAAAACTGAACCAAACAGAAAGAAAATGTCCTTTCCTCACCATACGCCTAGTTAAAGGAATAAAACAAACAAACTGAACCAACAAAAAGAAAATGTCCCTTCCTCACCATACGCCTAGTTAAAGGAATAAAACAAACAAAACTGAACCAACAAAAAGAAAATGTCCCTTCCTCACCATACGCCTAGTTAAAGGAATAAAACAAACAAAACTGAACCAACAAAAAGAAAATGTCCCTACCTCACCATACCCCTAATCCTCTATCCCCTCGTCTCCCTCTAAGGCAGCATAAAGCTGAGGGCATGGCCCGATTTGTGGCTCAATCTCTTCCTGTCCCACCATCAGCATTCGGCTTGTTACGTGTGAAGTTACCAGCCTACCCAAGAGAGGCATACCACAACAGAAAAGGAGAACCAATATCAACCCTGCCACCCCAATGGATATCCCCGTCTGCATCACTATGCTTCCCCACTGTCCCAATCTTTCCAACACCCCACTCCCCCACCATTCTTCATTCCGGCCAGAATTCCCCCTCAACTCCTCCCTCAAATCCTTCAGCTTAGCCATGGCCTCGGAGAACTTTCCCCCTGGCCCCACATTCGTCGGAATGAATGTGCAGCAGTACTGTCCAAACATGGAACAGACTCCACCCTTCTCCGCCATTAACCAGTTCAGAGCCTGTCTATTCTGCCATGCCACCGTACTGGTCGCGTGCATCTGGTCCCCCATTGCATCCAACGCCTCCTCGGTGTAGTTGAGATACCGCTGCTGATTGTAAAACAAATAGTTGATCCACCCGGTGTTCTTATTGACCGATATCCATGGCAGAATAGACTCAAACCCTGCCGCAATCTTATTCTTAGCCATGAACTCAGCTGGAATGCCCCTTGGCTGTCCTATGCTGTCCAGATACACCCTTGGGTCTGCCTTGTAGCTACGCTTCGTTCGAGAGATAGGAGACTCAGAAGGTCCTTCCGTCACTGATAATGGTAGGACCACCATTGGCATGATCGCCTGAACCCGGGCACATCTACCTGACCAATCTAAAGGAAGTGTATTCCTCAACCTCCTACCGCCGCAGAGCCAGTATTGGTCCGCCAGTGCCATATCCTGGACATGAAAAGGGCAAGCTACAGGCCGTGGGTTGGTATCCACTCCCTTTAACACGACCCCGTGTCCACACTTTCCTTCTTTCGTGCAGTTAGTCGTGATGCTCCAAATAGTAGTGCACCGCCCCTCTGCCACCTCCCCTACGTCCCGGGTCCCCTCCTTTTGCAAGCACTCGAAATCCTTGGTCAGCCATAGTTTGACACCTCTGGGTATTGGCAACCCCGTCGCTACCCCCTGCACACGTACATCCAATTTCCTACAACGTTCCCGCATAGTGACATCCTTGAAATCCGTGACGTTTCCTGCCGCCTTAAAACGACTAGAGCCGAGAAACCCCAAACACTCTGCCTCGCACCAAGGGCGACTATTATGGGGCCCCTCCCATGCCTCTGCGTCCCTGTCACACTGAGCCCAACTGAACTTCGTGCCCTTCACCAGCAGCCTATCCGGACGTGCCTTGGAGCAGACATAACAATCCTCTATCTGATTCTGCGCGCTCGTGTACTGGACCCACTTAAACCACTCATTCCCTAAAGCCGCCCTATACATCGGGTCAGCCTCCGGGTCTTCCTCGTCATAGTCATAGTCGCCCCCATCTTGTTCCCCGGAAGGAAGCAAACCCCTCAACCTGGCCCAGAGTGAGCCCACTGAGTCCCTCAACGTTCCGGCTGTCCTCTGGAACATATCCTGTCCCCCCACCTCTTCCGACTCAGCGTCCTTGACCTCCCTTTTTCCCCTCACCCCTGTCCCCTGTGCCTGGTTCGGGACAGGCTCAACCCTCCTATCTACCCCCACAACCCGATCCTCGTTAGTATAATGGTAAGTATCCCTGCCTGTAACGGGGGAATGGTCAAAATCAAAAACATGCCCTTGCGGTCCTCCGGGAAACACCCCTTTTGGTTGTAGTCCTATCTTCTCCCCCCCTTCCTCGATGGGGGGCAGAGGGGGCGCCTGATTCTGAGCCTGGTCATGAAAGCCTGCCGGTACTTGAGCCTGAGCGGGACCCCGTGGGACTCCTACCCACTCAAACCCGTCATCCTCAAGGACGGGTCGACCGTGACGGTTCTCAATGACGTCGTTGCGCCCGGCCGACCGTCCGCACACTGCTGCCAACATCTGCGGGAGCATCAGCAGGCACTGCACCTTCCAGTTGCCGTCTCGGGCCCTCCATGTCGGGTTCTGCATAACTGCGATCGATTGTATCCCCCAAGAGATCGCCGCTGGCCTTTATGCAGTGATTGAAGTGGAACCAGGTCGTTGATCCTTTGACTTGGACTGCCGTTCCAGTCGATCGGATCACCTCGTACGGGCCCTCTCTCCGGGGTGATGACCACTTTCTCTTGTGGACCTTTACGAAGACCAGATCCCCAGGGATCAGCCTCGGTTTGGTGGCTTCCTTCTCCGCCTCCTTCACCCCCTTTTTCTCCTTTCTCTGCTCCTGTCGAAACACAGCTTCATGTATTTTAGTCACTTGCTGAAGATATTTTTTCAGATCTTGCTCAAAAATATCTAATGCCGGGCCCCTAGCCAGGTGTCTAAATGGCGGTGCTGGCATGCTGCGGCCTGTAAGCATTTCATGCGGTGTTAGCTGTGTTTGGCGGTTTACGCTGCTTCTAATAGCCATCAGAGCAAGTGGCAAAGCATCAATCCAGTTAAGCTTAGTTTGCATACAGATTTTCAACAGTTTGTTTATAATGACCAGATTGGCCCTTTCCACCTTTCCCTGCGACCCGGGACTATAGACACAGGAAAGGCGCTGTTTTATACTTAATTTCTGCATCAGCCCTTTAACCACCTTGTCGATGAACTCGCGGCCATTATCGCTTTGTAATATCGTGGGAATTCCAAATCTCGGAATGACCTCGCGACACAGGAACTTGATCACTGTGTCCGCGTTCTTGTGTTTAGATGGAATGGCCTCAATCCAGCGACTAAAGCAGTCTTCTACTACCAGGAGGTATCGTTTGCCCTGCACTGGCATTATCATCGCTTTGACCCTTTTAACCTCCTTCCAGTTAAGAGTACCCTCCTCCCGTTCGGATGCACTCCTTCCCCTACTTAGATGCACCTCTCCCCGTAAGGTTTAGGCAGTCCGCTACGACGCAACAACCAGCTCCTTTCTTAGGACTGCCTTGTCCGACGTCGGCCCCTCTCCCTCAACAGAGATGCAGGTCTCCACTTCCGGCGGTAAGGTCTCCTCTCATGAACGGAAGCAGTCCCCTTATTTTACCTTCAGGTGCAGTTTAAGGCTGGGTCCCTTTCCAACCTTAGGAGAGACAATCCAGATTCCTCTGAATTGACACCCCTTACCCTTCTGCTTCCCAGTGGTTCTTTTCAAACCTGCTGATCACAGAAGCACAACTCGCCTACTAACCCTGTATCGGTTAGTAAGGTTACTGTGGCCTGACTGTACATTGAGCCAGGTGCATTCATGCCACTGTTGTCCAGTCACTCACGGTCCCACATCCCGCGTGTCTGTGACTATAAACAGGGTCATAACGCTCTCCCAACCGGCTGGCGACCCAGTCGATAGCGACCTCATAGTCCGTCATCAAGTCAGGACCCCAAGCGGCTGACTGTCCGTAGTACCTATCAGCCACTCAGTTTAGAAACCGACGGTCTTGTCCCCACCCCGCTTGCTCCGGGCATGGAAATATTGACCGTTTTCGCCAGCCTTGCCTGTTCACGGCAGGAGCTGTGCCCCCTACGGTGCACCGCCCTGCTCCTAGGTGTGGACTGTCGCCCACGTACCACCCAGTGCCCACACCAACTTACGTGCGACGTTTCCTGGGCCGACTAGACGGTACCACAGTGGTATGTTATTTCATACCTCGTTACGCACGAGGGCCTTCAGTTTCTCCCCAGCACTATATGGATTGTGTTTAACGTGCGCCCAGACTCTTGCGAGCCCACTGCCGCCTGTTACAGACTAGAGGTTCGGGGTGCCTACCCCCTCCCTAATCTGTGTAGTCCATAATCAGATGTCTGAATGGTCCCTCAGGGAGGGGTGTGTAAGCCGCCACTTTCGGTACTCCTTTGCGCACATTGCCCTGTAAGCATGTTAAACACCTGGCTAGTGTAACGTCAATTTGTGCCTGAAGCTTTGGGGACCAAAATCCCATTTTCGTGATTCGTTTCAGGGTCTCTGCTCTTCCACAGTGATCAACACCATGAGCCTCAGGTATCACCAAGGACAGAAGATCGATGGAGGCGACTATCAAACCGTTATGACTCCTCCACAGACCATCTGCCCCCCTTACAGCCCCCCTCTCCGTCCACGACTGTTTCTCGGCCTGCGTGGCTGAGTCCTGAAGATCACTCAAATTATCCTCAGTTACCTCAGTCGTCAGTTCGGCCGCAAACATCAGAACAGCCGTGGACGGCACCGCAGCCGCCGCCTTCGCGGCCTCGTCCGCCGCGTTGTTTCCCGTCGTCACAAAAGACAGGTCTTTTCTGTGTGCCTGGCACTTTACGATAGCAATGCTTTTGGGCAACTTTACAGCCTGAATAAGCGCCACAACCTGCTTGTGGTGAAGGATCGGTGAGCCGTCCGATTTCTTAAAGCCTCTTGCCTTCCAAATGGCCGCGAATAGGTGGCATACGCCATGCGCATAAGCAGAGTCTGTAAAGATGTTAACCGTGCGATCTTTAGCTATTATGCATGCTTCTGTTAGTGCTATTAGTTCTGCAAGCTGGGCCGAACATGGTTGCATGCATTGTCCGGCCTTTCTTGTTAGTGTTTCTCCGTTAGGTTTGCACTGTACGACGGCGTATCCTGACCTTAAATTTTCCCCCTCCCGATAGCAGGACCCATCCACAAAAAGTGAGAGTTCTGCTATCGCGAGCGGGTCGACTCCCAAATCAGGACGGAGTTTCACGAAAGCCTGTACCTCCACCTCGCACTCATGCGGTTGACCCTCGCTCGGGAGTGGTACCAGATCCGCCGGGTTACTGCCGTGGCATGTTTTTATCGTAACGTCCGAGTACTGCAGGAGCCTCATGTAAGCCTGTTGCCGTTGGCTGGTCAGAACAAATTTGCCTCTTTCAATCAAGTTTGCCAATTTGTGATGTGTCCAAATGCAAATGTCATATCCCATTGTCACGGCCGTTGCCTTCTCATACATCAAATGTGCTGCGGCCAGGGCCTGATAACAAGGTGGCAGACCCTGCTCTACCGGCGAAAGAGCTCTAGAGTAATATGCTATCGGTTGTTTTTTCCCACTCACCCCCTGTGTTTGAGTCAGGACAGCTGTCGCATGCTGCGCTCTATGTGAGACGAATAGGTGGAAACACTTCTCATAATCCGGCAGCGCCAGGGCAGGGGCCTGTAACAACAGACGCTTAATGTTTATGAACGCGTCCTCCCCCTCCTCGGTCCATGTCAAGGGAGCGCGAAGCTTGTCTGTACCCGCCTCTTTTATCATCATCCTCAACGGCGCTGTCGCTATCGTATAGTCCTCCACCCACTCAGAGCTGTACCCAGTCATCCCTAAAAACGTCATCATCTGTCGGACCGTCAATGGCCTAGGTGCCTTGGATACAGCTTCGAGTTGCGTGGGTGAGATGTTTTTTATGCCCTTTTGAATGACGCGAGACAAGTACTCAACTTTTGGCTGGCAGTACTGCAGTTTTGAACGGGATGCCTTGTGGCCTCCCACGGCCAATCCACTCAAAACTTTGATGGAGTCCTCATGGCACTGCTGACGTGTATCCGAGCAGATTAGAATGTCATCTGCATACAGTAAAACCGTGCTGAGTAGTGTGTCGCACACTCCTTGCAAGTCTTCCTTGAGCGCCTTCGAGAAGTAATGCGGCGAGTGCGCGAACCCTTGTGGCAACCGGGTATAAGGGTATTGTTTCCCCCTGTGGGTAAAAGCAAACAGATACTGAGACTCTTTTTCCAATGGAACACTGAAGAATGCCTGCGTGAGATCAATGACCGTATAGTACTGCGAGCTACTCGGGATGTTTGTCAGGAGGGTGTGTGGATTAGCGACTTCTGCCTCTGGTCCAGACACCACGTCGTTCACCGCCCTCAAATCGTGTACCAGTCTGTACCTAGCCCTGTCCGCCTTTAGCACTGGGTGGATAGGTGTATTACATCTGGATTTGAAAGGGACGAGCACTCCCCCCTTTAACAGTCCCTCAATCTGATGTGATATAGCTTCCTCCGACTCTGGCTTCATTGTATACTGTCTGATAAAGGGTGGTCTACAACCCTTCTTTAACCTGACCTTCACTGGCTGTGCCGACAATATTAGACCCACATCTGTGTCGTGTTTTGACCACAACCGTTCCGGGGTGCGCGCCAACATGTCCTGTTCCAGCAAAGCATCCGCCTCTGGAATAACGCAAGGGTCTCCTGGTAATCTGATTACTTGCGGTTTTGCCAAAACTGAAAAGGAAATCATTATTTTTATGAAACTCCCATCTGCGCTGTTCCAAATTAGCGGAGATTCCGTGGAGACCCACCTTTGAGTCTCGGATTCCTGTATCATTGAACCTAGATGTTCGGATTCGTAACCAGGATTTATTCTCAGAGTGATGTGTGGGGCGGCGTCTCTTAGTCTATGTTGTTCCCGTAGATACTTACTCGTGTTAACCCTCAACGCCGCGCCCTGTCTCCCTACAATTATCGTAGATGAGTTAATCTGCACCTGCTCGGGCTGTCCCTGCAACCATGCCTTGTTCCTAACTAGGTCACTATTCGTCAAATACTGTAGTGTGCAATGTGCCTCCATGTTTGTTTGTCTAGACTGAGGCAGTTGGGTTTTCAGAAATGGCTCCCAGGGGTCACAGACCCTTTGCAGCTCTGCATCTATTAGACTAGGCAGATTTGGATTCAGCACCCCTTAATACCCCTAGAAATGTTGTGTACCAAAAATAAACACGAAATGCCTTCAGGGTTATGATTTTCTGAAAATTGACCCTGTCTATATGTTGCCCAGCCAGAACACAGTGGCCTCTTTCTCCCCCGTCCCTTGTAGCATCATTTCGTACACGTCTTGTTCAATTTGAATCCCCTCAGGCGTACATAGGATTTTACAGCCTAGTTTACACATTGCATCTCGTCCCAAGAGATTGCGCGGGGTGCTGTCCGAAATTAATACAGGTATTGTTATGGTCTTGTTGTTATACGTCATAGAGATTGGATCTGATGTGGGTATTAATTGTGTTTTTCCCGAGAATCCGACCGTCCGAACATACTGTCCAGACTGGGGTAAGTGAGCGGCGTATTTTTGCTTTATGCAGGAAAAACCTGCTCCAGTGTCTGCCATCATCTCTGTTAATTTGCCCTCCACTAGGACCTGCAGAATAGGTTCTTGCTCAGCTCCCTTGGAAACCACAATCATTTGATTTCCCCCCGTCGCATTCTCTGGGCACCCCTAGTGATTACCCCCCTGGTTTCGGGGCCCTCCTGTCTCCCCCTGGTCGTGGGGCCCTTGTGACTCCCCCTGGCGCACGGGTCTTCCATACTCCGAGCCGGGACGGTATGGTTGCCTACATCTCATTTCCCTGTGTCCCTGCATGCCGCAGTTCCAACAGTGGAAACGGGGAAACTGTTGTTCGTTCCCCGGTCCCTGTGTAAACCGTGGGCCTGATTGCCCATTCCCTGCCTGCCGCCTGGACGCCTGGTTCTGTGAACTATAGCCATAGCTTCTCACTACCTGAGGTGCAGGCGGGGGTCCCTGGTCCTGCATGGGTGGAGAGGTAGCAGATGACACCATTACTGCCTGCAACCTCCTTTGGGGCTGCAGTTGTTGCTGAGTTAACTTCCTTGCGTCATTTCTATCCTGATCCCTGACTTTCTGCTCCTGAGCCCTTTGCTTCTCCACACTATGTGTTACATGTGCACAGAACAAAGGATAAGTCATGTCCATTAACCCCACCACGTCAGGGTCACCAAATGTTGTGGCTGATGGTTGTTTAACACAGCAGGAGACGATATTTCCAATTTTAACAAGTAGGTAATTTATTTAGGAAAAGAAGTTTTAACAGCAAAAGCTATGGCTCAGTAGACGGTCACCACAGTTGAAGGAAAACACTCTAACCTCTCAATCCCTCTGCTTGTCCCCTAAATCCCCCCTCAGTCCTGCCCCCACATGACAGATATGATGACGTGTCATATCATGTCAGATATGACATGACGTACATTAAGATGACACGTAGATTTAACATCGGAGAGAGATAAAAACATTAAGAACATCGAAGAGAGATAAAGACATTAAGAAGAACATAGATTTAGATAAAAACATTAAGAACATCGAAGAGAGATAAAAACATTAAGAACATCGAAGATAAGTCTAAAGGTTTATCGTCCTGAGACAAAGCTGGAGTCTGGAGTCAAGATTAGTGAAAGAGAAAATGAGTGTGTGTGTGTGAGTGTGAAAGAGTATATGTGTGTGTGTGAATGTGAAAATGAGTATGTGTGTGTGTGTGAATGTGAAAGAGTATATGTGTGTGTGTGAAAGAGAGAGTTCAGATTAGTGAGGTTTGTGTGTGTATGAAAGAGATAGAGATGAGATGTGTGCGTGTATATGTGTATGTATAAAAGAGAGAAAAGAACAAGATATGAAAGCGATATGATGTACGAGATTACAAGCACACAACGTGCCGTACTGAAATGTCCATCTGTCCAAGTTGTTTTAAGAACGTCAGCCAGACCGTCTTTCAGCACTGCTTAGTTGACCCATATTAAACTAGTTCACCTTATATACACATTTTCCCCAACACTATTTTAGAGGCTTGTTTACACTGGTGCAAAAGTAAAACGCTGTATAAGGATGTATTCTTAGTCAACTTGCCTAATTAAATCAGGGATCACATGTTAGATATAATGGAGAAAAAGGTGCATGGATAAAGAAAACTATCTGTGTGAATACACTTAATCAAAATAAATACACAAATTAAATTCAGATGTGTTTTACTTGCTTATTGCTTATACTAATACACTGAGGAGCATGTAGTAACTGTTGCTGGACACATACAAATGCTACGTAATGCACACTTAGGGGTGAAAGGTATCAACCCCATTAACCCCAAGCCCCGTGTTCATGTACAGAGCTGTCGCCTCCTCAGCAGAGCTATCCCCTTACATTCCTCTATCTATGCAGAGTTGGATGACGTCCCACTGTCAAAACGTCATAATTAAATTGCACGGTGGTCTGTGCGGCCTTGTTTATTTACCGTGTCCATGGAAACTATGATGAACGCAGTCATGAAGGTATGGTTTCCTTATACAGAAAAGACATAGCACTATAGTAGTCCGTTTACCTTTCTGATAACTATATCACTGGATAACTCGTAAATGTTCAGACAAGCTTAATTTTTGGTTATTTGTGATACTCTGTATACTATACAAACCCAATTCAACATTATAGCCGCATTTCCTTTCAAACTAATTTGATGGCTGATGTCCCGATTTGGTACACACACACCACACAGACACACCAGTAGCAGCCAGCATGTTACTGGAAACACACTATCGAGGGCGGGGTGAAGGGTTACAGAGGCAAGGAAACTATAAAAGAAAAAGGTCATCACGTCAGAATACCAGCGTTCCATGCTCTGCTTGGCACCAATTCTATTGAAGCCTGTATTAAAATTAAAAATATAAAAGCTATCCGAGGAAATATACATCAACCAACACATCAAACTTTAGTTAAGAATGCAACAATTTGCAGATGATTCTGACAGGTAATAAACTGTTTAAATGAGATGGCGACTCCGGGGCGGCTACGTGGCGTAGTGGGCAAGGCGCTCGCCACGAATGCGGAGACGCTGGGCTCGCCTGTTCGAGCCCAGAGCTCCACATTGCTTTCAGTTTAGCTGGTCGTTCATACTAATACACATTGGCCGTATTAGGGGGTGGGAAACTGATGGGTGGGGATCGGGCGTTGTGGACAGCGACTCCTACAGGTCGGTTGGTGCGCCTGCGCAGTAGAATCAGGAAGTGTCGGGGGCAGCGTGAGCCTCCCACGCGTTACTCCTCGCCACTGAGAGATCGAGCTGCGCAGGTGAAAAGATGAGACTGCTGTTACCTCAAGTACCGGAGGGGACTTGTGCTATGTATGACTTAGTCCACATTGCAGCCGGCTTGTGGGAGGAAAGAAACAGCGTTCGTGACAGGGGAGGGTTGAATTGGATGATACGAAATTGGGATGGGAGAAAATATAGAAAATGGGAGAAAAAGTGGATAAAAAATAAAAAAAAATTAGATGGCGACTCCCTTCAACTCAATGTCGGCCGAACCGAAGGTTTCCACACTGTGCGTTCATGATGACCCTTCCTTCTTTTACAGTTTCCTTGTACAGAGGCAGGAAGGAAGGTCAACACAGCCATAGAGAAGACAGTGAAAATGACAGTAGAGGTCAACATAGAGGAAAAGAACAGGAAGGAGTAGAGAGAGAGAGAGGAAGAGAGAGTGGAAAGAGATAATATGGGAAACAGAGACCAATAGGAAAGACAAAATAAAGAGAGTAAGTATAGAAGAGAAGAGGGACAGTGGACCTCTTTATGTAGCAAAATGCACAAGCTTTTTAAAGATACTCATCAAACTCATTTCCACTTAAAATTGGATTATAAATGAGTGATTGGAAACAGTCGGCGGCGCACATATTCTGTGTTTTAAGTAAACAGGGGCATAGTTATTAGTTATAGATTCTATATTCATAGTTATAATATAGAATTTGAACTACTTTAACCGTTTTAACAATCAGCCTGTAAAACCGAAAGTCAATGATTTTTTTGCATCGTTGGCCAATAAGTAGGAATGATGATGAACAACATAGATTAAAATACATAAAGGCATCGATTCCAATGTTTCCACAAACCAGAGGAGTACCTTGCATCGCTTTGTTTGACATCAGTAATGGCACCTATTATCCTGTTTTTTTTTTTACTCCAATAGTCGACACAAAAATGTAAACATCAAGTTCCTCAGCAGAGCATGGAAGGTGGGGACATTTTTTGTCAAACATATAGCTTGCACTAGTCCATCTTGGGAGCTTAGGCTGCGGTTACACTAGGGCCGATTTCGTTTTCAGTTTAAGTTTTTCGTTTTTCAGAACGCTACGTAATGGCAGGCAAATTAGACATCGTTTTGTCTCCTGACCACCGAGTGATGTATATACATGTAGTACAATGCCAAAGCAGTAGGTGGCGATGTAGTTCAAACATGAAGGCAATTTTCAACCAATCAGAAAGGTTGAACGAGTCACTCCACATCCTGCTCAAAATCTCAGAAAAGCCACCATCTTAGGGCGGTTAGGTGGCCGAGCGGAGATTGCGTTCGTCACCAGCCCCGGAGCTGAGCTGGATTTGCCTGTTCGAATCCAGCTCACAGCTCCGGGATTGTCACCAGCTTGGCTGGCCGTCTGCACTCATACAATTGGCTGTATCAGAGGGTGGGAGAAGCTGGCGGGGTGGGTCCGGGTCGTTGTAAACAGCGACTCCTACAGTTCGGTCGGGGCGCCTGCTAAGCGCGGATTGGACGTGAGGGGGATAGTGTGGTCCTCCCACACGCTACGCCCTCTCAATGAGAATCCGCGCTGCCAGGTGAAAAGAAGCGGTGATTGGCTGGACGTGTGTCGGAGGCAGCACGTGGTAGCCTCCACTCTCCCAGATGATCTGACTGTGGGGGGTAAGTGCGCAGCGACCAGGAAGGGACTGGGAATTGGCATACGACTAACATTGGGATGGGAGAAAATCGGAGGAAAATGGAGGGGGAAAAAGACCAATATAAAAAAAAAAAAAAAAAAAGCCACCATCTTTATACCTCACATGAGCCATTTAGCTACATAGCATTTATTTTTCAGCAAGAAATAAAGTGCAATAAACAAAACCGGATACATTCACTGTGTGTTCTGCCTCATTTGTTGATGATTTGTTGATGAAACAAAACTAACATCAACACAATTGACCACCAAGAGCAGAGTTTAGTCTCACAAAAATATCGCAGATTTTGTTAGCTTACGTGCTAACGTGATTGGGATATGCCATTATAACAGTATAGCATTGTGGCTAGCAGGGTAGTAACGTTAATGCTAGCAGAATGAATGGATGTACACTTTATTTAACATATTGCAGAATGGGTACAATACAATACGGCTCAATACAAACAATTGTTAAGGGAATGCAGATTGTTGTAGCTTGGACTGGGCTCCTTATAACAATAACTTGACAACATGTTGGTAGCCGCAGCTACTTGGGACAGCTCTGCTGTAAACACTGGAAATAACTAATGGACGGAGTCGAGGTCCAGCCAGGGGAGAATTTGGCGTGGGTCTGTACTGTGCATGGGCATTGGGCAGAGGGCCCCGTTCCATGTACGTGGTTCAACTAAGTCGATCAACATGTCCATTATCCAGCTTCAGTTAACCCGATGTTCGAAGCCGAGATTTTCCTGTTTCACAAACCTGGATTCAGTCTCGTTAACTCAAGCCAGACTTGAGAGTCAGGCTAGATGCGCGCTCCCGTTTTAGGTGGAAAGCCAGCACGTATCGATGGCAGAGACCCTGATTCTCAACGGCATTGATTGATTAATTGATTTAAGACTTTATTGACAGATTGCAATAGGCTCAATCGCCTCGCCGACAAGTTAAATGCGTTATCTATAGGCTAATTCTAAGTCCCTCATTACCTCAATCAATCAGATTATATTTCTTTAAACTTGCCTGCTGGATTGAATAATCAAATGAGATCTTGCTAGCGAAAATAACTAGTTAACTGTTATACAGAATTACGAGACGGCTTTCTTGCCCATTGATTGATGTATAGTCAATGTTTAACTTATCACCAATGTGGTCTAACGGGTTGTTCTTTTGACTTCCACACGGACGACCCGGGTTCAAGACCGGGGTCCTTATTTTTGCAATATAGGAATAATTCAATTTGGTGCACGTTGAGAGCTATATAAAGAATGACATCCTCAATGCATGTAGATTTATAATATTTTAACTTAAAACCAGGCTACTTTGGCGTATAATCATTAATATTATATTCAAAAAAATCATATTGGAAACTCCGGGATTTGAACCTGGGTCGCAAGGTTGGGAGTCTTGAGCACTACCGCTGGGCCACTGTGCCAGATAGGATAAATTCATTGTTTATACATTAATGAACGAGAGACCCGTGTTTAGAATATTCCTTATTTTGAATGACGTTTTATTTCTTTATCCTCATTCATTCATGTGACGTCAACGGCTCATTCAATTTCTCAAATCAAACAGCGCATCTCATCAGACATCTTAATCCCAGTTACAATTAAAATAACCACATTTTTGTGTACATCGCACGAGCGAGCGCCACCGTCGCCACGGTATATATAACCTGCATTATTTAGGACAAAGTGAATTTAATATCAGCATTTTGGGTCTATTTTACATTTCAAAAGCCCCCTCTGGAAGAATGGAGCACAAAAACGTAATTCAGAATGGTATAATGCAGATCGTAGACTGTGGGAATAGTTTCAGGAAACGAGCTGTCACTTCTTTGCGGGGGCGTGGCTCTGCGTGATCGGGCTAACTTGAACTTGAACTCTGCTTTCGAGCAGGCTCAAACTTTTGGATCTGTTGGCATGGTGATCTGGAAAATCCACGTATATGAAACCGGAAAGTCCGGCTAACCCAGTTATCCAGCTAAAGTTATCCGGCTAACTCAGTTATCCAGGTACATGAAACGGGGCCCAGCTCCGTATCCGGCTCGCGCAAATTACATGGCACCATTGTCGGCGAGTTTCGGCGAGTTTCCAAAACGAAAACACCCTTTCAGCGTTGCCACTAGAAAAACGTGTTTTCCTGCCAAAACTGAGTTTCTTTTTAACTTGGACATGCAAACGTAATCATTAGAAAATAGAACGTTGCCGTTTTACACCAGTGTAACCATGGCCGAGGATCCTAAATGCATCATTATATGCTACCTGCAGTTTTTTCATTTTTGCTGTGCTATAATTACACCAGAGGTGGGTAGTATAAAGCGGAGTACAATAGGCTCTGAACAGGCTTATTTTCACATTATCTGTACACGTATAACATTTTCGTGCCAGCATATTGGCCTGTGCATACAGTTTGCAGCACTGGCTGCACATAAACATCATCATGTGTCATCATGAGAATGTTTTAACAATCAGCCTGTAAAACCAAAAGTCACAAAAATTGTTTGTATCGTTGGCCAATAAGTAGGAATGAGAATGAGTACAGTAAGTAGAAATCTGCGCCCAGAGTATCTGCTGGTTTCAACAAATTAAATCCAATACTTTTTAGGACCTTTTTAATGCCACTTAGAGCTAGATTTAATAAAAATGTCATGACCATACTAGCAAAAAATAAATAAAAAAAACACTGAACTTGCCAATTTAAATTCTTGTGCGTTCCATACAAGCTCTCACTAAACACACTAAGCTCCCGGAAGCCACGCAAAAAACAAAGACTTCAATACAAAACCATTTCATATATTTAATAATATTTGATCTCCCGACAGCTAGAATACCTGTACAAATTTAATTTAAATTAAGTAAGGGATAATGTATTACATTGACGGTATTGACGAGGTCATTGTCGCAAAATAATTGACCGACAGAGTTTAGAATACCGAGGCGCCTCGCCGAGGTGTTCTAAACGTCAGTGAAGGTCAATTATTTTGCGACAATGACCGAGTATAGCTATACATTATCCCGCTTATTACATGGCTAACTTACTAACAATATACCCAATTCATTTTACACCATCGACAAGACGAGATCAATTGCAGACGCAGTCGTTCTGTGGCTCCGCTGTCAGTCAGCCCAAATAAAGTTATTATTATTATCGCCGGCAGGTGTGTCTGATTGCACTGATGCAGTGTGTGTCAGTGGGCTTGATTGCTCCAGCTGCGAACAGCGGTCATTATTGCTCGGTCGCGATTGTGATTTGGTCAATAGCGCTAGTTACCCGTATCACCGGTCATTATTGCTCGGTTGCCCCTGGCAGCGGTGAATTATCGAGAAATAACTGACCGCTGCTAGGGGCAACAGAGCGCTATTGACCAATCACAATCAAGCATTTCGGCGAATGTGCAAACGCCATGTAATAAGACTTTTTAATGATGAATTCAATACTTTTGAATACCCCGCAGATACCCTGTGAGACATAAAAGGAACTCCAGAAAGACAGGATCAGATAGAGGAGAAGACCGTTATAGAGAAAGAGATCCTACAGTGGTAGAGGATAGATAATGTGCCTCAGACACTACATCCTACAGTTGCTCCACTCCAGCACAGTTGTACTCACTTGAAAGTAAAAGTCCAGGATGGAAGTCATGTCAGTTCCCTCAGGAAAACACTACAGACAAACAGAAGAGAGGGGGGGGGGGGGGGGGTTAGTCTGTGCCCTGGTTATTCATATTACTGCATATTGACTACTTAGTTCAACTTCATTATTTTTTTTATATTGTAAGTGTGGTAGTGAAAGTGTTAACCCTTTGTAGTGTGCTAGTGAAAGGGTTAATCACCTCATAGACCAACAATGTCATTAACTCACTCATCCACTCTGCCCCTACTGGTGCTTCACAGGCGATCATCAATAATACCAAAAGAAACACTTTGCATATTTCCCAGAGACATGCGGCTATTATCCGGTTTGCTTGAGCCAACAGCTGCACAGCCCCCAAGGAAACAGCCGTTCCGTGGCAGTGATGCCTCAACTAACATTAAGACGAAAGTAATTATTTACTTTACTTACAGACAAACAGGATAACAGCCATGTGTCTCTGGGTGCTGAGGACATTTACAGACACTTCTCTCTCTCCATGTCTCCGTCCTACTCTTTCCATCACACGCATGCACAATCGCATATACACATAACCAACACTCATATCTCTACGTCAAACAATCATATCTACGTTATTATCCATATCTCATATTATGTATGTCAATGTTCCCCTTATTTTATCTACTATTACATATAAATACTTTGTTAGTTGCCATCCTATAGAGATCTAGGCTAGGGCCCATTGCTGTATCCTAGTTCTCTCCATGTTGCAACATGTCATTCTGTCAGTAAACTATCTTCAAGCAGACCGTTGTCTGCCTCAGTGAATCATTTAATTATTCCATGTCACTGGGAAATATGCAAAGTTAAGGTTTTTTTTGTTTTATTCCTAGTCAGATTTGTCTATGCCAAGAAATGTTTCAAGCTCATCCAATGTCTTTATTGCAAAATATCATACCGTCATCATAGTAAAGTATACAAGCTTTTGAAACGGGGGCCAAATGGAATGTCAATTATGCGGTCTGCATGAACAAATGACAGGAAATCGATGCAGTCCGTTTTAAAATATTTACATTTGTTGACAAGTTGAAACAGTCCATTGGTAGTGACTTTTACCAATACCCATCCGTATGCTAGTTTTACCAGTGTATGAGTCATATGGGGGAAAACAAGCACAATACAGTAGCAACAGTCAGGTGTGTGTGGAAGGAGAGAGTATGAGCAAGGAAACTATAAAAGGAGGAAGGGTCATCATCATGTCAGAATAACAGCGTTCTACACTCTGCTTGGTGCCAGGCGAACCAGTTAATTCATTTATCCACTCTGGTTGGATGGTGTATTGTACTTGTGTTGTATAATGACAATACATTTTATTCAAATCTCATTTTGAAATCGCTACCCGTTGAGTGGATCAGCATGGTGCAATGCCACACCTCCAAAGCATTTTTGCACATTCTGCCACTGTCAAATCAAATCAAATTTATTTATAAGGCCCGACAACACACGTTAATGTCCCCATGGGCATTAACGTGTCCATAGGCAGCATAGCGATCTCAAAATGAGATTTGATTAAAATGTATTGTCATTATACAGCACAAGTACAATACACCATCCAACCAGAGTGGATAAATGAATTAACGTAAATTAAAAAAAAACTTGTTAGCAAGAGATTTGAACCTGGGACCATTGGATGCACAGGCAGCCACACTAACCAGTTGAGCTAAACGGTCCAACGTTAACTGTGAGTGACTAATCGATAGTTTACACTTGTCAAGTGCCAATTGCGCTTGTCGTCCAGTATTGGCATTAATAAATAAGATGTCATGGTCTACAGTAGGACTTACTACTATGATACCCATTAAAACAAGTAATTCAGGGCGCCCCAGTGGCGAACCACATAGCGCGCTCAGCCGCGACACGGCCGACCCGTCGTTATTTGCCGAATGTCTTCCCCCCACTCTGTCTCCCATTCCTCCTCTGTCTCTCTCTACTGGACTGCCCAGTAGAAATAAAGCGATAAAACCCAAAAAAAAATATCTTAAAAAAAAAATTATAATAAATAAATAAAAAAAAATCGAATAATAGAAGCCTACTTTGCTGGAACGATTAATTTCAAACGTATACAGTGCGTGTGTGCTTTTGTGTGTGTGCTCACGCGTTGAGGCTCGCTAAGCCTTCCTCCACGCATTTCTGGAGCATTTCTTTATCCACTATGGTTGGATGGTGTATTGTACTTGTGCTGTATCATAACAATACATTTTTATCTAATCTCGTTTTGAGATCAGTCGCAAATCGCTTCCTGTTGAATGGATCGATTGCAATGCCGACTCTCTTACCCCCGTTTATGCTCGTCTTCACAGCCTAGAATATGACACGCCCACTGATGATGTCACGGTTCGCAAGAAAAAAAAAAACTATTTTTCAGTTCTAGCCGAGCACCAATTTTTCACGTTCCGAACAAATTAATCCCGGTGTGAACGTGCCGGCCGGTTCGAGATTACGTTCAGGAACCGGCTCCAGCACGGAGGCCGGCCGGTGTGAAAGGCCTAATAGTGACGTCATGACTCTTCCTTCTTTTATAGTTTCCTTGAGTATGAGGCGGAACTGACGCCTGAACACTTAAGGTAACTAACTTGCGTTCAGCGTTTCTCTGATTGGCTAGGTCATTTCTGGTCATGTGACATGTACGCCCGGTTGCCGCGGCATTATGCATACGCAATCCCCCCTGTTTTAACATAGACGGTTAGCTCAACTCGTTCCTCAGCTTGCTGTCGAGCCTGTGGTCAGTTGGTGACAAGTTCTAATCACTTTTTTTTTCTTTTTTCTTTTTTACGTTTAATTAGTCTGTCTTTCTTTCGCCGGTTAAGTTTAGGCATTCTTTCGGAGTTGGTTAAGGTTAGGGTTAAGTTTAGGCATTCTTTCGGAGTTGGTTAAGGTTAGGGTTAAGTTTAGGCATTCTTTCGGAGTTGGTTAAGGTTAGAGTTTGTCGCAGAGCATGGCAATAGAATGCCTGTCTTTCTTTCGCCGGAGCAGCAGCCTATTTCCGCTCTGCCGCGGTCACATGGGCGTCGTGGCCAATCAGAGAAAAGCTGAACGCAAGTAAGTTACCTTAAGTGTTCACGCGGAACTGACATCATAGCGGGAGGGGTTTGCAGGGCTGGGGGCGGTGAGTCACAGCACACATTCCATAGACATTCTTGTCTGTGTACACAGAGTGTTCACTGTATCCAGTGTATGATATATATATATATATATATACACACACACGTACTATACTGTACACATGTCTGTGTATATGTATGCTTGTCTATCAACAGTTTTCTTTTTGCTTGTTGTGTCAGATGGAAAGAGGGAAAGATACAGACATGAAGACAGATAGTTTGAAATGGAGAGGAACGGAGAGAGAGAGAAAGGAATACAGATATCTATAAGAATATATTCTGTATGTTTCTCTCTCTCTCATAAGAGAAACATACAGAATGAGACAGATTGAGAGAACTACAGACAGAAAAGGCCTTTTGGGACCGGAGGGACTGTTTCATAGTTCAGGAGCTGTTGGCGGGAGGCCCCCCTTTTTGCCGTGTTCTCACTGCAGGAACAGAGGACGACCGTAGTTCCTGAACCCTGTTTTGAGGGACTTTTCTAGCTCCCATCAGGGCAGGGACTCTCCAAGCACAGAGGAACCATGACTGATATATGGTGATTGGTTCAGATGTCAAGTTCATGGTCGGATACTATGAACCGTGTGCTCAGATGTACTCTGGCGTGCTGTGCACGGGGCTAGAGAGACATCCTTGTATTATAGTTGAAATACTATTTTCAAATTAAACATTTCCCCAGTTACATCAATATTGTCAGAACTAACAACTATTACTAATCACTATTGGCCATTTTAGCACTCACCTTGCCATCAACCAGTAAATGCTTAGTTTTAAGTTGATCAATCTAGTGTGATCTATGCATGAAAACAATTACTTTTTTTCAGTGGATCTCGTAGTTACAACAATATTGTAAAAATTAAACAGTGTTGTTGTGTTTATATGTGAAGTAACGTTATATCCAATGTTCGCTATTTGGCCAACCGCTACACGCCCAGCCAGGAAGCCACGTCCTTCTCCGGGGAAGACACAAGTACTGTCGGCTTACTTCACTTCAGCATTCCGATTAGTATATCAATGTAAACAAAAGAAAAAGCCCTGAAGGTATGTACAGTAGTTCTCAGGAGAGCTCCGCAGTAGGTAGTTCCTCTCCAGTGGGGAGTCCCCTGAACTGTTTGGTCCAAAAATACTTAGTCAGAGAGAGAAAGAGAGAGAGAAAGAGAGAGTGTCCAGACCTTCTTTTCTTTCAAGTAGTAGCCGATGGCGAAATTCTTGTCACCTGACTCACGCTCCGACTGGAACCTATGGCACAGAGAGGAGACACACCCCATCAGACAGAAGAACATCATGGTGTATTATGTGTGTTTTTATGACATGTTGCCCTTATGTCAACATCACCCTTCACCCTTTGGTGTGTGGTGTGTGTGTGTGTGTGTGTGTGTGTGCGTGTGTGTGAGGGTTAGGTAGACTTACGTGGCGTTACTAAAGCCCACATACTCGTTTCCCGCCATTTTGTTGAAAAAGTTCATGACCTGGACCAACGAGAGGCAGTTTTAGAAGGAGTGCAACGATGTAAACAGTAGTACGCATTATCCTCTTCAATTCTACAATACTTACATAATCAAACTTCTCTGCATTGCTTGCTCCCTGCTGAAAGAGAATCGAAGGAGGCAAAAAAACATTTAGGAGAAGTTTGTTCAGAGAAGCACCCGAATAAGATATTATCACTACAATGATAACACTACTGCAGACGAGTTAAAACTACTGAATTAGCAGATTAGGCAAGAGAAGCTTTATAAACATGGGTACAATCTCAGGAGATTAGGGAAGTAGGTTTGCAAAATGAATGAGGTTAGCTTGGAGCTAACCATTACAGAGATGAGACATTTTAGTTAAGAAAGTGACATTTAGTCAATGTGTGCTTTACTGCATTTTTCTAGAAAAGATGTTTTTAGTGCAGAAAATGAATCAATGACAGAAAGGTCCAGTAGGCTACGTATTAGGGGTGTAACGGTATACGTATCCATACCGAACTAATGCAACGGTACGTTAACCACTAACAGAACGCACGTGCAGAACTTTTTTGCGTACAGAATTTTTATTAAGAACTCCCAAGTTCACCCCTTCCCAAAATATATAATTGGCGCAAAGTGCCAGGTGTTCGTTCAACCCATGCACAACACAGAGCTTACCTGTAATTTAGCATAGCCTCATAGTGTGGCGAACACACACACACACACACCCTCTCTCTCTCAGTGCGTGAGGTGGAAGGGGCTGTCTCTCGGAGATCAAATTAATGATATGAAGCGGGACCTGCATGACGCTTTTTTCTCTATTCAATAACGTTTACCCTGAGAGATGATTTACAATAAAGTTCTAAAACAGAAAAGTGGGCTACTTAATTATTTTTATTAACAAGTCAATTATTCATTCGAATATAGAATATTCAACAGTTACTGCACACTACATCACCCCTGAGTAGAACATGGAAAGCCAAACTTTCCGCCACTGTACCAAAAACCCGTACCGAACCGTGATTTCAAAACTGAGGTACGTACCGAACCGTGGTTTTTGTGTACCGTTACACCCCTACTACGTATGTACAGTAGTACATGTAGCATTTCAAATCAGAGAAAAGTGCACCATTTTATTCAAGATGTATGGACCTTACTGCTCGGGTATGTAGTGTGTGTGAGTCAGTCAGTCAGTCAGTCAGTCAGTCAGTCAGTCAGTCAGTCAGTGAGTGAGTGAGTGAGTGAGTGAGTGAGTGAGTGAGTGAGTGAGTGAGTCCACAGATACGCGTGTGTGCATGTAAAGTGTGTACTGCGAGTCATCTTATATTCAATGTGTGCGAATGCAAATACACACACATGTATGATTTTAGGTCAACACGTGTCATTTGTACTTTGAAGCCAGCTTGAGTGCCTGGCAGCCAAAACAGAACAGAGAAGAGAAAGGGGGGGGGGGGGGGGGGGGGTAATCTTCCACTGAGAATGAAATGCATTCCTCGTAGCCTTACATACTTATGTCATATGACACATACAACTTGCTTCATAATGTTGACCATTCCCAAAAACAGCTATGGAGACACAATGCACATTAAATGTTATGGCCTTCGCCGTCCATCCAAAATACAGCGGAAGGGCTTGTGTTTTTTGGATGGTGTGAAATCACTTGTAAAAAAAGTCACTATCACTACACGTGTGTTTGACAGCACATTTGGCAGTAAATTTAGAAGATCTATGGTTTACTGAGCAGGACAAACAAAAATAAACAAATAAAAGAGACACTAATGGACATGTTAACACTTTGAGCGTCACTCACGGCTTTTCTCGGGTTTACGACCCGACCATTGAATGCCACGTCACGGCTATTCTCGGGTGTTTATTTTTATTTTTTTTATTAGCGATCTGAAATCATATTGCATCACGCGAGCCTACCGTTGGAGATCCAGGGACCGCCGGCGATCAGATGTGGAAAAAAGCGCCCCCTATCGTCTCCCAGATGGTAAATCACCCTTTTGGAATGGACTCAATGAAAGTGAATGGGAGAACGGATTTCTGACTCCACATTTTACTTCTCACTGATGCAGCCGGGGTCTACCAGAGTTCATTCTGGAGCCTCTGAGCCACGGCGAATATGGGTTATACTGTACACACGATGGATCAATACATTTATCGATTTTTTTCTAATGGTGATCGGAAATTGGAATAAACCATTTGGATACCATCTGACCTCAGGTAAGGAATCTATGTTATCAGTGTTAGGATAATCAGACTCGTTTTCACAGAGATATAAGCGTTTATGTGATATGTGATATAGCTGTTTTGACTGTAAAAGCCATGAGGAAATAACAGCAGCGATTATCAGCGCACGGCACGAGCGTGCGTGCGCACACATATACTATCGATCATCTAGCGTTTATTTGAAAACGATTCATAAATAGGCCGACAAATGACAACGTTCTGGAATATTCCAGTAAAAGGCGTTTATCATAGAATGGGTTGTTTTCCCCCGGAAAACGGGTGATTTTCAAAATGCTATCAAACGGAAATTAAGCGATAAAAATACAATCTGCCTTGCCAATGTTGACTGGAAAATGAGTCTTTGATAAGCGACGGGCAGATTAGACACATAGCCATAATTTAAAACATAGATTAGGCGATATTAACGTTAACATTGGCCGTGGACCGTGGCATTCAAGGGGGTAAAAAGGAAAACACGGCCGGCGCTCAAAGTGTTAAGAGTCACTAAATGGGTTTTTCTACAGAGGGTTTTCAAGGAGGGGGGGGGGGGGGGGGGGGGGGGGGGGGTTGAGGTATGAGATATGGAAAAGGAAGAAAGAATTACCAACGTCATTTTGACCTGCAGCAGCAGTCATAATTTCCCTCAGATCCTAAGTCTGTAAAATATGCGACAACATACAGTACAAAAAACAGCAGCAACAACGGTTATGACCGCTATCATTGGCTTGGTAATCTGACCAGAAGCTTGACATTGTATTTAAAAGGTAGAATCTGTAATGTCATCAAGCAGCGACCTCCAGGCAAAATATGACAACATGGTAGTGCACTTTGGTTAAAATGTTTGCCTAATGTTTGGATTGGATTTCAGTGGGTGTAGGGGTTGCTACTGCTGGCCACACCTCAGGCTCTACCAAGAGAAATCTGGAGAAATTCATAGTATAATAAGTTACTGAACTCAAACCTACATGTCAGACCAAAAAAAAAGTAAACAAAGCGTAATACCAAGCGGGCTCTTATGCCTAGAAATCGCCGTTTGACAGCATTACAGATTATAACTTTAAAAACAAACAAGAAATACTGTACCGACACACTGATGAAAATGTGGAACCGGAAGAGAGTGCAAATACACCTTACTGCCTTGACAGTTAAAAAATTTTTTTTGCATGGCCTCAGTATTTTACTTAAAATGTTATATATTTTTTTCATATCGTCCAAGTAGGTACAAGCTGAGAGGTTGGAACAACAAGAGGTAAGGAAAGAAAGAAGGGGGGGGGATCTGTGTACTGTCCTTTCATGTTCAACCATTTCAATGATGAACACTTGCCATCTTTAAACAAAGACAGGTCTGTGTGGATCTAACCGGTTATTTGCGGTGCAGTCATGATGTAAGCGTGTGGTTGTCTGTACCGTGTGTATTCACGCGTGTAGGTCATAGCTCCCTGATGTCTGAACACTGAATTACTACGTCAAACTTGACGGCAGACGTGATTTATGCACACGGTCCATTGTTAACAAAGGTGATAACATAATCCAGATGCCTTTATATTGCTGTGACTGACAGTGACAGGGTTCGAAATGTACACTAGTCAAGTCAACGCTTAAGTGTCGGCAAGGCTTTCAATTCTCTCATTGCAGGTAGCCAACCTGCGTTTTGATCATTATATTCCATTTTGGGAAACTCCTTCGGCTTCCAAGACACTAAATTGACCAGTGAGTGACTCTTTCCACTTGTAGATGTGCTCCGCTTGAGGTGGCACATCAATAACAATAATATACTACGAGTCAAAATCCAGAAAGAATAGCCTCATACCTCAAAGTGCCTCTCCATGCATGCAATGGCCGATTCTCTCATTGCAGGTAGCCAACCTGCGTTTGATCATTATATTCCATTTTGGGAAACTCCTTCGGCTTCCAAGACACTAAATTGACCAGTGAGTGACTCTTTCCACTTGTAGATGTGCTCCGCTTGAGGTGGCACATCAATAACAATAATATACTATGAGTCAAAATCCAGAAAGAATAGCCTCATACCTCAAAGTGCCTCTCCATGCATGCAATGGCCGACTGTGCCATTTAGCATTTACATAGGCTTTCATTCCTTCCCGTCAGGTCTCCCTTAAATGCAAATTCTGATTTGCTCAAGCATTTCTAACAATGACACAAGTGAGATCACAATGAAGACGATCTGGACTCACAGTAAAAACTCTGTTTTGATTCAGACAACAACACATAAGACTAAAAGACTAAGTACAAAATACCATACAGCTGCAGCAATAGTGATGGCTCAATATAAGCAAGCTGCAGCATATGTGTAATCCAACAAAGTACAACCCCCCCCACACACAAAACATAGATCTGTGAGGTATAAGTTACACCTTTAAGAGGTTGCCTACTTTAGTTCTTGTGTGAGGAAATAGTTTTGACCCTCTTACCCTAAAGGACTAAATGAATAGCAACAAGGCTAACGGCAGAGATTTAATGGGATCCATGGTTTCATGAAGCCTGGCTCTGCTTAGACTAATTTAAGCTAATCATTATAATCTGGCTATAGGTGATATTGTGAGCTACAACATAGTCATTGATCTGGAGAAGTACATAGAAAAGCAACCTCATCGTCTGCAGTGGTTAATGTGTAGCTCAGTGGGTAGAACACGGCACCAAGATTAGGAGTTGATTTCCACCAGGGCTGGTCAACCATGTCAGAAATGTTCCCACTCATGCTACTGTGAATGAATGAGAGAGATGAATGAATGAGAACTTTATTTAACAGATGCAGAATGGGTACAATACAGTACGGCTCAATACATACAATTGTTAAGGGGATGCAGACCTGAGAAAGACGTTTGTCTTGTTTCCATCAGGGTCCCCCATTTTCAATTCATATAGACATATATGACATACATGACATACAGATAGTCAGTACTGCTACATCTATACATTTATGACATACCAGATTTGCAAATACAGTACTGTTTGTGATACAGAAGGAGTCAAGAAAAGGGAGTATATACATTTGACGTAGAAACTGTACATTGGAGGAGGTTGGGTGGGGGGGGTTGGGTACATTGGGATATTGACAACCATACTGGGTAATTTACATTGGAGGTGGTTGGGGGGGGGGGGGGGGGGGCGGGGGGCACACTGTATAAACAAGTAACACTGTACATTGAGGGGGGGGGGGGGAGGAGACACTGTACAAACAAACACAATTGTACATTGAACTATTGACAAAACCATACTAGGTAAATGACTGTACATTGGAGGGGGTTGGGTTAGGATATTTACAGGGGCCAGTGTTGAATTGCAGTCTCCCGTAGGTGTCCCTTGAGAGAGGTTTTGAAAGTGGGTAGTGATCCACATTCCTTTACAGCTTTGGGTAGGGCGTTCCACATTGATGTGGCATAATTGCAAAACGTGTTTAGTCCCTTATTTGAGCCGAATCTGGGTTTAACATGATTTGTGGAGCTCCCTCTGGTGTTGTGATCGTGGTATTCACTGACCTTTGGGAAGTATGTTGACATGTACATGGGTACCTTGGTCGTGTAGTGTATCTTGTAGACCAGGCCCATTGCAAGTTGTTGTACTCTGTCGTCTACTCTAAGCCATCCTAGGTTGTCAAAGTGGGCAGGGGTGAGGTGGGTTCTAGGAGTAAGGTCAAGCAGTAGTCTGACCAGTTTGTTTTGAGATGTTTGTAATTTTGTTTTTAGCGCCTTTGAGGTGCTTTGGTACCATGAGGTGCAAGCATAGTCGTAGTACCCCTGAATGAGTGCTCCTGCCAGAGTCTTCAGGGTGTTCTTGTTTACCAGAGAGGAGATCCGGTACAAGAATCGAGTTCGTTGGTTGACTTTTTTTATTACATTGGATGCCATTTTGTCACAGGAGAGATTAGCCTCTAGGATGGAACCCAGCTAGGTAATTTCATCTTTCCTTGTGACAATATTGTCACCCACTGTAACTGAGAAGCCGTCGGTCTTGCTGAGTTTGTTATTTGAACCGAAGAGAATGGACTCTGTTTTGCCCATGTGTAATGATAGTTTGTTATCAGCGAGCCATATGCTGTAAGGCACATTAGACAAAAGCATCCACTAAGTGGAATATGAAAGATAAAAAGGACCCATGGAAAGGGCTGTTAATCTGTATTGAACAGCACAATAATGCTAAACTCTCATTTAAATGCGATTAAAAACGGGTGAGCTACGGCAGGTAACGCGTCTCAGTCCCGTCTTCACCTGCGTTTGACCAGCCCTCTGGCCCAGGGTTATTTTAGGAAGGGAGAGCGGCCCCACGTCACTATGTGTGCTATGGCTGTTAAGTCCCTCTCAGAGAGGATTAGCACCTGTCTTTAGCCGCCACAGCAGTGGCATGGCATGGACCCAGGCCTCCTAGGGAGCCCTCACTCAGGTCAAGAGTTGCTTTCAGACCAGTGTTGATAAATGTTGTGCTTAAATTATATACATATTTTTTTATTATTATTATTTTTTTTTTTTTAATTGTATTACTTATTCTGTCTGGGTATTACATTATTTTCTTTATTGGCTGCATGCAATATTGATGATACCAGTGACACATCTTTTACTTAAAGGATATGCTGTATTTTCTTTAACCTGGACCCTCATTTTTCATTTGGAGTCTGAGCTGACTGATGGGGATTAAAATCTACGTTTTGACCCAGTATTGAGCGAGCTATCTTAACCCATTCCCTGCCACCACTTTGATCATCTTATACCATTCTCTGCCAGTACTGTAAGTCTATGGAGATGTTCACCTTCTTTGCAGGGCTATAACTTTTTAAATTGTATTGCTAAATTGACATTACTATGGCCCATTCAACATCGATTACCTATCGTTCAGGATGTAGGAACGTTTTACTTTTTCATTCACACGAAAATACAGTCTAGAGTATAAATATGTTTTTATCGTTTTCTGCAGTATTTCCCAGAACGTGAGATATAGGCACAAATGCATAATTAGATCATCAAATGCAGTTTGATACCGATCGACGCTATATTAAAAATTTCAACTGTACATGGTCCTAAGGGTTATGACTGATCATGCGCGGGTGAACGGAGGGGGGGGGGGGGGCGTTTATAATTCCGTGATAGTCGTTAGATGCTTCATGTAGTATGGGTGATATATTGATCAGAGCAGTTTGTATCGAAAATGATAAACAAAAACGCTGAAACTCACGTCAGGCTCCTCGTACCGTTGGGCGATGAGAGTGGAGCAAACAGATCCCAGTTATGTGGTGGGGATCTAGGCGATCCATTTCCGGTTTGTATATTACTAATACACATAATGTAGATTTGATTTGATTTGAAGTCTTTATTTCGAACATGCAATGAATACAACAAACAATAACAAAAAGCAAAACAACTCAATCTGCATGTTCGAAAAGGAGTAGGAAGAAGTATACACTTATTTAATCCTACCCCTTTTCCACTACTCAAATGAGTGTACTATTTTAAACATAAAAAAGAAAAAAAAAATATATATACCGGTATGCAAAACAAAAACTATGTATAAAATAAAATAAAATAGAAAACAAAATAAAAATGTAAACACCCGTGAATATCAAGTCCCTTCCTCATCCCTGTACCTTGTGAACATAATTTCCGTATACATCAGTTTGAATTGTCTCATGTTTGGACATTGCTTTAGCACCACATTTAGACTGTTCCACAGTTTCACTCCACATATAGAGATGCAGTGTTTTCTCATGGTAGTGCGTACGTTTAGCACCTTTAAATTGTGTTCTCCCCTCAGATTATAACCCCCCTCCCTATCAAAGAACAATTCTTGAATGTTTCTTGGAAGTGCATGACTTTTTGCTTTATACATTAATTGTGCCGTTTTAAATTCCACAAGATCATTTAACTTCAATGTCTTTGACTCCAAAAACAATATGTTAGTGTGATCACGATAACCTGCAATGTGAACTATCCTTATGGCCCTTTTTTAGAGTATAAAAAGTGGTTGTAGTGTAGACTTATAATTGTTTCCCCAGACTTCAGCACAGTAATTTAAATATGGTAAAACTAGTGAACAGTAGAGAATGTAGAGTGATTTTCTATCCAGAATGTGCTTTACTTTACTCATGACTGAAATGCTTCGTGAGAGTTTAGATTGGACCTGTTTTATGTGAGGTTTCCAACAGATTATTAGATTATTGAGTTATGGCAAAGATCCATATCCACGGTGTGTGTATTGAGTCCCGGGATGCTAAAACGAGTGGCCGGACGGAATTAGGGGACGGACCGAGCTGCAACGGGCATTTCCGGTTTGGCAACTCGCCGATCAGCCACCAGGTGGCAGTATTGAAGCGTTGCAGAGTTGTGCTGAGTCCATCAGCATCTGACAAGGCTCCGTGAGTGGAATATGAATACCATGGCGAAAATATGAAATTATGATCAGAATCACGTCGTACGCCGTTATTGGCAGAATTCGCATGAACTTGAAACCCGTCATACGACGTTATTGGCGGGAAAAGGGTTAAGCCAGCTGATGCGAACTTGGCTGCAATCTAATGTATTGTGTATGTTTTTTGGCACCGACAGGACTGTCATGAGACGAGTCTAAAGAATCTCGATTGATATCGATCCACTTCTAACCCCTGACCAGAAGTCTCGCTTTCTGTAAACCCTGCAACGGACGGGACAGTCGTTGCATGAAACAGGAGAAAAGACGACATTAGAATAAGCTAGCTTGCTCAATACTGGAACAATTTAAAAAATACTGGAGTTATCCTTTAGACTATCGTCTTGGTGCGGTCATTGTGGGCCTTGCACTCTTTATTGACTGCTTACCATGTTGGAGATTAAAAAAAGAACGTCTACTGTCGCACATATTCTAAAAAGGTCATTCCGCATAAGAGTTTATGCTAAATGCCTTAAAAAAAATTCAGTTGCTATTGCATGTACTTATTTGTGTTTCATTACACGTATGTGTACATGCTTCAACTGTTTCGCCTGTTTTATAGCAAGACTACTATCACCGACATCTAAGAAGAGAGATCCCCCCTTGAACGGCCCTTCTAAGGTTTCTCCCCTCCACATTGCCTGTGGTGCTTTTTTCCTATTGCTAGGTTTTTAGTGAGTTTTTCCTTACCTTCACGTGGGGTATGTCTGGGAGTGTTGCATTCATTTAATTTACATTCCATTTAGGATTTTTTGGTATTTTTGTCTTTGTTTTTCTGATGATGTGATGTTTCTTCTTGACTTGTTTAAATAAGATGTGTCCGGCCCATGGGGATATTAACGTGTGTTGTCGGACCTTACAAATGAATGTGATTTTATTTGATTTAGGGGAGAATTGGGGTGTGGAGAGGGTGCACTAAATCAGTGAGCGGTTACTGTAAACGGCGGAGAGGGTCACTCACTTGTGTTCAACCAGAACTAGGTTAAATATGTAATTACAAACAAAGTCTTATCTACCGCTTTATTCACGTTATCAACCTTGGACGTTTATCTACCTAATAAAAACAGCACCTTGATACCGACCAAAGCACTGGGAACGGAAGTGGGGCGGTTATCATACTAGGGTTTTTTGTATGACACACATAAAACAGAAACAAAGAAATACGTTGTACACAGAAAAAACAAACAAAGTGTTGTTGATTTTACCTTGATCAGTGAAGTACAGACGATAGCGCCGGCGTTCACCATGGGGTTGTGAGGTTTATCTGTGGAAAGGACAAAGATTAAACACAAATGAACACGCTGCGAGGGATCTTGACTCCAGGTGTAAACATTCAGCCGTGCTCCTTGAGGTGCATGGTTTGTTGTCTACAGACAGATCCAACAGTGAGCGCGAACATGGATGTGGTCAAGTCAAAATACATTTTCATATGGAAAGAGAGACCACTGGATATCCTTTCCTACTTCTCCTGAGACAGGTTTCAGATCATTTCCTCAATTATTAAACATATGATAACAGGAACCTCAATATTAACATTATGATAACAGGAACCTCAATATTAACATAACAAGAACTGCGTTTAATAACGCTATGTCAGAACTCTAAGATAAAACAACTCTATTTGCTGCCTTTTCCACAAATTGTATATTAAGCTCTCACTAATAGACAAATGTGGTTTATCTCAGTCATTTTTTGTCCATTGACCCCAAAGGAATTGCCTATTAGTAAGAAAGTTATGGCCTTTGATGAGCACATGGATAAGATACGGTATCTCCAGGATGTTTCTGTTTACAGTTTCACGTCGACGTGGTGGACAGAAGAGGCTGGGTGAAGTCCGACTTTGAAAACATACGGCTTTGTAATGGCTTCAAACAGCGACCTCTAGGCAAAAGAGCTCTGCTTGGTATTGAGCCTGAGATGCCTAGTGCTATTTTTGGTAGAGCTTTGATATTTGATGTTAGGCAGCGATAGTCATAAACACAACTAGATAGGGTTATAATGACTGCATTGGTAGTTACAACAAATAGTTGCAAAGGTTAAGTGGCCATGATGGTTTTTCTTTTACGGAGACCGGTGTTCAATCTGTGTTCAGTCTGTATGTGATATATGGTCATAGTTGGGCCTTAATCACCCACGACTCTCCAAAAGCCTGGGAATAGCCTGCAAGGACAACTATTACATCACCTGACCCCATGCTTCCGCACTGACGTACAATCTCTTTGGTCAAAAACCAAAAGGGCTATCCTGGCTCCTCCACAAGGCCATTCTCAGAAGAGGGTCAGAGTAACGGTGTTGTCAAACAGGCGAGCGTTTATTGGTAGTCAAGCCATGGCCTATACAAGCTTGCAGATATAAATACAGTACCAGTCAAATGTTTACTTTGGACACAACTTCCCATTGAACTTGAAAATGTGGTTCATCTTAGTCATTCACACGAGGCCTTTGATAAGCACATGATGGATAAGATACGGTATCTCCAGGATGTTTCCGTTTACAGTTTCACTTTGACTGTGGTTGACAGAAGAGGCTGGGTGAAGTCCGACCTTGAAAACATGCGTTCCATCAACATGCGGTTTCGTAATGCTTCAAACAGTAACCTCTAGGCAAAAGAGCCCTGCTTGGTATTGCACTGTTGAGCCCGAGATGTGGCCAGCAATAGCAAGCCCTCTATTGGCCAAGCGGTTCTGCTCGTCTAATGTCACAAGTCCATTTGCTTGAGATGTTATTGAAATGTATTGAGTTGCCAAAGTATCACGCAACAGTAGCACTAACCAGTCAGAACGAAGATTACATTTTTTTAATTAAAATATCTGGGTCTGTACTGCTAAATAAATACCACAAAAGTCTCACCATCCTCATCCAAGAAGAGCTTGTTAAAGCGCAAACCGCTGGGTTCCTTCCCTATGAAGCTGTGCACGTACTCCGTGTTGTGGTCGTGCACAGCAATGGCGTACTTCAGAGGCTTCACACAGGACTGCAGACAGAAGGGGACTTTGGTGTCGCCCACGGTGTGTCTGAGGGAAGGTGGACAGAGACGGTTACAACACCAAGGAGGGACACTCCGGTACTACTTCTCAATGCAGATAACCATTACCAAATACTCAACAAAAAATTCTCAAACTAGAATGTTACTGTACATGCGGACTCCAAGTGTGGGAGTCGTATATAGTAGGGATGTCCGATATTACCGGCCTACCGATATTAGCGGCCGATATTGGCATTAAAATGTGGTATCGGAAAATATCAGTATCGGTTTTCAATTTTTTAACATTTCTATAACCTTTATTTATTCAGATTTTATTTATTGTCAAAAGTATGCATAATGTTACGTTAATTCCACAACAAGAGATATGTAATGTTAATTACCTGAAATTATTCAGTTTTTTGGGGGGGGGGGGACCCTGCATATATCGGTATCGGTTGATATCGGTATCGGAAATTAAGAGTTGGACAATATCGGTATATCGGTATCGGTAAAAAAGCCAATATCGAGCATCCCTAGTATATAGATATATACAATTTGGACAATCTCTGGTGATGGCAAGAACTGCTATGGTACTTTAAGCCTGGTATTTGGCCCGTTATCCGTTATCTCTTAAACCTAGGGTCATCTTGAGCACTACAGTTATATGTTCCTAACACAGGTTGGAAAGGGGACCGACAACACTTTCAAACCAAGTAACGTTAGTTATTCTGAATATCTGTACTACTAAATTCTGACATGTTGGCTTTTGGAATCAGATTTCAGTATTAAGAAAAATTGGCTTAGTTGTTCCTCGTCCTTAGGACTTATTCATGTGGAACCAACTTTGGCTTCTTGCCATTTTGGCAATATAAGAAATCAACCTACTCACTACTGCTGCACTTGTCCGATTCCTAAAACCCTAATCTAATCAAAACGAATACTTTAACCTGGTATTTGCTTGGTATCGAATACCAGTGCCTCAAACAAGGTAATTTGGAGTCCTACACATACTTACTGTAATAATTAACATAAGTACAAAACTTCACAACCACAGAAAAAAACAGAACTAATCTGTATTTTGTAATGTAAACACTATGGGAGTATGATAAACATAGCCTTCAGATATGACATCTTCATTTATCAACATCCACCTTATTTATTTAAATTCATACGGTGTCTTTTAATTATCAAAAAGACTGCACCTCCCCCTCCCTCCCCCGTGCTTCTATGACACCTGCATTTCCCCAGGGGGATTAATAAAGGAACATTTTATCTCAGAGATTTAGGCTGCAGGAAATCATAAAACACAAGACGATTGTAGGTGGGTGGCAAGGCATTACTACAGGATAACAAACAAAAACCCTCCATTCTGTTCCAATGAATGAATGAATGAATGAATGTTGCATTTATATAGCGCTTTTCTTGACATTCAAAGTGCTTTACAATGTAGGGTGGCCTCCTTCACCACCACTGTTATCTTTATGGCTCCCTCAGTTAAACAAACACAGCCAACATATAACCACAGAGTGGAATTCCACAGTGTCTGTCAGTAGATATAGTCGAATCTTAATACATATCTTTTTTTAATAATAATCCAACATGCAATCCAAAATGACGCACAGCAATTGGATTAACATGTGATCGGCATCATCCGGCCCTGCTGCTAATGCCTCCTGCCGTCTTACCTCTGGCCATCCACCGTACACAGAGAGACGGCCCACAGGTCCGGGCTGAATTTGGCAAGCTGTGGAATATAGTCAGCAACCTGGGGAGAGAAGAAGATGGCCAGTTTAATCTGTGCAGAACCAGTGCAGGATAATGTTACACTGTTGACGTAGTTTAAGGCTCATGTTTCCAACAGGAACACTGACACCAGGGACATTGAAAAGTATGTTACTGACACAGTAACACCACTGGCACAACACCTTAACCTGAGCTGAATATGTTGAATTCCAGGATCCTGTTGACAGGTGAACAACAGTATAATTGTGCCTCTGGCTCTATACCAGCCTCAAGACTACACTGTTGTGGGAACTTAAATAAATAAATACAATAGCTCCTTTCTCTATTTCATATCGGTTTCCTTTCCAGGAGCCAGCATCTCCATTATATTCCTGACAAATAACTTGCACCAACTACATGCATGCTTCATACTTACTGGACGTAATATATCATTAATATGTAATATGTCACAAGGAATAGGATGAATATATCAAATGTTACATGATGAATAGGATGAATATACCAAATGTTACATGATAAATAGGATAAATATACCAAATGTTACATGATAAAATATTTAAAGTGGGAACTACTTTTTATCTTGCTAAATACGTTTGCTAAATTATGTTTACGCGAGTTAATAGAGTTAATAATATAATAATGAGTCAAACTTCTGGAATCAATACAGATGAGACGTATAAATCTAGTGCAATCCGATGTGAAATTATACTGGTGTTATCCTTTTGCACTTGTAATCTCACATGAGATTAACATTTTGAGATCTGAACATTCTAATGATGGAATTCTGGACAAACGTAAAAAGAAACATGTTTATATCTGAAAGGGTTAAGACTGGCTGGTAACTTCAGGCTTAACCCTGGGAATTCAGTGTCACCATGGTTCGCTTTTTATCTTCTGCTGCCCACTTGACCTGCTCCAGAGCCGGTTCTATTCCAGAGAGGTTCTGTTTGCAGGGCAAACTGTTTTATAAGAGACTACAAACCCACTGGCTTTCCCTGATAATTTTAATAGATGGATTATGGTTTTCTAATCAGCAGCTGACTGAAGACTCTGATGAAAGCAAGCCTTTTAGTTTTTTTTATATTATGACATTTGCAAGCGTATACTTTCAATTTCACTTTGTCATATTAAAGGAATAATGCTAAAGATTGCCAGAATGCCATCATTTGTCACATCTAATCAATAATGTAACTGAATACACAGTTAGCTATGAATATTAATTCTACAAGTTCAAGTTTCAAGTTTCTTTAATAGTTGTCATACAGAAGTACAGAATACTTTTGTACAAAATGCTTCTTACTGTTGCGCTCCAGAGACTGTGCAAGACAAGATAAGTATGAAATAAAATAACATAGAAAAATTAGAAGTAAAAAAATGAGGTCACAGTGTTCAGTTTAGACATATGTACAATGTTCGATGCAGAATAGACGTAGTTACCATACAATATACAATACTGTGCAGTGTACTAATATACAATACTATATAGTGCAAGGCAGAAATGGAAAAATGGGACGAGGTGCAATTTAGGTACAATTCACAGTAGGTGTACGAGTTGTAGTGCAAATCCTTTATCAATAAATATAAAGTGTAAGTGTGTTTGTGTGATCTAAAGTGTGGAGAGTGGGTGCTGCAGTGTGTTGTTTGTTTGAGTGAGTGTGTGCGTGTGGGTGTGTGTGCTGTGTGCATTTGATGGTTGTTGCATAGTGATTATTGTTCGTTTAGCGATTATTGTTCGTTTAGCAGCCTGATGGCCTGGGGATAGAAGCTTCTTCTGAGTCTTTCTGTGCTCGCCTTAAGACTCCGGTATCGCTTGCCTGACCGCAGCAGTTCAAAGAGGCAGTTGTTCGGGTGGCTTGAGTCCTTAATAATTCTCTTAGCCTTCCCCTTGCACCGCTTGTTGTAAATGTTCTGGAGGGTGGGAAGCCCCCCTCCAATTGTGCGTTCGGCTGAACGTGTCACTCTTTGTAGTCTGCTACGGTCTTGTGCAGTGCTATTCCCAAACCAGGAGGTGATGTTGCCGGTCAGGATGCTCTCTATTGTACATGAGTAGAAGTTCCTAAGGATCTTCTGACTGACTTGGAACTTCCTTAGGCGCCTGAGGAAGTAGAGGCGTTGTCGTGCCTTCTTCACAACACTGTCAATGTGTGTGGTCCATGTCAAGTCCTCGGATATGTGGGCTCCGAGGTACTTGAAACTGTTCACTCTCTCAACCGGTGCCCCGTCGATGCTGAGGGGGCTGTAGTCCTTGACCCCCGACCTCCTGAAGTCCACAATCATCTCTTTTGTTTTGCTGACGTTCAGGGAGAGGCAGTTCTCCTGACACCACTGTGACAGGTTCTCTACCTCTTCCAGGTAGGCCCTTTCGTCGTTGGCAGAGATCAGGCCCACCACTACTACATGAAAGTCAAATCTTCTTGTTCCTTAGTGATTAGGCAGAGATGATATGCCCATCTGCTAGGGCTGACCCCTATTAATCGATTAGTCGACTAATCGGTCGAAAGGAGCCGTAGTCGACTGGCCAACCTCTTAGTCGAATATAATTAAAAAAGAAAAGAGGCCTAGAAGCGTGGCTAACGCTAATGGCACGCATACAAGAGGCTAACTGCCTACGAAAACAGGCACAGAGGCACTGAAAGAGGATTTCACCCATCTAATGAACACACTAGACTAGACAAATATCAAGATGTATCCATCAGTGGACCAATTGCATGCTTTTGCAGAGGACAAGAAGCCTTCAGTCGACTCCTTCAGACATTAAGCACCCCCCACAGCCCAAATGGAATGATACAATTTTTTTTTTTTTTTTTTAAATAGTATATATATATTTTTTTTAGGTCGACCAATAGTCGACTAACGGCAAATTTTGGCCAATCCTAGTAGACCATCCAAATCCTTAGTCGGGGACAGCCCTACCATCTGCACACAGTGAGCAATTCATATATCCTTTCTAGTGACCGACACTTGGATTCTCCATTTAAATTCATCATGACTATTTAGCCTACAACATTGTGTTCATCTTGCACATTTCTACTGCAAGACAGGTTCATGTTTGAGAGTAGTCATCTGACATGAACATGAAAATCCTGAACTGACCAACAGAGTTGACTAACCACCATTGTGACACTGGTTATGCGTAACTGTGGTCATGAGGGTCAGTGGAGCCAGCTACCACAAAGATTCCCTGAACTTGTTGAACTCGTTTCCCAGTAGAGGCTCCTGCTCTACTAGGATCATGGATCATGCTTCACACACACACCTGTCCTCCAGACATCTTTTTGGCAACCTCGTACAGCTCATCGATATGGGAGGAGAAGGCCTGGAAGTCGGGGATGACAAACTTCTTGCGAAAGGCCTGAGTGAGCAGGACAATGTTGCTCTGGACACACCTGAGGGACAAACCACGGCAGAAGTTGTGTACTGTGGAACATTTAAAATATAAAGCGTTGTTAGTGTGTCTGCTGCTGTGCGACAGTTTGAGTGCATACATACACACACACACACACACACTAGGGATGCACCGATACAATATTGATATCGGATATCGGTCCCGATATGAATGAATGAATGAAAACTTTATTTAACAGATTGCAGAATTGGTACAATACAGTACGGCTCAATACACACAATTGTTAAGGGGATGCAGACCAGAGAAAGACGTTTGTCTTGTTTACATCAGGGTCCCCCATTTTCATTTCATATTGACATTTAAGACACTCAACATTTATGGCATAGGGACATATAGATTTAGTACTGATACATTTGTGACATACCAGTATACGGTATTCAAATATACAGTACTGTTACTCATAGATCCTGACAGTATATACATATGATGGGGAGGGGACTGTACATTAGGAGGGGGTGGGTGGGTGGGAGAGAAATATACATATACGGCGGGGAGAGAATATATACATGCGGTGGGGAGGAGACTGTCTATTAGGAGGGGGTGGGGGTGGGGGGTTTGGACATTTACGGTGGCCAGTTTCGAATTGCAGCCTCCCGTAGGTGCTCTTTAAGAGCGGTTTTGAATGTGGGTAGGGATTCACATTCCTTTACAGCTTTGGGTAGGGCGTTCCACATTGATGTGGCATAATTGCTAAATGTGTTTAGTCCCTTGTTTGAGCCGAATCTGGGTTTAACATGATTTGTTGAGCTTCCTCTGGTGTTGTGGTCGTGGTATTCACTGACCTTTGGGAAGTATTTTGACATGTACATGACAAATAGCTAGATGGGGTATCGGAGATAATAAAAAATATATATATAATACTGGGGAAAATAGGATTACACCACAGATTTCTGACTTGTAAACTCCTATTGAATGCTTAGAAGGTGGTCAGAACCCACATCAACCAAAACAAGGTTTCTGTGCAAATGCCAATTCCAGGTTACCGTACTTTTCGGACTATAAGCCGCGGCTTTTCCCCCCATTTTTCGACCCTGCGGCTTATATAACGGTGCGGCTTATATGTGACTCGACGTGACCAAACCCGAAAATGTAAAAATCAAAATATAGCTTTTTTGACTGCATTGAAATGTTATTTATCTGTTCCCTTATTTGCTAAACTTAATATAACTTGTAAATGAGTTAATTCTTGTTATTTGTCCGACAGTATTGTGTCCCAATGCTAATTACATATGGTAATTAAACATTAAAACACCTGCGGCTTATAGTCCAGTGCGGCTTATATATGTACACATCATTCAATTTAGCTGCTGCGGCTTATAGTCCGGTGCGGCTTATAGTGCGAAAAGTACGGTAATTTAGAAAGAGAGAGGCATATCTGCATCAGACCTGTGTACTAGGGAATGACAACGTGTTTTTTGGAATTTCCCCGTTCAGACTTGCCTTTTATCCACATAACATGTCATTGTTCTACCCGATCCGACGGTCATTTCCTACGAGCAGGAATGTATATTATGCAACATTTCTTTCAACACCAAGAGAATTCTAACAATCATTGCCTATGACACAATAGTGCATGACATGCAGCTTAGAAAGATCAACAACACTATGACTACATTTCCCACACATGACTTACAATGGCAGATGATGCCAGGAAGGGGAATGTGGGTCTGTCATGGGGCTATCCCATGGCCTATAATGGTTGTCTGACAGTCTTAATTGGTTTAGCCCTGGTCCCCACATGTGGTCATACTACCAAACATTTAGCTTAGGCCTTTGGCATTGTTTGTATATTGTATGTAGGTATATTAGCAAAAACCCATGCACAGAAGATGAAAACATTCTGTTAAATGATAACATGTTATGTTTATTTAAATGATCAAATACCCTGTTTGTCTGTGCTCACACTTGATTGATTGATTGAAAATTGTATTAAATTGCAGAATGGGTACAATACAGTAAGGCTCAATACACAATTGTTAAGGGGATGCAGACCAGAGAAAGACTTTCGTCTTGTTTACATCATGGTGCCCCATTTTCAATTCATCATAACATATGACATACAGGTAGACAGTACTGTTACATAGACATTTATGACATACCAGATCTACAAATATACTGTACTGTTTAGGAGTACAAAAATAGTCTAAAAAGAGTATATACATTTGAGTGGGAAGAAACTGTACATTGGAGGAGGTTGGGTAGGTGGGGTGGGAACTGTACATTGGAGGTGGTTGGGTGGGTGGGGTGGGGGGAAACTGTACATTGGAGGGGGTTGGGTTTGGACATTTACAGGGGCCAGTTTGGAATTGCAGTCTCCCGTAGGTGCTCTTTGAGAGTGGTTTTGAAAGTGGGTAGTGAATCACATTCCTTTACAGCTGTGGGTAGGGCGTTCCACATGTGGCATAGTTGCGAAACGTGTTTAGTCCCTTGTTTGAGCCTAATTTGAGCCGGGTTCCTGGTAGAATCTCTAGCTGCCCAACCAGAACTGGCAGAGGCCAAAGCCTTTTCTGGAGGGGAGATTTGGAAGGTACAAAGTGTGGTAGAGTATGGGGGGGGGGGGGGGTTCTTCATAATAGAAGGGAATAGATTATACAGTGCCCTAAACACTGTTTAGTGTTTCATAATGGTAGGTCATAACTGCTGCCCCTGCATCTCAGAGGTGGTTTTATCATGAACAAAATTATCAATCCTGAGTCTGACTTTGTTTCTCCGGAAGCTCATGCCTTCATAATTGTTGGTGCCTCGTCAGGGTGCCCCCTCTGTAAGTTCCCAGTTAGCTTTCCCTCTCTCTCTCTCTCAGCAGGCTGTCACGGGCTCTGCAACCACAAACTATCCAAAGCAGGATGTACTGTAACTTTCCAGAGGAACGTAATCCACCATGTGATCTATTCTCTCTCTCGATAATCTTGATGATGACACCATTCTACGGCGTAGGCAGCAAAAAAATTAAACTGCATTATCTGCCAAATCAGTCTTTTTCAGTTTGATTTGAGCAGGTTTTCAGAATGAGAACAACACTGCTTTGTTTTTCTGTCCTGTTCTCACTACATGTTGTGCCGACTACTAAAAATTGGCGAAATAAGTGGACTATAACCAGTTGCGGCTCCCATGGTTTGCCTTTTTCTTTTTGTAGAAAAATATCTCCCAGGTTGCCCACTCCTGCACTAGCCATCCTGCTACAAAGCGTGAATGGCTGAAGCTGCCAACCAAATGCAGACCAAAAAAGCACCCCTCCAAAACTAGAAATGTCACCCACCTCACTTAGTCTGGCGCACAGTGAGTGTCTCCATTATCTTTAGAACCTGGCCAGACCTGGCTGGGACTGTGGCATCATCATGGTTTAGCTTGTGTACCACAGTTGGTGATGTGAATTTTGAAAGGTTGCCTAGCAACCAGAGAGTTTACAAGAAACGCAATGGAGACACAAATCCAACCATACCATGCTGGACCATGACTAGCCCCAGCCAGGCTGAACATAGCTAATGTAGACACGGCCTAGGCTATGTGGAGGGTAACACTGTGCGTCTCTTAACACCTCTAAAAGGAAGATGTGGCTTGGAAGAACAGATGTAGACTCACTTCTTAAACAGATGTCTGTCCAGCATGACGCCATCGGTTGTGTTTTTGAGGGTCTCTTTGAGGGTGTCCGTGGTTTCCTTCAGCCGAGGGTCTCCAGTGCGTAGCCCGGTAGTTTTAAGTGCCTGAGAAAAGCAGCCATGTGAGAAGCACCGAAAGGGGAAACAAGAATCTCATTTGTGAGGTGCTTTCAGAAACAAAGACGACAACGGAGACCATACAGCTGTGAAATGTTCCTCATAACTCCATCTAGGGCTGCACAATTTTTCTCCCTAAGAATTCTCCCTAAGAATTGAGATCACGATTTAATTTTTTTTCAATAAAAACATTTATTGCACTCTTTCTTAAACAGACAACATAATATATATCAAAGTGCTCGACTTAAACTTAAAAGTATCTTGTAACATACAAAAAAGTTGACATTTGACAAGCGCTCCATCAAATGACCACTCGGTTCTGACCTTTGTCCCGACTCTAGTGTCAGAATGTTATGAAGTGGACGGCCATTTTCGATAATACGCTGTTTTTACCCGGTACACACATTACAAAAACATTTCTACAAAACAAATTTTCCGTGGGATTTTTATAAACTTTGGACTGTATGACCATAAGACTTCAGGCTATGGAACTGTTGTGTTGTCCAGCTGCTACCTCTCATCTAGAACCCAAAAACAGGAATCTGGCGACAAGTCAACACAAAAGTAAGAAAATATATTGAATGTTGAATTGAATAATAGCGTGTTTTGCTTTACATCGTATAAGTGTGATTGATATCTTCTATCTTCTATCGATTCCTAGGGTTAAAAAGAAATCCGCCGGCCACAGAGCCTTTGTCTACCGCGCTCCCTACCTGTGGAACAAATTACCTGCCGTCGTCAGGGGCGCCTGCTCTGTCGAAGCTTTTAAATCCCTGCTTAAGACCCATCTTTTCTCTCTCTCCTTCAACCTACCCTGATCTCACCTGGTCGGGGACTGACCTTTAGATTAATCTGTCTAGTTTAGTTAGGATGTCTATTTTCTCCCATCTCTGCTTTTCCACAGTACTACAAACATGAGAACTCTCTAACCCCCCCCCCCCCCCCCCCGTCATCTCTCTGAGTGCCTGTTGTCTCGTAGTGCTGACCAAGGTGATGGATGTCTCGGGGTCTTGGCCAAGATTGCAGAGACTGCTCTACATGCACCACCGAGGCCACGGATCAGCTCCTTACAGTCTTCTGTCCGTGGTCTGTCAACATGGTCTGTGGTCTGTCAACGTGGTTTCATTGCTGGGTTAAGTAATTCTATTCTATTCACATAATATGCTTACTTCATATATCTACTCTATTCACATATATGCTTACCACTTGTATCTATTGCTATGTCCGCCCACTACAATCACGCAAGCTGTCTAACGCCTGTCCTGTCTCCCTGTGAGTTGCTGTCCCGGAGTGCTGACCGGAGTGTCGGACGTCGCGTGATGAAGGCCGGGAGGATGCAACCCTCTCTGCGTGCCCTCCTGTCTCCCTGTCTCCGGCGGTCTCGTAGTGGTGACCGGAGTGCTGGACGTCCCGCGATGATGTCGGGGAGGTTGTGACCCTCTCTGCGCCGCCCCCTATCTCCCTGTCTCTGGCTGTCTCGGAGCGATGACCGGAGTGTTGAACGTCCCGTGATTAAGACAAATGTTCAGGTGCTATTGCATGCACTCATCTGTGTTTCACTACACACATGAGTGCATGCTTACCAACTGTTAGTCTGCAACACTACTATCACCGACATCTAAGAAGGGAGATCTCCCCTTGAATGGCCCTTCTAAGGTTTCTCTCCTCCACACTGCCTGTGGTGCATTTTTCCCTATTGTTAGGTTTTAGTGAGTTTTTCCTTACCTTCGCGTGGGGTATGTCTGGGAGTGCTTGCATTCATTCATTTATTTGCATTTATTTTTAAATTTGTTGGACCTTATGGTGTTCTCGTTTTATTCTTGACTTATTTATGTTTCTTCTTGACTTGTTTAAAGAAGACGTGTCCGGCCCATGGGGACATTAACGTGTGTTGTCGGGCCTTACAAATAAATTTGATTTGATATCGCAACTGGGATTGTTCAGAAGCAATAAGTCAACGCGTGAATGCAGCATGATGTGAATGCATAGGGGAATAGGAGTGAGTGTTTTAATGCAACTGATCTCCATTTTGACGCAAATACAAATACATCAGAATCGTCGTCATATAGAAATGAGATCCCGACCCATACGTCTATGAATCGAGATTGTGATATTTTTGCAATTAATCGTGCGGCTCTAAATCCATCAGTTGCATAACTTACGGTGATAAACTTGTGGGCGGGGATCTTCTCTTGGCCTTCTGCGATTGTGTAGAAGAGCAAATCCTCCAGGCTGGGAAGAATGCCTGCATTCCTTCGCCTAGGTAGGTGCAGACAGAGACATAGCGGTGTAAGACAGCAGCCCCTCCATCAGTGTTAAAGGATCATTCAAGTTATTTACACCTTATTCTTCAATCATTGGCGTCACAATGATTGATCACAACTTCATCACAACATGCTAATTTGGTGGTACAATGGATACTATTTGGGTGAAATCATTATGATAAAATAAATAGGGTCTAGGTAAAAAAAATATATATTATCCTTTAAAAAAGGAACAGCGAATTATCTACTATAATGTAAACAAAATGGATATAATGACAGCACTGCTTATTAGCCATCTGAGAGCACCACAGGCAGAGAGAGAGGGTGTTAGCAGGCAGTGTGTCTAGAACTTGACCTTGACCTTATTATGGCCAAATCATACATCTATGGATAGGGAAAATGCTCCTCTTTCCAATGGCAGGGTTGAATCTGGATTTAGTCATTTCCTTGCGCTTTTACGATAATTAGAATTTTTTCGATAAATTCGTATTTCCGATAAATCGTATAAAACATCGGTAAAAATGAAAATATACACTTTGACTACCGTTGCCACTTTGCCGACCTCTAGTGGCTCGGGTGTGCATTTCTTTTAATACAATATATAGATAGAATTAAAGCCCTATTTGTTGCCTGTCGATTGCCCTTTCAGGTGACAAAATCCGTTCAGCAGTTCTCGAGTTACATGCCGATATGTGAGGCGTGCCCCAAAGTACGCAAAAGTACACATTACCACCCGCGACTCCCGGGGCTCTAGCTCAGTCAATCATTTGGCGATCTCGAAAATCTTTGCACAGGGTTGTAGCCAATGAGTGTGGCTTTCCAATGATACCCCATGATATGATAATTGGGGATCTAATACGGTCTCTATTGATCGATTTATGATAAAGAAAAGCAGGCTCAACAGGTTAATATCAACATTGCCGTTGATATAGTGATCTGGGTCAAATAGCTGTGGTCAAAGACAGCGCGTCACATAGGAACGAGGAGAGGGGCGGGCCTGTCATTTGCTATGCCGAGATGATAATGATGATGATGATGAATATTACAAATGTGAGTTTCTTGCAGTGTAAGTTAGAACAGGATGCAAGGCTGATACGAGCAGACGTGGAGAGAGAGAGAGACTAGAGGGTGGTGGGAGGGGCCTCCCCTCCCCCCCCCCCCCCCCCTCCTATGCCTCGAGGAGGCTAGCTTCGGCTAACAAAGAAGGGTTTTGGCTAACGACGAGGCCTCAGCCACCATTGGACTAACAGCAGAAGAGACGATAGAATAATGAATTTAGTGTTCCATCAAAGACTTTTCAAGGACAATACGAAATGGGTAACATCTGAGGCTTTTGTTTATGTAATAAACAACGTGTTCCGAGAAAAGTAACATGTCTGATGGTGTGAATTATTATGATTACGGATTGCATTAAAGGGGAATGACCACGATGTACAGCCAGCATGAGAAGACGTCGGAGAAATAAACGCAGAAACTACACGGGCCAACAGATGAAGAAGTGATAAGGGGCTGATTGTGGTTTGCCAGAATCCAACAAAGTGCTACTGTAGGATTGCCCACTTAAAAAGGTAATTTCACCGAAAAACAAATGACGATTTTGCACATAATCTCACACATCAAAAAATTCTAAACAGTTTTGCACACATTCATTTAGTTCACCAGTTATTGAAAGTAAATTATATAAGACATGGTATATCTATTTGATGGTGCTGTAATTAACACAACACAAGGATTCAATGACCTCGATGACATCACTGGTGGCCATATTCAAACTAATTTACGCTCGATAACTGTCGAACTAAAGGAATGTGTGCAAAACTGAGTTTTTGGATGTGTGTGAGATTATGTGCAAAATAAATCAGCATTGTTTTTAGTGAAGTGCCCCTTTAATAGCTGCTGCAATAAAGCCGTGTTGCCACTTGTGTGTTCTGGGCAGTGTGAATGAAAAGCTCATCAGGAAGCAGTCAATAGTCTTATCACGTTAGTGAGGGATTTCAAAGGCCAGTGCCTGCGATTAGAAATATTGAATGGAACCTGAATAGGGTGCTTGACACACAGGTGGGTGTATGTTCAAGAAGGTGCTATCTGATGACTGTGTTAAAGTGGAGATGAAGCAGTGAACAATGTGATCCTAGTTTGTTTGTTGTGTACCTTGTGTAAGACAGGGTCCTATAATAAAATGTGAAATCCTGCTTATTTGTCTGAAAAATCAAATATAATTTCCCTGTTTTCGCCATGGGCGTCGCCATTTTGTTGCTGACGTCACGGTGTTGGTTTGGTGTATACACTGCTGATTAGCTGCATAGTAAACATGGACTGTCGGGTCAGTCAAATGTTGCCTACCAAACAACGGGACCACAGTGATTCTTTTTGTATTGCTCCTGGCTGTTCTAACAGATTTTACTGTGTGAAAGAGAGAGGAAAGTTGGTTAATTTCCACAAACTACCAGTGAAAAAAACAGTGTTGTTGGCACGTTGGCTCAGGCTGGCTGCACTCAGGCGGCGCGATCAGCCTGTTGGACAGGGAATGAAGATCTCCAGCGAACACTTCATTGCCTCGGATTATGTTGTTGTGGGTGGGAGGTTTGTCCAGAATACCACTAATCAGCTGAAGCCTGATGCGGTTCCCTCGGTCTTCGACAGACAGACCGGGCCCGGCGCACCGGGCGCAGGCAGTTCAGCGTCGGGAGCATTTAGCCTGCTGGCTACCTAGCTCCAGGTACCAGCGTCAGCTCCCGGAGCGATGGCTAGCTAAGCCAGGTACCAGCATCAGCTCCCGGAGCGATGGGTAGTTAGGCCCCGTTTAGACGGAACCGCTAGCAGGTGAATCCGCAATTTTTTTTTTCAGATGTGCCTTTCGTTTATACGGAAACGCCGTTTTTACGGGGTGAAACCGTAAAAAAGTGAGACCACCTTCCAGGGTGGAATTCCTAGAAACGGTAAACCTTTGCACTCTCGTCTAAACTGTCAAACCGCATAAAACGATGACGAAAGGGTCGTCAAGGCTCTCGTCGCGCCTACTGCTTACATCACAGGCATGCGCCAGTAGCCTAGAAGCGTAAACAAAGCATGTCTGATTCTATCCATGGCGATCACCTGAAGGCTACATTGGCAGTACTTTTAAATACACAAGAATCTGTCCCACGGCTATCACAACTATTATGACTGGACCCCCACCGTCTGTGAGTGACTCTGCTTTGGTCCAATCACATTCCCCACCCACACTCTGCGAATCAGAGGCAGAGTAGGGCGGGTCTTCACAGCACGTCATGTGACATATGCGCCAATCGTGTGACAGCGGGGCTCCGTTGTCTCGAGTTGTTACAGCCTCGTCTGCACGGAGAATTCCACCCCAAAACGCTTGTCTAAACGCAAAATTAAAAGTGAAACCGCAAGACGACTTTTGCGGTTTCTGTTCAGACTTCCATCCCAAAACGCTCGTCTAAACGTAGCATTAGTTAGCAACACCAGCTGGGTACCAGCGTTAGCTCCGGGAGCGATGGCTAGCTAAGCCAGGTACCAGCGTCAGCTCCCGGTGCGATGGCTAGTTAGTTAGCAGCAATCGAATCGAATATTCATTTTGTAAAAAAAGAAAAAAATGAATTATAATTTTTTTTTATAAAATGCATTTTTTTTTAATGCAAACACTTATTTAATTCCTTTTTATATTTAGAGGCAGCCTAATTTTCATAGCCTAATTGATCAAAAGATGCACATGGTACCGTTTGTTTGTTTATTAAAGCCGGTTGATAGGCCAATGCAATGCTGTTATTATAGGCTAAGGCTACGATGGTGAATGGTGTAATTTTGATTTATTGTCGGTCAGCTGATAAAAAAAATATATATATATATTTTTTTTTTATACATTTTTGGGGGGGGGGGGGGGGGGGGCGAATATATTCGAATATCCGATATTATGAAACACGAATTTTCGAATAGCACTTTTGCTAGAAAGTCCCAACCCTAATAAATACTTTCTCCTTTTAAAAACAGAGCTGCTGAAAAATGGATTCTAGGGCAAAGAAGTCAGCCTGAAGGCTAGTATGCGTATGCAGGGTTTAGCCGGTAATTGCAGTTTATTTTTTACCAGGAAAATCTGTTGGAAGTCCAACATATTTAAATCTCTCCAGTCATAATGTCCTGTGAAACTAATTCCCTCTAAGTAACGTATGTGCAGTAAAAGTGTTTTTTTGTCACTGAAACAGAAATCTACAGAAGTCTCCCTGAAATACCTTGCGATATGGATTTGAGAGGTGCGTGTGTGTGTGTGTTACTTAGGGCTGTCCCCAAAGCCTGTTTTTGGGCTTCGAACTTCGTCAGGGTTTTTCGAACGGACGTTCACTTCGAACCTTCGTTTTTAATAATAATAAAAAAAGAATTAAAATATATATATTTCAAAACGTATTTTATAAAAAAAAAATTGTCCACTTTTTCTTCTGTGTTTTTCTCCCATCCCAATTTTAGTCGTTATGCCAATTCTCCCCTCCCCTTCCTGGTCGTTGCTCGCATGTGCACCCCACTGGTCGATCTAGGGAGGCCTGAAGTCTATCGGATGCTTCCTCCGAGACATAGGAGACAGCCAGCAGCATCTGTTCACCTGCCAGCGCGGACTCTCATCTCCCTCCCTCGCTGTGCAGGCGCCCTGACCGACCTGTAGGAGTCGCTGTTTACAACGACCAGAATACCACCCCACCGGCTTCCCTCCCGCTGACTCTGCCAATTGAGCCAGTATGACGGCCGGCCAAGCCGGAGGCAACGCTGACAGCCGGATTCGATACCAGTGTCTCTCGCGTTGGTGACGAGCGCTTAGTCCGCTGCGCCACCCCGCCAGATTTTTTTTTATTTATTTTTTTATTAACTATCCTTAGTGATTAATCTGATTAAATTAGTCTTTTTTGTTTTTATTAAATCAACTTTCTTTAATGAACTCAGTTTTAATACTATAATATTAGTGTAGCCTAATCTTCATCTGCAACTGTGAAGAAAACCCCATTGGTTTAAACAGAATGAATAGACCCATAAATTCTTTTTAATATATAGAAATAAAATAAAAAAATTAAATCAAAAATCAAAAATCAAAGATTCAAACGTTGAGGCGGCTGGGTGGCGTAGTGGAGATTGCGCTCGTCACCAATACAAGAGACTCCGGTATCGAATCCCAGTCTCAGCATTGCCTTCGGCTTGGGCCGGCCGTCGTACTGGCTCATTTGGCAGAGTCAGCGGGTGGAAGTCGATGGGTGGGGATTGGACGTTGTGGACAGCGACCCCTACGGGTCGGTTGGGAAACGCCTGCACAGCAGAGACAGGAAGTGGCGAGGGTAGTGTGAGCCTCCCATGCGTTACACCTCGCCAATGATAGTCCGCGCTGGCAGGCGAAAAGATGTGACAGGGCCAGGATGCCTCCTCGTGTGCCGGAGGGAACACGTGATGCAAGGCTTCTATCCTCTCTACAACCGACCAGTGGGGGGCATAGTCGAGCAACGTTCAAGACAGGGGAGGGGAGAATTGGATACACGAAATTGGGATGGGAGAAAAATAGAAAATAAGTAGAAAAGGTGGATAAAAAAAAAAATATTCAAATGTTGATTTAGAATTTTAATGCCAACGTAACAAACGAAGGTCCAGCCCAGTGTGTGTGCGTGCATGTGTGAACAAGGAAAACAAACAAGGACTGAAGTAACGTTTGTTGTGTTGGGACTACAGCTACCATAGCGTTATCTAAAAGATTAAAACAATAGACCTCATTCTCAAACTGACTTATGAGAAAGTTAAAGACATTTCTATGTAACTCGATTTACGAAGTTATTTGGCATTCTCGAACGGCTTTTTTGTAAATTCGTTAGGATTTACAAACTCGAAAAGGCAGTTGTAAGTCAGACAGACCAGTGTGCGTCTGTGTTTTTAACGGCTTCCTTGGGGATTGTGGTCACTTAGATTCTACAGACATCCGTGGAATTAAATAATTATAATAAAAATAAATACGACCATGTCTGGGTGTATTGGTGTGTAGTAGTACCCAAGTTTTGAATGGCTTCATTTGGGAGAAGTCCTTGGGGATTGTAGTCACTTCGATTCTACAGACATCCGTGGAAATTAAATAATTATGATAATAAACACGACAATATTTGTATCATTAACAATTACGTTTTATAGTCATGACTCAACAAACCATGTCCGAAAATAAATAAGAACGAAACCCAATCACGATGTAGCTATAGTGGAATACTGTATTACATTTACATTACATTTACATTTAGTCATTTAGCTGACGCTTTTATCCAAAGCGACTTACAGTACAAGTTCTGTACGACAAGCCATCAGGAAGGGCACAACTCTATCAGCTGAGCAACAATGTTCATCAAAGTGTTGAGTGCTACAGTCTGGGAACAAAATAACTGGGCGCCCATCGCCAAATGCGTGTAGATTTACCGTCTGGCGTCTAACAATAATAGTCTGCCCGCCAGCTGGCGTGTACTTCATATCGATACTCTTATTTTGAAAATCCTGTGCGGGTCTCATTACCGCCCCAAGCGCAGCTCCAGTCATAATATCTGGGCTCCGGCAGCTAGCAACGTTCAGGTTCATATGATACTCTTATTTTGAAAAACCCTTAGCAACTCCGCGAGTCATATGATATCCGCCCACTCAGTGTTGTTTCTTGAAAACAGAGCAGCGTTGTAAACAGAGCAGCGTTAACACAGCAGTGCGCCTACAGACGCGAAATAAGTCTGTGATGTTTTTTTTTCTTCTCACGAGTCCAATGCAGCTACATGCTTTGCACCGTCGCCATTCCTTTATGCCCACATCGCCCGAAATTAACGTTTATGTACCAATCACTACAACGTTAACGTCAGCTAACAAGCTAATCCTGATGATCAGACGAGGCAGAGCCACAGTGAACAGCACTGAGGAAAGGGAAATGGGGGGGGGGGGGGGGGCACTCTCCCCTTCCCTGTGTGTGTGCGTGCGTTTGGAAAGACGACGGAGTCACTAGTCAGGACTCAGGACAGGAGTATATTATAGTAAACTGAGGATTACTGAGGATGGACAGATAATGTTGATATTCAAATATAAAAAATTTTGAGAGGAGTGGAAGTTTGAAGACAGACTACAATATGATGCGGGGGTGGTGAGTTGAAACACAGTGTGCGTGTGTGTCCCGACCCCACTTCTATGTTTCAATAAATTATTTGCATTTTAAAACTATTAACGCTGACTCATTCCTTCAGTCCACTCAAAATTATGCTAATATTCCTTATGTTGTTTATGATATTAATTGAAAATAGCATATGAGAGTATTATATGTAATAATAACACATGGCGATATACTAAAAAGCTATTTATAATTTTTGGCTAGTAAAAAATCTGCCCGGCTGGTACTTTTAAAAATCTACCAGCCAGATGGCTGGTAAGTCAAAAAGTTAAGTTTGTTCCCTGGCTACAGTGTAGGTTAGTTTATTAGGACAAGAGCATGACAGTACGGTTAGTTAGGGTTAGATCTTTTTATTTTTATTTTTTATTCAGATAATGGTGCGTCTTTATCGACGGCGAAAGATTGGACGTGTTTCGGCTGTCCTAACTGGGGTGGGTAGTTCATTCCACCATTGTGGGGCAAGGACTGAGAATAGGCGACTTCTCTTTAATGACCCTCCCGGAGCTTGGATAGGAGTAGGTCTGAGGCGGCCAGAAGATGCAGAGCGTAGGGGTCTTGAGGGTGTGTAGTTAGAGACCATTGACCGGAGGTAGGCAGGAGCGGTTCCCTTTGCCGCACGGTATGCTAGGTCGAGGGCCTTGAAGCGGACTATCCAGTGTTTTTGGTTGAATGAGTACGAGTATTGAGTATTAATATTCCATATACCGTCTTGTTCTCTATGATATTATTTATTGTTGGTTTTATTTATTTATTACATTGCTTAGTGCGCACAAGGGCTGTCCCCGACTAAGGATTTGGATGGTCGACTATGATTGGCCAAAATTTGCCGTTAGTCGACTATTGGTCGACTAAAAAAAAAATATATATATATATATATATATATAATATTTTTAAATTTTTTTTTTTATTATTTGATTTTTTTTGTTTTTTATCATTCCATTTGGGCTGTGGCCCCGGGGGTGCTTAATGTCTGAAGGAGTCGACTGAAGGCTTCTTGTCCTCTGCAAAAGCATGCAATTGGTCCACTGATGGATACATCTTGATATTTGTCTAGTCTAGTGTGTTCATTAGATGGGTGAAATCCTCTTTCAGTGCCTCTGTGCCTGTTTTCGTAGGCAGTTAGCCTCTGGTTAAACCACGAGGTTTAAACCACGTGAACTTTGGAAATTACTCAACAATCAACTAGGCTGCAGTAAAAAACTCAAAACCAGGTTCTCAAACATAAACATAAAGACGGACAACACGCTCATCACAGACAAGCTGGATGTAGCCAATTACTTAAACACTTTCTTCACAAACATAGCCACAACACTGGTAAACAAACTACCCTCCCACTCAGGGCAGTATGGGGTAGAACACATAGTAGCATACTACATGAACCTAGGCGTCCACAAAGACGACTTCAAACTGGAAATAGTAACTACAGATGAGGTACTCAAAAAACTGAGCGCCCTCCAACCAAACAAGGCCACTGGCCATGACAACATCCCCTCCAAATTCCTCAGAGACTCAGCAGCAGCCATCACCCCAGTCATCACACACATAATAAACCTCTCCATAAAACAGGGACACGTCCCCAAGGACTTCAAAATTGCGAGAGTAACACCCCTGCACAAAAAGGGCAGCAAATTAGACCCGGGTAACTACCGCCCTGTTTCTATCCTTACATCCATCTCGAAAGTCATGGAAAAAATAGTATACGAACAGATCGAAAAATACCTTGCGGAAAAAAATCTAATCTACGAATTCCAATCTGGCTTCAGAACATCCCACTCCACTGACACATGCCTTCTCTACTTGAACGACCACATCAAACAAGAGGTGGACGCGGGCAAATACTGCGGCATGGTCATGCTGGACCTACAAAAGGCCTTCGACACTGTCAATCACACCATTCTGATTGACAAGCTAAAAGCAATTGGTTTTGATAGTTTATCAGTGAGCTGGATACAATCCTACCTGGAGGGGAGGGAACAGATGGTGGAAGTAAACGGTACCCTATCCCCCCCCCTCA